>NC_041054.1:20027289-20377760 GCF_900634775.1 Gouania willdenowi
TTTTTTTTAAATTAGATTCCACTTTAAATTCCATTTATTGTTTTGACTTTGTAGATTAAGCCTTATGGAACCAATGTTTGAGAGCCCTCTGTTCCGAAAATGAAAAAGCATGTAAACTCATGGAGAGGGTACTTATGATTTGAAGAGGGGGTACACATGATTTATCAAGAAATGCAAAGGGGGTACACGGGGGGGAAAAATGTGAACCACTGTTTTAGACGCATTCTTGTTTGAACAAAACTTTGAATAACACAGAGCAGTGACATGCTGTTGCACAATGTAGCTATAGACCATTTTTAAATTTAAACCAAAATAGGAACTTCAGCACTGGAATTAGTAAATTGACTAAATTTAAATTCTTTAAAAAAAAAAGCCAGCATCAGATTTTCCAAAAATTATAAAATGTTGACAGAAAAAAAAAAAAAAAAGGAAAGAAATGTTGACACATACAGTAAGGCAAGAATCTAAAAAATGTCTACCTAAAAAATAATGTATGAATAAACGTAGATAATTCAATGTAAGACACAGATCTGTGTGCAGTTTGTGTTCTTGAGTGGTCTTTGTTCTCCGTACACAGGAACCCCGACACCTGCAGCTGCTGTCAGATCTGGAGGACAGCAACATCTTCACCGTCATCACAGGGAAAAAACTGCACAACGCCCCAACAGATTACCAGTTCTGCATCAGGGTAAGACTCAGCCGTGTGTTTAACTTTCATCATACAAATGGTAACTCTTTTGGAAGTTTGTGGTCGGACATACTCTGGGTTCTCACCAAGAATTTTTCACAGCGTCGCGGGATCGTTGTAGGGAAGTCCTGGGGCATCTGGAAAACTTTGAAATTTATAACCCTCTGAGGGGATACATTTTGTTACTGCCTTACTTAAAAAGCCACAGGTTATTTGTTGAATTGGTGAAGGTGATGATGAATGGAGTTAGATCTCATGCTTGGTATAGGTCCTCCCCTAATAAATACTCAGGGACACTGTATAGACAAGAAATAAGATCTAACAAGAAGATAGTCATCAACATCCTCCGCCAGATTGGTAGTCATTAAAACGCACAACTTTTTCCTAAACGTGTTTACACAAGAAAATATTATCACATCAGAATATAAAATGACTAACTATCTTAAACAGTTTCTGAGAAAAGCTGTCCCCTTTGAAGACACCTCGAACAGAGTAAAATAAGTCGGCACAAGGGCAATAACTCCGTAAAAAATATTTGTGCAATTCTCATTTTTGAACTCCATCAAGGTATTGATGCCCTGAAGCCACACACCAAATCGTATCTTAAACGATTTCTAAGAAAAGCTGTCCCCTTTGAAGATTCCTCGAATATAGTAAAGAAAAAAAAAAAACAAGGGCAATAACTCTGGAAAAAATAATTGCGCACTTCTCATTTTCGAACTCCATGAAGCCACACACTGAATTTGGTTATCCTATCTTAAACGGTTTCTGAGAAAAGCTGCCCCCTTAACTTAGACGGACAGACGGACGGACGGACGCAGCTCAAACCTATATCCCCCTTCCTCACTTTGTGGCGGGGATAATAAAATTAAAAGCACACAAATAAATAATGTGGATGAATGAGAGCTGGTTAGCTGTCATATTTGATCAGTGTTGGGATTTGGTAGTATACTATATTTGGTTCTCTAGTGCCTGATGGAGGTTGAAAAGTTAATGAAGAGTTGAAGCTGTGGTGATTTTCCAGTGTCAGAGGGTTCTTGTGTGTAGTTTAACCACACACTCAGCACTATGTGTCACTCTCGAGGTGTTATCTTCTGCGGTGGGTCACCCGTTGATCTGGGATAAGCTGGGGTGGAACAGGGAATCTGGCCCTGCTCACCACAGATTTCTCTCACACGCACGCACGTGCACACACACACGCACATCAGCGTTGATTTCATTGACAAAAACTATTCTTCATTATTTTTATAGGCAACGTTATGTCACGTGTGAAAACGGGACGATGACTGAATTAAAAAAAAAAAAAAAATGAACGTGAGCGAAAACGTATCAAAATGTATTTGTGTGTTTTTTAACAAATAAAAATAAACAGGAAACAATGACGTTCACACCAGGAAAAAAAATCCAATCAAAACTACTTTTGTTGCGTGGAAGACAGTAAGTGGTCCAATAGTAAGTAAGCGTATTGTGTTTGAGCACATGGATGACCGTGATCTGAGACAATGGCCGTGTTCAAAATCGCAAACTAGCATACGACTCATACTAAGAACGAATATCGGATTCAAATTTCTGATGTATTTTTTTTTGCAATTCATTTTTTATTTATTTTTATTTAATTGTAGAATACTGTAGATATGTTGAAGGTTCAAATGTATGTAACCAATTGGTTAATAATAAATTTTTCTCATACCTACTGTTGCTGACTATTGTTCTGTGTTTGACTAACATCACTTGATCAAGTCTTTTATAACATTTCACACTACAAAATAAGTCATTATTATTTTTATTAAAGAAAAAAAAAAAAAGTAATAAAAGTATGTATGATTCACGCTGATATCGGATCAATATCGGTATCGGCCGATACGCAAGGCTGCAATATCGGTATTATATCGGAAATGAAAAAGTTGTATCGGGACATCCCTAAAAATGATTATGTACTGGGTTCTCATTAGATAGTATGAAATACCCAGGTGTGTACTTTTTTAAAAATGCATGGTGGACACCCTACTCATGCTCAACCATCCCATGATGCATTGCGAGCGGAATGTGAAATCGTCTTGGGACCGGCTTCAAGCTCAAAATCCAACATCGTCTTTTCAAAACAAAGGCATCTTTTCTTTTCTTCCATTAGTTTTTTTTTTTAACACTTTTGTAAATAAGACTCTTGTTTTGAAGTTAACAGGAAGTTTAGTCAGTAGCACAACGGTGGGTCTCTGAAATGTCGGCATGAAAGGTGTTTCCGCGAGTTTTATGGATCAAATGTCCACATGTTGATATTCTACTTTTTCACTTTAAATGTTTTCAGAACTTTCAAAGGTGGAGAATCAACAGAGATGTTTAGCCTCAGTGAGCTTCTGGTTTTTGTCGTTGTAGGTTTGAAATGCATCTTGGGAAACTTGGAAGTATACTTTAGTGGGAATGCTCAGCATCCTAATCATACTAATAGTATTTTCTTTATAATGTGTAAAATGGTGTTATTGGTGGGTTTTTTACCATAATTGACATTGGGAAAATTCACTGTTCAGCATTTTAACTGACAAATATATTATTTGATTATGTTTAAATATTTCAGAGTTGCTATAAATATTCAGGGAAGGAAGACATGATGCATATGCAAGTTTTCTTTAAATTTGTAAACCGTATATAAAAAGTGATACTAAATTATTGATAGTTTACTTTTTTGTTTTTGTTTTTCACTAATGGTACTACATCTTTTATAGTATGTAATGCATTACACAACGTTCTACTGTCTCGGCAATAGCGTGTCCTGTTGTTTAAATGCTGTTAAATGAAATAAAAGAAATCAATAAAACAAGGCTTTAATCAGTCTGAGTGTATTTGGAAACTTGAATATCATCCCATTTCAGGTTGATCAATGATAATTACATTTTTAAAAATGCATAAACAGATTTTGTAGACTAAAATGTTCATGTCATTCAGTGAGCTAAAACTTGACTATAATTGAAATTTTGACTAAAAACCAAGTTGCGCTTTAGTCAGAAGACTATGACTAAAACTAAATCAAGATTTGCTGTCAAAATTACCACACACACACACACGCCACACACACACCCACACCACACACACACACACCACACACACACACAGGCTGTCAGTGGGGTGACGATGCACGAACGGTTGAGGGATTTTACTCAGCAGCTTGCGTGTGGGGGTGTGCCCGGAGTGTTGCATGGTGACATGAATGAATTAGTCTTCAGGGCTACATTTAGGAAGCAGTGCGTCCAACGTAGATTAATGACAGTCTGCACTGTGCACTGATCTCACTGATCAAACAGATCAGATGAAATCAGGCTTTATTACATTTTAAGCCTAATTCTCCTTTAAATTGCATCACATCTTGATACATTAGCAACACAGAAAGTTCAATCATGTGCCAAGATTTAATAATCATTTGGAGAATCATTTGAAAACTTAACAAGGAACTTACGTGGTTTTTTTTTTTTTTTTGATTGCTAACAAGCATTGGTTGAAACCAGTGGCGGCTGGTGCATATTTCTTGGGGGGGGGGGGCGCTTTGTGTAGCTTTGAACAAATAAGTAAAGAAAATTGCAGTCACAGCACTGCTTTCAAACCAACCAAATGTATTGCTACAGAACCCATAAACAAGCATGAACAAATGTAGTTTATACAATGGAGTGAGTGTGTGTGTGTCAGGGTTATTATAATTTTTTTTAAAATAATTACTTTATTTTATGTATTTTGTTTTTCAGATTTTTTTAATTTATTTTTTATTTTGAGTTAGTTTAACAAGTAATTAAATTTAAAAAAAAAAAGAAAAGGGGGGTGAGAAAGGAAGTGGTAAATAAACATGCAGTATATAATTAAAGGCCTAAAAAATATATAATTAAAGACCTACTTTACCAAATATGAACATATTCAAGATTTCAAATCATCAAATTTAGTGTGTTTTTTTACACCTGGTTTATGTTGCTGCTACGTATGTTATTATTTCTTCCATTAGGCACTTTCATAATTTATCCCCTGTTATCAGTGTTCTAGCATATTGTATCTGAATGTAGTTTTTCCTCTTAAATTATATTCCCCTTCTCTCTCTAAAAATATTTTCTAAACTTTTCAAGACATGTGATTTCAGTTTCAACCAATGATTGTTAGCATAAAATAACAATAAATAAAACTGTTTGCAACTCCTCTCATTCTTCTTTTTATGGATTTCCTCTCTTTATTGTATTCCGTGTTATCCCTTTTATGTCTCTCTGATTAATGTCAAATAGATTTTATTAAGTAGAATATCAAAACTTTATTTGTAATGAGCCATATTAGGTATTTTTTAAAAGTCTGACAAGAAAGTTATTCCTTTTTTAATTCCAGTTGGATTCAGAAATAAGAACGAGTGAGGGTGCCTACGACCATGCACAGCGTAGCACGTGTATGAGTGTCTGTAATGAACAACATGGCTGTTTCCTGTCTGTGTGTCCGTGTGTGTCTCATTAATTGGATGTCGTGCTGAGCGTTTCTCCTTTGGTTGACAGCCCAGTAAAGTGAGAGGTGACTGTAAAGAGCTGAAGATGCTGAGTGCAGAGGATGAACAAAGCAGGACCTGCTGGATGACCGCCTTCAGACTGCTCAAAGTAAACCTCCACCTGATCATCTTTTAAACTGGCATCCCTTTCAAGGCTTCATATATATAGACATACTGTCACTAGGGATATATATCCATATCTGAAACAACAATAAAAATGGAAGAATCCTTTCAATTATGTTAAAAAAAAAACTTAATTATACATGATTTTTTTCTAAATGCAACCATATTTTTAGAATAAAAATGACCTATTTAAAAAAAAAAAGACTTTGAAATACTGTGTAATTGAAAATTAAATCATTTCTATACTTTTGTTTGAAAAATAAATAAATAAATCTAAATGTTCTAACAAATCTATTGCAGACGTGGACAGGCAAGCCCTCGAAAAACAAATCCCCTCAAAATTGAAAGGACTATGAAGACACCGTAGGACGCAAAATAAGTCGCATAAAATGACAGCAAAATGTCAACAAAAATAGACCAAGTAATGACAAAAATTAACACAAAAGATTCCAAATATATGCCAAACGATCATGCAAAACAACATAGCGTGTACAATATGACCCCAAAGACACACAAAATGGCAACAAAATTGCACAAAAGGACAGAAAAGTTGCACAAAATAGCAACAAAAACACCAAAAATTACAGCAATAATCAACAAATCGGCAACAAAAAATTCGAAAATGAAAGAAAAACACACAAAATGACAAGAACACACAGAATATTAACATAAACACACATAATGAAATGAAAAACACACAAAATGACAACATTAAATTCCCTAAATGACAGAAAAACGCACAAAACCATACAAAAATACTTTAAAAACATTAAAGACAAAAGTTTCTCTTCGTTGTTTTCTGCGTTAATGCTGAGATTTGTCAATATTCTAAATTCTGACACATTTTTATCATCTTTGTTGGTGATTCCTACTTCACTACTGGAACCTTTGTCACTGTTAAACTACTGTTGCTGTCAGAAGGTGTTCTGTGGTCAATTTTTCATCCACTCTTTGAATGAGTGATTTTATCATTATTTTTTATTGGTTCTGGTTGTTTAATGGCTAACACGTGACAACATGAGTAGTTGGTTGTTCAATCTACAGACTGTGAGTCGACGTCTCTTCCTTGCTTCTGTTTCCTCAGCACGGTATAGTTCTGTACCAGAACTACAACGTTCCCCATCAAAGGAAGTCGTCTCTCTCGCCTTTTTCTGCGCCTGTGGTGAGTACCAACACTCAAAACGATCAACTGGTTATAAATCAGTTGAGACAGACATGGAAACAGGTGGAAACAGGTGGCCAAAAGTGGCAAAAACGTGGCACAGAAAGAGTGAAAAGTGACTAAAATGGGCCAAAAGCAGTCAAGAGTGGTCAGAAAATGGGCAAATAAAGAGGAACCAGGTGGTATGTAATGGCAAAAGATAGCTTAAATGGGAAAAATGTGGCAAACAATAGTGAAAAAGGGCAAAAATGTGGAACAAAAAGAGGCAAAATGTAAGTAATAAAGGAAATAATTGGTATTTATTTGGCAAATTTAGCTTATTTGGATGAAAAGTGGTAAAAAAAAATTCAAGAAAGGACTAAATTTGGATAAAAGTGTCAAAAACAACTTGCAAAAATTGACAAAAAATAGGGAAAAAAAGGGATGTTTATTTGCAAAGGGAAGCTACAGTCTGATAAAAGAGTCAGAACTTTTTCAAAAGGGACAAAAATGGGACAAAGGAAGTTGCAAAATGTAAAAAGGTAAAAAGGGGTTAAAAAGTTTCCCCCTTTTAAAGTTTTCTGGGGGAGGAATAATTAAAGTGAAGACATAAAGATCCACATGTTGAGCATCACTGACTTAATAACGGCTTCCACGTGGTGTCTCTGATAATGTAGTGAACTGTTCTGGATATAAAATGCCAGGGCTGAATTTATGTCCCAGTCCCTGAATGTTATTCTATTTGTAATAAAAGGATGGTCATAGAATATGTCGTTACATCCACCAAGGAGGTCATGTTTTCACCTGTGTTTGTTTACTTATTACTTTTGAAAATGGTTTTTGGAAGTATGTTGGTCATTTTGTTTTGTTTGCGTGTGTGTGTTTGTTTGTGTGTCTATTTACACGATAACTTGAAAAGTTATGAATGGATTTTGATGAAATTTTCAAGAAATGTTGATAATGGGTCAAGGAACAGCTGATTGAATTTTGGTGAAGTTCTGGCAAACAAGAGAACATATAAAGATATACTGTATGTTCCATTCATTTTCCCATCCACACTGTGGAACTCCTGTTAACCGTTGTTTTAGAACAATGATGTCAGCAGTGTACGATTGTGTACACAAACAAACATCTACACACGCACACACACACACACACAAACATATTGACCAACATACGTCCGAAAACCGTTTTCGTTTTGGAACAGTGTCTCCGTGGAGTCGTATGAATCCGATCGTCCTTTTTCGAAAGTCTAAGCTAAACGAGCACGGATTCATTTATTTGTCTGTTAGCAGGATTACTTCAAAACTACTTAATGGAACACATTTTTACCAAAGATAGACCTTAGACCACGGATTCCATTGAATTTTGGAGGGAATCTGGATCAATATATTGATTCTGGATCAGAAATCCATTTTTCTCATCATTGGCGAAATTTCAAAAATTCAATATACCAAAATCTTGGTTCGTAATTAACCGACTTATGTCAGGTTGGTTTTTCAAATACCCCATTGAGTTTTATCATGATCTGGTCTTTAGTGCGTCGTTTTTCTAAAAACTGATGCTGTCCATACATTTGGACATACCATTGTCGACAGTTCCGAGAAAGTAGTTTGTTTATGGAGTTTTCCTGAAATAAAAGGTTCATAAATAGCTGAAGGTAGAGGTGCTCGCTAAGCCCGGTGTAATGAATTTAAAGGAAATCCTGAGTAATTTGAGCACTCGAGCCAGGAATCCTGACCAGTGCATTTAGTGGATTGACTAAAGTGGGTCTGTGTGCAGACAGGATTTGTCATGCTCCACTGAGTGTGTCTGGCTTGTTTGACCTGTGACCCTTCTACCCCATGTGTGTGTGTGTGTATGTGTAACCCCCCCCATTTACCACTACTGCACTGCTGCCATCTCACACTGGCCCTCATCTTCCTAACAGCGAAGTGTATCGGAAAACTCTCTGGTTGCCATGGACTTCTCTGGACGGACTGGTCGCGTCATCGACAATCCTGTTGAGGCTCAGAGCGCCGCCCTAGAGGAGGGACAGACCTGGAGGGTAAGACGTTGACATAATACATTTGACATCACGGGCCTGTACTATGAAGCTGGATTTTCTCTTATGGCACTAATGTCCGGGTTTTAATTAGTGTGACGCTAGCTTAACTTATTACAGGGCTAAATCACCATGGTAACTTAAGCTGAACGACTAACCTGGTTGGGATCAGGTTTTTAGTCAGCTGATAAAGCCTGCGTGCATCGGGATCATTGAGTCCAATAATTAAATAATTTAATTAAATCATTCATGTATTATGTGGTGACGGCGAGAGCCTCAGTCCTGTATGTTAATATAAAAAACAAATATTATCCACCTTATGTTGGAGTCTGAGCTGTGTGAACACAGTATCAGAGCCACAGACATGGTAAACGTGAAACTGATAGTGTCTGCTTATTCTCAGTTTATAATATCACTACTTAATTAAGCATTAACACTCGTCAATTCCTGCTTTCATCCCTTGCTGCTTTCTCGGCAGCAACAGTGTTGTTTTTGGTCTGAATTATGGATTTTAATTCTTCATATTTTTCAAGAATTATTCCTCACTCGTGACGTAAATTGCTCTACTGTTCCTCCGTTATTGTGATTGGTCTGACGCAAGAGCGCGCCAGGCTGAAATCAACTTGCTTAACCTAACGTGTTGGAATCAAGCTTCGTAGTACAGCTTCTGTCTGATAGAGGATGTTTGATTAGGTGAAGCCTGCTAACGGAGATAAATCCAGGCTTCACTAACTTGATGGGACACCAGTGTGTGTTCCCTTCCTGCTGGTTCCTACTGGTTCTCTGGACTCGGTGTCTGATGATACATTTCTTACCGACAGAAAAGAGGCCAACGCATGAATGTTCTGACTAGTGCCAGCCCTCTGCACCCGTCCTCTCTGAGCACAGGTACAAACACCACATGAAGAGAAATCTGTGTAGGTGAGAAGCATCTTCATCTACAAAAAATCTGTTTTTTCAGTCATTCACAGAACACAAGTTTGGTTCCATGGCCGCATCATTAGAGAGGAAGCCCACAAAATGATGATTCAGCAAGGCCAAGTGGATGGGTTAGTACACAACTAACTTTAAGCAATCATCATGAGGGCCCTGGTTCAAGTCCTGCTCTGGTCATTCTCTGTAACTCTAAATAATTCTTTTTTAAATATTCAATTACTGAACAAAATACTGTTAATTATCTGTGGATTCGCATTCCCGGTTGCATTGTCGCAGCAATGCAACATTTCTAGTTGTAATTGAACTTTAGTAAATTGAGAACGTAATTTTAATTGACTTTCAGGGAAATAATTATCAATTTAATTTTAAATGTAATTGGGGAAAAAAAATGTTTGTCAACATAATTGTAATTGAGTTGTGATTGAACATGGATATTTAAAAATGTAATTGTAATTAAAAATTGCAATTGACCCCAAGCCTGATGCCAGGCAGCTGCTTTGATCCTATCCCTGGTTTACTTACGCTATCTGACATTTTCTAATGTTTGCTTTGTGAATATTTGTTTTAAAACTCTTATTAAATTAAAGTATGCACATTATCTGTGAATGTAAATCTATAATTTTTAGTAAGTAAACTTGGATTTGATGATTAAACTAATGTATTACTTGTGAAAATGTAGTTTCATTACATAATATTACATAGTCATCATAAAAGCTCTTCTATTACTGATGGACACATGGTTTTTAAATGGTCACATTGTACCTGTGGTATAATAATAATATGTCTTTTTTCCTTCTGTTTTCATTGTATCAGGTTATTCCTGTTGCGGGACAGTCAGAGTAATCCTAGGGCGTTTGTGCTCACCTTGTGTCACCACCAGAAGATCAAGCACTTCCAGATTCTCCCGGTCAGTCCCATCGTTAGATCATTTTGTTACGAACTCTTAGGATTAAGGATTTTAACCCTAGACTTTTAACTGTGATGTCAGATATCGTACGGTGTAACAGAACGACATAGTTCGGCTTCAAAATGAATTAGACAGCCTTGCAATTAAACTAATACTGTATTGAAATGACTTTAAATGGTATAAGTTCACTTTGTATAAAGAAAAGTTATTGCATGTCTGATTGTAAATTCTAAGAGTACAGAGCGCTGAGGAGTGAAAACCTGGAGATATATTTATTTTCTGCAGTCCATGGATTATTATTTTGCAGTGTTTTTTTTTTACTTTTTTATCCATACTGATTTTTTTTGTTTTTGTTTTTTTAAACTCAGATCATTATCTTATACCGTTTCTTTATTTGTCTTATAGGAATTAAAAAGATGTCTATTTTGACACGAAAGAGACATAATTTTAAATATTTTAAATTCAACATGAAATATTATTATTCTTACACCATTTATATATGCACGCTTCAATAGGCTAAAGATTTTATATATATATATATATATATATATATATAAAAAGAGTATATATCATTTTATTTTCTTCACCAGCCCTCCCTTCCTTAGGGCGAGTTGGATTTTTCTCGCTACTTGACGTCACCTAGTGGAAACTCCTCCTCCTGACAACGCTATATAAGACTGTGAGCTCCTCCCTCTCAAACTAACTCACGGGCAAAACAAACATTGTGGTTTAATATAGAATATACATTATACTTTATTGTCATATATGTAAAGCTACATACACGAATTGTGTTCTCTGTATTTAAACCCCTCCCTAAGGAGTAGTGGGCAGCCACGGTGTAGCGCCAGGGAGCAGTTCCATTTTAGTAGCTGTTATATCGCCTCGTATCACCTTTGACTTGATCTGACGTGTTTGTGACACAATGCGACGCAGCGGTTGGACAAAACAAATGATTATCACCTTAAATTGAGTATTCCTGTAGTTAGTAGAGATAAGGAAGAGAAGAAAGTGACTTAGCAGCTAAACACTCCAGTGAGTTTTTGAAGCAGCTGAATGACTACGCTGCTGCTGTGATAAACACAGACCTTGAAGCGCTGAGACGGACTCACAATCACAATAGCCGCTTAACTCGCCATGTGTTTTACTGTCATGTGCAGTTTTTTGGCTGAAAACAATAACAACAGTGTGTTGATAGCAAAAGAAAATTGCTTTGGTGTATACTGATCTCCCTTGCGAAAGCGAATCATGAAATCTGCGTCTATAGACACGCCCACTCATGAATATGCATAAGTAGGCCCCAAAACAGCCTGTTTTTAGAACTACGCAAAAAGTGACTTTTCAGAGGCTAAAACTCTGGAAAACAGGTGAGTTTGGGAAAATAAACATTTAATACTGTGTTTTGGGGTTCTTAGAACAAATGGAGATGGGTTTAATATTATATACTGTATGTCATAATGAAACCATTTAAACTTCTTTCATTACACTAAAATGGTAGTTGGTAATGTGTGGCTAATAGCCATAGACTCTATGGTTACAAAGGGGTTTTAGGCATTTAATCATCAAAATCTAATCAAATAAATGTATATAGCACATTTCATGCACGAGGCCACACAACGTGCTTCACAGTCAAGAACAAGTCATCTCAACCATCACTTGCAAACCAAAAATACAATATACAAATTCAGAATAAAAGATCAACTTGTACATAAAAATGATCCACATAAATTAGGTCACACAACATGCGCACAAACACACACTGGAAGCAGGCATGAACATATAACCATAATATGTTGCAAAAAGGAGAGTTTTCAATTTGCTTTTAAAAGTGTGTAATGTAAGATCTGCTGGCAGGGCCTCATGGTGGACTACTTTTCTCCCTACAGATCAAATGGTTGATTATGTTATTCACAGTAGTTTAAAAGAAACCATCAGAGAAATATGCTAATTGGGTAAAGCTAAGCTAACGTCATCTCTCCACGCTGCAGTGTGAGGAGGACGGCCAGGCCTTCTTCAGCCTCGACGACGGAGCCACAAAGTTCACCGACCTGATCCACCTGGTGGAGTTTTACCAGCTCAACAGAGGAGTGCTGCCCTGCAAGCTCAAACACCCGTGCACCGCTGTGGCCTTGTGACACTCCAGTCCCACTCCCCCCTCGTCCTCTCACAGCACCCTCCGATTTGCACACCTTTCACCCAGAGGTCCCTCCTCCTCTCCTCTCGTCTCCACCCGGGTCAACGACCAACACAGGAACAGCGTCACAATGTTTTGGTCAATGTGAAACAGTGCAGCAGGAAAGTTTGATTCCCAAGCTTTTGGGTTAGGGGTTGGGGTCAATTACATTTTTCAGTTACAATTACGTCAACTTCAATTACCCATGTTTAATTGCAACTCAATTACGATTACGGTGACAAGCATTTTTTCCAATTACAATTCAACTTACAATTATAATTTTACCCTTAAGTAAATTACAATCACATTCTCAATTACTAAAGTTAAATTACAATTAATCACAATTACTGAGCCTTTATTAAATAACCCCATAAAATGTAACTTTCCTCTTGTGTTAGCTTTCTGTTAGCATCTCATTTTAAATCAGCTGTAAAATGCACTAAAAAATATTATTTATCATCTAATTTGTTTCTTATCTTTTGGTTATCTTGTTAGGCTTCCTAATCAATGAAAATATTGGTATTCATATTATTGGTGTGAGCGTCTGAGCCTTTTTTCTCAGTATATTCCTGGATTTAGATTCATTTTAAAAATGGTAAAAATGTTCTCAAGAGAACTGAGAGGTAGTGCAAAAAGTTGATATTAAACCCATTTGAATGATTAACTATTGTTATTGTATAACTTATATGTTCACTACATAAGCCATAAAACTGTACCATGATTCCCTAGATTTGCGTTTAATAAGTCAACTACGTGAACTCAATTACAATTAGATTATGGTTACAACAGTAAAACAAATGTCCAATTACAATTACATCATTACATGTAAATAAATGAGATGATAGATGTTTGTTTTAGTGTATTTTACAGCTGATTTAAGACATGTTAGCATGAGAGATGCTAACAGAATGCTAACACAAGAGAAACGTTAACTTTTGTCTGACTCAGTTACTGTGATTAATTGTAATTGAGAATGTAATTGTAATTTACTTTCTGAGGATCAAGAAATAATTGTAATTGAAAAAAAATGCTGGTCACTGTAATATAATTGAACATGGATAATTAAAAATGTAATTGTAACTGAAAAATGTAATTGACCCCAACCCTGGTAGACACCAGTGTCCCACGCCTGCCACGTTGTCATGGCGACTCGGTTGTTCTGTCGTTGCCGCTCTGACCAGGAGGAGAAAAAAAAAAAAAAACGAGCTAAAGTTGCAGAACTTTGTGAAACCTTTTCCAGCATCGAGGGCTCTGGGTCTCTCAGATGGATCCTGTCGTGCCCCGCCCCCAGCCCCGTCCCCCATCCTCCAGGCCTGATAAGCTGTGGTGCCCCCCGCGCCACCCACCAACCCTAAGCCCCTCGGCGGACGGGGAAGCACCACCTTCTGACTTCCTCATTGATCATCAGGGATGGAGGGGAGTCTCTTTGGATCTGATCAAAGTCAATCCAGGAGCCTTCTCAACCTGTGCAGTCCAGTCTGGATAAGCTGACACCCTGCCCCCCCACCCACCGCCCCTTACACGAGCATACCCAAGCAGGGTTGACATGTTTGTTACCAACAAAGTCATGGTGCGACTCTGACACACACACGTGCACACACACACACACACACACACACACACGGTCAGAGGGAAAGTGACGTGGCTGAAGGAAGGAGGAGCAGCGCTGTGGCCAGGGGTTTTGCTGAACGGACAAAGGAATGTTTATCAGGAAAGGCTGTCACAAGCCTCTCTTTTAGAGTTTATTACTTGATGTCATTTAAATGCTGTTTTGTTACTGTTGATTTAATGCAGAACTATTTTTGCACTCCCGGGTGGGCGTGGCTGACAGTGCTCGAGCTCAAACCTTTTTCCTGGAAAAAAAAAAAAAGCATGCATGTGAATTTGCACCAGCTCCGATTGGATCCCAGTGGTGTGGAAGCAAGTATCACGTGAACAACACACACACACACACACACACACACCAGGGTTGGGGTCAATTACAATTATGTCTTCAACTATCCATGTTCAATTACAACTCAATTATGATTATGGAGACCAGCATTTTTGCCATTTACAATTAAAATCACAATTATTATATTTCCCCTGACAATTACAATTACGTTCTCGATTACTAAAATTCCAATTCAATTAATCCCAAATACTGATCCTTTATTAAATAACATTCCTCTTGTGTTAGCTTTCTGTTAGCATCTCTAATGATAAAGGGTCAGTTATTATGACCCATGTCTTACATCAGCTGTAAAATACACTAAAAAACATCTAATTAGTTTCTCATTACTTGGTTACCTTGTTAGGCTTCCTAATAAATTAAATTATTGGTATTAATATTTTTAATGTGGGCGTCTCAGCCTTTATTTCTTTAATTATACCTCTAGATTTCATTTATTTTGAAACTGTAAAATGATCCTGAAGAGAACTGACAGTGTGAGAAGTTGATCTGAAACATTATTTAATAATTATTAACTATGTACTGTATGTGTAGGACATAGAACTGTAACATGGTTCACCGGGTTTGTGTTAAGTTAAATTGTAATTGAGTTTTTCTTTTGTTTGAATAATTTCCATGCCAATTACAATTGCAAAGTTATTAAATTATCTGAAGTCTGCTAGAATTAAATTACGAATATAATAGCTATAAAAGCTTTTTTTAATTGCAATTACAATTATAATTATGTAATCATTGTAATTAATGATCAATTACGCGATTACAATTATAATTGAGCCCAACCCTGATGCACACAGACGCACACACAAAGACACGCACACCACCAAAAGAACAGAATAAAACAGCCGACGCATCTCAAGTATGCAAGGAAGAGGAGGAAGACTGTTGAACAGACTTTTAAAAGGCGCGTCCGCCGCTGCCCCTCACAGGCTTTTACCATTTCAGTCCGTTTTTTTTTTTTTGTTTGTTTGTTTGTTTGTTTTTTAATGGAAAGGGGTTTTTTTTCGTCTGTCGGTGAATTTGTCTTTGAATGTCTTTATTTGAAACAAATCCTAAGTCATTTTGAGCTCACCTCTTGCACATTGTAACGGCCCCGTGTTGGGTAGGAGCTGTCATCGTTCAATTCTGACCACTGTTTCCCTTGTTCAAAGCAACAAAAAGCACTCTCACACATTGTTTTATAAATGTTATGTTAGATATGGAATTTGAACAAATTACTTGAAATGTGAACACGGTTGACGCAAGTCGACTGAGCTTCACGCGCCTTAAGTGAATTTGAGCCTTGTGTGTTAAATTAAAGCTGTGTTAAAATGCACATACCATGGAACACAGTTTGGATTTAGGAGAAAACATATTTTTGACAAACTATTACCTTGTTTGCTTTATTCGATGGAAAACTGACTCCACTCTGGTTTGTAATCAGTGCCCTAACACAGAAGTGACAAAGAGCAAACTTTTGTAACAGATGCTCATGTTCTACCTAAGATTTCAAAAGATTCGCACTAAATACAACCAAAATCAGGTCTTCACAAAGGCAACAACTTAAGCAACCAATCACGTAAGACTTACCATGTCACGTTATTGTAACCCAACGGATAGGATGAATATCTTCTCTACCAGTTGCAGTGACCTTAAAAGTAGATAAAGACAAGGATCTGATTCTGTTATCATGCAGACATGACAGTGGTGTCAAACACCAAGAAAGAAAACAAGTCTTTACCTTTCAAACATATCGTCAAGTTGAACTTTTCTCACAAACTCACCAGAAAGATTCAACCATTTTTTTTTTTTTTTACATCCATCCTAATGCTGCGTTCACACTGAATGCGTCTTCTGCAGCACCGGACGCATCTGCCGCACGAAATGTACCGCAGTGTCCGCAAAATCAAAAAATGTCCCCATTTGCTTCATACGCACGTCTGAAGTGAAGCCCCGCCCACCAGCGACACATCCACCTCGGTTAGCTTCACTGTCTGCTGAAGCGAGGAGCTGTGCTCCTTTTTCCTCCTCTCATAAACATAAATCACCAGTGAAAAAAGCCGGTGTGATTGGCAGTTAATGCTGTCCTAGCTCAGTGCAGACTTTCAAAGATGAAAACTACAGAGAGAACTTTTTACCTGCTACTACCACCTCCTCGCTGATTCTCCTCCACGCCAAATCCTTCCTAGTCTGGTCCCGGTGATAAAGGCCGTGTCATACAGCTCAAGGTGGTCACTCACAGCTTCTACTCCATGGTTGAAGGGGTGAACAGACCGGTGTCCGTGTTGACGGCCTGACGTCATCGTCAACAAAGATTATTATTATTAATATTTTTAACTCCTGCGAATGTGCGGATATGCGTAAAATCGGGATCGCGCTCGCACGGCCAACACACTAGAGAGTCGCACCGCACTGCCACATAGAAAAGATTTCCCATCTGGGACGCATCTATCCATTGACTTTGTATGTAATCTGGACGTACAGACATTTCGTGACGCATTCGGTGTGAACGCAGCATTAGGGTGTCCCGATACAACGTTTTCACTTCTGATACGATACGGAAATTCTGTACGTAACTGATATTGGTATGATACGATATCATCATGAATCAGTTATTTTGTAATGTGGAATGTTAGAAAAGGCCTTATCGAGTAATATTACTCAGAACAAAAGTTAGCAACAGTAGCTATGAGGAAAAACTGACCCATTATTGTAAACCAATGGGTTACTGACATTTTATCTTCAACATAAGAATGTTCTACACCTTTAATCCAAGCTTAACGTCAATGCTATCATCATCTCCCAATGATGCTGCCAAGGTTTCCTCTTCAAAACGGCTCAGAAATCATAAATCAAGGCACAGTGTTGTTAGATATCAGGGTTTGAAATCCACCAGTGAGCAATAAAAGCAAAGCGGAGACCCCAAAAAAGTATTTTTGTTGAAAAAAACAAAGCGAGATTCAAGGAGATGTTAAGTAATAAAGGACTTCTCAGGTTGTGTTGACAATATGTGGTTGAAATGTGATTCTGGTGATGATCGAAAGAATCTTAGGAAGTGAAGTGATGACGGAGCAGGTTTGAGTAGAAATGTTGGTTCAGTTCTTAAAGTGAGGTGGTAACCTGGGTTGTTTGTAGGTGTGAAATAATGCCATTCAAACTCAACTAGATGCGCTTTTTTCAGGTTCAGTTAAAGTATGGACGGTTCAAGCATGAGCTGTTTAAAGGCTTTAAAAAGATTTTTTTTGTGTGTGTGTGTGTGTGTGTGTGTGCATCAACTGAAGAACTCTTCCAACTTTTGATGAGTTGTTGATGCCACCAATGGAGAAGAGGTGTGTTCAGCTCTGTTTAAATGGTTGGTACCTGACAGTTTGATAGGCAGTGGTTGACTGTATCACCCTTAGCTTTGGAAATATATGTGTGACTGCCTAAAATTTTGTTCCATATGAACACATTTGGAAAAAAAATGAACCAAACAAGAACAAACCTCTGCCAAGCGCCAAATATCTTCTTTGCCAGATTTTGGAAATTATCCGGATCATTGACACTTTAAAGCCTTGGAAGAAATGTCTATCCCCAATAATAACCATATAGTAGGTCAAATGTATGGGCATTACCAATTTTTGAAAAATTGTTAAGAAATGCACAATACAGATCCGATCCATATCAATCTCGTTAAAGTGAGAACCAACTCGACATAACTGAGTGAAATTGTATCAAGATCGGTCAATTATGAACTGAAATATGAGTTTTTCAAATTTTGCCAATTATGAGAAATGGAGACTTGTTTGAAACTGATCCAGAATCAGTATATTGATCCGGATCCTCTCCAAAATTGAATGGAACCTTCATTGGTGTAAGATCTACAGTATCTTTGGTTCCAATTTTGTCAAAATCTGTTTATATTAATTTTGACCTAGTATGTTTAGGTTTCATTTATTCAGACAATTGTTACTTAGGAAATCCACTTTGGTGTTGAAAGTCATGTCAGGAGATCAATCTTTGTCAGAGGCGTTCGCTGATCGCTTTGATGTTTCCTTTGAAGTTTCCTTGACTTCCGTGTAGCAAGTCTCACAACTGAAGAGACGAGCAGGATTACTATTGCAACAACACATCATCAGTAGGGTAAAACTAACCTGTGTCTGGTTAGTTCAGTGGTTTTCAAACTTTTTTGGCTCAAGTACCCCCTTTGTCTGACTACAACATTTTGCTTAGAAAACAATTTGAAAACCACTATGGAGCATAGTGATGGAATGAATGAGTGACAACACACATTTTAAAGAATCTCATTTTGTAAATAAGTGGAAAGAAAATATTTAGTGCAGTGGTTCCCAACCTTTTGGGATCGTGACGTCATTTTGATATCAAGAATTTCTGGCAACATTTTTTTTCTAGAATTAGTTTTTGATCATGTTGAAGCTCCGATTATTTAAATTTTTCAGGAATTTCAGGCGACCCAATTTAAACTCCAGGTGACCCCACATGAGGTCCCGACTCCAATGTTGAAAAACACTGATTTAGTGGCTTCTGAATAGATTTATTTTTATAGTTTGTATAATGTCCGCTCATCTCACGCCTGCGGTGGAACCAAAACTGACACTTTGTTAATTTTCCACTCTTTCTCTCTAGTTCCTCCTGTAGTGCCATTGCGTACCCTACCCCTAGGGGTACACGTACCCCCGTTTGAGAAACACTGGGTTAGTTGACACAACTACAGAAACCTGTCTCACAACTGAAGACTGGCAGTTGAGAGCTGAAACATGTCAGGAGATCAAAGTGGATTGCCTAAGAAACAGTTGTCTGAATAAATGAAAACTTAACATAAATATTCAAAAAGAAGACAAAAATATTCCTGCTGGCATTAATTTTGACCTAATCCAGTCAGAATATGCCGTCCTTGGCAGAGGGATTGAACATGATCTGGATTAATTTCCAGGAATAACAGTCGAGACTTCTCTTGGAGTCGTCCTGTCATGTGACCAGCAGCTGCTGAGCTTTGTCGTCCTCACTCATACCCTCACTCATACCCTCACTCATTCTGAGCCAATCGACTTCCCTTTCACCAGCTCCACCAATCAGGCCTTTTGTAGTCAGATTCTAACCAGGGATTGGATAATGCTTGAACTCCCCGCCCCCTTCCCCTACCTGTGTCCAGCCTCTATAAGCTAAAAACCCTGGGCTGAATAAGTGTGTGTGTGTGTGTGTGTGTGTGTGTATGTGTGTGTGTGTGTGTGTGTGTGTGTGTGTGTGTGTGTGTGTGTGTGTGTGTGTGTGTGTGTGTGTGTGTGTGTGTGTGTGTGTGTGTGTGTGTGTGTGTGGTGTGTGTGTGTGTGTGTGTGTGTGTGTGTGTGTGTGTGTGTGTACTGTAGCTGATGTGATAATGTCAGAAGAAGGTTGCAGAGACTAAAGTGTGTGTGGATGTCGCAGAGACGGGATTTTGTCTGGGTGGGATTTTTTCCCAGCATGCCCCAGTGCTCAGTCTGAGGTCCTTCTCCCTTTTTTTTTTTTTTTTTTTTGTTTTTGTCTTTTTCTAATCACTGTGCTACAATGCAATCTTCCATTGAAACGAACCAACCAGAGTAAAAGCATCGTTTGTTTTCCAAGTATGTGAAGCTGTGGAGAGGATGTAGATCTAACACTGTACTTAGGTCACAGATCACTATGTAAGGGGTGACACGCTTTTTTTTCTTTTTGCTCCGAACTCCATGTAAAAATGAAGAATGATTTATATTGTCCTTTTTCATTATTTTGATTGTGTGTATGTCAACATTATTGTGTACTTTCTTTTGGTTTGCCACAACATGACCTTATATATAAGACTATATACTACAGTATATACAGTATTAAACGAAACAGTGGTTTTTATTACGAGTGATCAAACTGGATGTTGTGCATATAAGATGGCAACCTGAAAGCATCTCCAACCAAAACACATCCCAAATCTACCCATGCAACACACACACACACACACACACATACACACACACACTGACTTAAGTGTATGAGGTTGCAGCTTCACCTTTTAATCACACGTAGTGCAACTATATGCTGTAGCTCGAGACGATTTTCGCTTGTTCATTTACTCTGACTCTAAGGTGGTTTTTAGTTGTTCAGTAATGGTGTCTATTCTTGCAGCTGGTGCCTCCGTACACAGTTACCACCAGTCTTTAGTTATCCGTCCAATTACTTAGAAACAACCGAACCATGGAATGGAACTGTCAGGTTCAAACAAATCCCATTTAAGTTTAAAGCTGATATCCGGAGTTTCTGAGAAATCTATGTTTATGTATGATTCTTTTGAAATGCGGATAAATACCTAACTAGTCTTTTACTGTGGTCTACTACCGGTGGTCATTCATATACATTAATGTATATAAGTCCCGCCTTCGTCCTCTAGACACCTATACAAATAGAAACGATCGCCGGCTTCGCCCAGCCAATAGGCTTCGACTTCCTGTTTTTGAGACTGTCAATCAAAGTGAATGTGGAACTGTGCACAGAAACAAGGCCGTGCGTTACAACAGCAAACATGTAAATATGATTTTGGCTCTTAGACCTATATTAATGTGACCCTATGCGACCTTGTTATGTTCCGCGATGTGCGTGCAGAAAAGTAGAGGCGTGGCTTCTGGTAGATTGGCAGAGGAAGTGGAGCTGTTTAGGGCGGGACATTGAGACGTTTCTCAGCAACTCCGGATATCAGCTTTAAAGACTCGTTGGTGCAACTTAAACTAACTCACTGTTGGTTGTGTTTTCTTGTTGAGTTGAAGTCATCATAAGCTGAAGTTTATTAAACCTTTCAGGGAAGATTTTTTTTTTTTTTTTTTGTTCAAAGAGCAAATGAATTGTCATCATGTTTGTTTCACATAAACAGAAAAAAAAGCAAATATATCCCCCCACCCCCCACTGTGCTTTGCTCCATTGTGTTTGTACGGCTCCTGGATCTACAATATATCCTGTTCAGGTATTTTTGTACAAATAAGGGACTGATATATTCTCCGTTTATTGGATATTAGAATAAAAGACATCATTGCTATAAACCAAACATGAATTGAGCTGCTGCTTATTTTTTTCCACCCCTTGTATCTCCTTAAAGTAAGACACGCCTACTCAGGCAGCCGGTCAGTGCTGGCAGTGACAGACCGCTGCTTGCTCAATGACTACACAGAGTACACAGCCCACAAGCATAAACACACAGCCCCACAGATGCTATATTATTCACAAACAGTCCCTGCTCTACTCCCACCAATAGCCTGAGAACACCAAGGCCCCTCACACGCACAAACCACATGCGTTTTTGCTCACACGCAGAGACAGACGTGGATACACACACTGTGTCTGTACATACACACATTGCTTGATGAGCCCTCTGACTAGACCAGAATCTGCTCTTTATAGAATCAGAGAGTCGAAATCATCACCGCTGCAACGGGCTGTGTCACACGGAACATTAGACTTCCTCATTAAAACTGTCGATCAATGCTCACTGAGAGCTGTGATTGGAGGAAACCCTCCTCCCTCCTCTCTGCTTTTAAAGGAGGGGCGGGGCCAACAGTGAAAGTAGATGACACATGATTATCCAAATAATGTCTAAGCCAATAGCAAAATGTAATTGTAATAGCCAGCGTTCAACCCTTAGAGGCCAGTAACTCTCATATTTTACAACTAAATACGCAAAATAAAAATAATTTTACTAAAATGTTAAAAGTTGGACTAGGATCAATCAACAGCACTACTTAATACCCAAATACATATGTATTCAGCAGAAAAAAAGTGGGTTTGGGGTTTAGTTACTCTTAAAAGGGGCAGTATTATGAAAAATTCACTTTATAATGGTTTTGCTACAGTGAAAGACATTCCTTTAGCCTCATTCAGAGGGCCAAAGTTCAAAAAGTTCTGTTTCCTCCCTCCCTGTTATTTCACATTTTGTAAAAAGTCACCTCCAAACGGGCAAGTTGGATTTTTCTCGCCACGTGACTTCACCTAGCGGAAACTCCTCCTCCTGACAATCCTGGCTCCTCCTACCCTATACAAGAATGTGCGATTTAATATAGAATATACATTACACTTTATTGTCATATATGTAAAGCTACATACACAAAATGTGTTCTCTGCATTTACAGTTTTTCTCGAATGTCAGGACACATTTCAGGAAACTGCCCTCCATTTTCTCTAAACTCTAAACACAAAACACTTTTCTCAAGCTAGCTCCACAAAAACTCGCAGTCTCTTTACAAAACGAAACTCTCACTCCAAAACCCAAACTTTCACCACAAAACTGTTGCTCCTATGGCCAAAACCAAACTTTGACAACAAAATGGTCCTCACAGCTTGCAAAAATGTAAACACTATTGGATATCTATCACACACTTCAATAAAAATTGAAAACACAATGTTCAGGGTGTGATGTTCTCAGTACCCCATCATTTGTATAGTAATCACATCTGTATAGTAATCAATAGTAAGTCACAGATTATTTTTAGGGGAACCTCATTTATTGACAACCTGTACAAACATACTTTTTCCAAAACAAATTTCAAAAGAGAACAAAAGCATACATGGGGATACATGTCACAAATTCTTACAGTAAAGAGGTTCTATGGGGTCTGTGGGGGGGCCTGTGCAGGGGCCTGTGGGGGGGGCCTGTGCGGGGGCCTGTGGGGGGGGCTGTGCGGGGGACTGTGCACGGGCCTGCGCATCACGTCGTCGGGTGGGGTCAGGCCACAGGACCTCGTCCACATCGCAGGCTATGTTTTCCCTCGCCAGGCAGCGGGGGAAGAAAGCTCTGGCATGCCGGACCCAGCCTGAGTAATCCCCCACATCATCACAGGCCAGGTCCATGGCCCTGAGGAGGTTCTCTCTACTATATGGTTGCCGGTCATACACCTTCCACCGCCATGATGAGAAGAACTCCTCTATGGGGTTGAGGAAAGGTGAGTAGGGTGGCAGACATACATTGAGGAATTGTTGGTGTATATTGAACCACTCTCTTATCTGGTTGGTGCGGTGAAAACTGACGTTGTCCCAGATGATGACATAGATGGGAGGAGGCTGTGCTGGAACCAGATTCTGCTGCTCACGGTCAATCAGGATGTCCCGTAGGTCTCCCAGGAATGTGAGGAGACGCTGGGTGTTGAAGGACCCAAGGAGAGCCTGCCTGTGGAGAAGCCCTTCTGAGGTCATGGCTGCACATAGGGTGATATTCCCCCCACGTTGGCCAGGAACGTCCACAATTGCTCTTTGGCCAATTATGTTACGGCCTCTCCTCCGTCTCTTGGTGAGGTTGAAGCCAGCCTCATCCAGGAAGATGTATTCATGTTGTCTCATCATGGCGTCCAACCCCAAGATTCTCTGTGGAAATGAATAGAGTATGGGTAGTGTCACAGAAGGAGTACTACAGTACACTGTGGGCTACTGTGCAGTACAGTGAGCTTGTACACCCACTGTACTGTGAACAATCAACATTGTATACCCGTATGTATACTTACTTGCACATACTGGAAACATAGCTCTTTGATTCTGTCCGAGTTACGCTCAAAGGGAACTCTATAAGCTTGCTTCATGCGTAGCTTCTGGCGACGGAGGACTCTGTCTATGGTGGCCAAACTGACTCTGTCAATACCTCCAAAATTTATGTTGTCAGCTATGACTCTCTCCTTTATTTCCCTGAGTCTGATGATGTTGTTTTCCCGGACCATGTCCACAATGAGGATCTCTTGCTGTGCTGTAAATAGGGGAGCCCTTCCACCATGATGTGGCAATCTTTCAACCCTATAGAAACAAATATGCTTTCACTCTTCAAAAAAAGACTTACAATCTACAATACAAACATCAATGGAAATGTCCAGTCTCCCAAAGCAAACGTAATGTGGTGAAACCAATTTAGATTGTGGGCTACAAACATTTAGACAAAGTAACTACAGTACATACCTGTTGTGTTGTCTGAATGCCCGAATTATGGTGGACACTGAGAACCTGCTGAGGTTGGGTTGGACTCTTAGTCCAGCTTCTCTCAGTGACATTCCATGGACAATGACATGGTCAATGACAGTAGCTCGCATTTCATCTGTGATGATTGTACGTGGTTGTCTTGCTCTTCCTCCTTGCACTCCTCCTCTCCCTCCTCGCCCTCCTTGGCCTGCTCCTCGCCCTCCTCTGACACGAACTCCGCCTCTGTACATTCTGTTGCCGTTTGGCACCTTCAGCAAACTGTGCATTCTAAACTGGCCTATATAGGTGTTGTCACATCATTGGCAGGTGTCTTCAATTTTGAGTCGTTGTGCATTCTCAAGCGGCCAATATGGATGGTGTCACATGTGTCTTCAATTTTGAGTCACAGTGTTTAAGCAATGACACCCGTGCTTTCATTGTGTTCAACTTTTGATGTCTGAGTCTACCATTTTGCATTGTGTGAGCAAAAGTGTGTTTTAGCAAGTGTGAAAGTGTTTAGCATAAGTGTGAATGTGTTTAGAGCAGTGCAAATGTGTTTAGAGTTCTGCAACATGTGTTTTGGCAAATGCAAATGTGTTCAGAGTTTTGTGAAATTGGAGATTGAGGTGAAATGTGTTTATAGTTAAGCCAACTAGAGGCCAGATTTATTAAAGTGTTTAGGCAACTGGTCATTGTGCTCAGAGATCTAGAAATTGTGCTTTAGCAATCGAGAAAAACTGTAACCACTCCCTGAGGAGCAGTGGGCAGCCACGTTGTAGCACCCAGAGCAATTCTATTTTTAGTACCCGTTATATCACCTAGTATCTCCTTTAGAAAAGATCTGACATGTTTGCAACACAATGCGACGCAGCGGTTGGACAAAACAGTGGACTATCATGTTGAATAGACTATTTCTGTAAAAAGTAGTGGAAAAGATGACAAGAAAGTGACGTAGCAGCTCCGGTGAGTGTTTGAAGCAGCTGACTGACTCAGCTGCTGCTGTTGCTGCACACACACCCTGAAAAAGTGTTTGTCTGACTCACAATCACAATAGCCGCTTAAATAGCCATGTGTTTTACTGTGCTGTTTTTTTGGCTGAAAACTATAACAAGAGTGTGTGGATAGCAAAAGAAAATCGCTAGTTGTTGAGTGGTCAGTGTCTACAGACACGCCCTACTCATGAATATGCATAAGTAGGCTCCAAAAACATTAATTTTGTACTCCCAATGACAATTTGCGAACCCCACTTTGGGAACTTAGGACCTACGCTATACCGAGTACCTACATACAAACAATAACTTGAATGAATGAAGTCCAGTTAACACATCCACGGAAGAGAAGTTGTTTTCAAGTCAAGACCAGCGCAAAATTTAAATAGAATTTTTTTTGCTCATGTTTTGTTTAGAAAAAAAATCCAAAACAAACAACGAAAGCCTTTGATCATTAATTAATCAACGTAAATACTTTGGTGTCAAACTGAACCAATATAAATCCAAATCAGTCCTACCAGCAAAAATCTAAATTATTTGACATGCAAATTTTAATCCTTGACTTCAGCAAACTGATTTGTTCCCTTTTTTTTTTTTTTATCTTGGCAAACCAATAATGTTTACAGGTTGGATTTGTTTGAGTGTTTTACAGCGAGTATCTGGATGTAGCTCAATGCATGATTGTGTTTCTAATCTCACTCAATCTGAGGTCAAGGAATACACTTCATCTTAAACTAATTATGTGTAATGTCCACATATCCATTGCCCAAACAATACAGACATGATTCAATTTAAATCACTTTATTTGTCCCCATATGGCAATTTAATCCAGACATACAACCAGTACCATTGCACAATCAGATAAAAAAAAAGAACACATCAAATTAAAACTTAAAAAGTGCATATTTCAAAACTTTAAAGTGCATGTATTTAAAGTGGATTTATTTTAAATTAAAGGGAGGAAGCTGGACAGAGGAGCTGGATGGCCCTAGGGAAATATTATATAATAATGTCATATTTTGAACTTTATTGAACAAATGCATAATTAACAAATGTGGTTAAATTACTTAAAAGGGCCATATGTAGAATTATTGTGAGTTTTCAACTTTTACATATGTCTGAAATGTCTACAATAAAAATTTGAGTGTAAAGAAACATGTCGTTAGCCGTCATGCTATATGTGATTTTTTTTATAGATTACATAGTTATATATACATTAATAAATATTGCCGGTGTAGTGTAGAATAAACCTACCGTGAAAGTTTCCTACCGTTGACAGTGGGCATGCGCGTCCGTCATTTTGAAAAAGGTAAGAATCTTTCCTTTAATTTTTAGGGTTTATCATAGTAGGAAAAATTAAGGTAGCAAAATATTGTACGTGTATGTGTAATTTTTACTACGATATTAGTGCGCTTGAGCCTGAAGTAGGGTTATTTTTTGCTACACCTGCCCGGCCAACCTGTAGTACCCTTTTTTCTACCGGTTGGGTGAGTATAAGCCTATTTACAGCAGAGCAGTCCCTGAACTAGGATTGAAATTGTTAAAGTAAAAGTTACTAGTTACTTTGTTTATTATTGGTAATAAATCTTGCCATCCCTTGCATACAGTAAATATCTTATGTATAAACTTAAAAAGGAAGAGACCAAATCTTGCACAATTGGAATTGAATTGAATTTCCACAAAGGCATCTGTGTAAAATAAAGTTTTGTTAAAAAATGTACAATTTTCTTTTTTAAATAAAAATACACCAGTAAAATCAATTCAAAATAAAACACATTCTCAGGCTCTGAGTATAGCTACATTTATGAACTCTGAAACTGAGAAAATAACCATTATTTCGTGCTCTTTTGGCACAGTGCATTACGTTTAATCTGATTGGTCGGCTATGATGTGATGCATTTGATTGTTGTCTGGTCATTTCATTTTTTGTAGTTTCACAATGTCTGTGAAATCATTTTAAAACCAAATATAAGAATTTAATCAGTAACGATTCGGTGTAGAAATGTAACTCACTACTTGACTTCTTTTAAAACATACTAAATTAGTAAAATTATTAATTTAGAAATATACTCAAAGAAGTACAAGTACCCATAAAAGCAACTCAATAACAGTAACGTGAGTATTTGTAATCTGTTACTTTTCACCTCTGTTTATCTGTAGTTAGCTAGTGATTGTTAGCGGTGTAGCGCCCCCTGGTGGATCATGTCCTCTAAGGATAAATTGGTAGAGAAAGTAAATGGATTGAAATACGTCTAAAAACTTTTAAAAGTACATCTTGCTCAACATTTATTATCATTATTTGGCTGAAAATCACTTCTTGTTCAGTGTTTTTTAGCAGGTGGTTAGCATTTAGCTAACAGCTAACAGGAGGTTTGATACTCACAACCAGGGGCGTAGCAGCACATTTTGGGCCCTGGGTACAAACCCTTTTTTTAAACTAGTATTCTTGCATTATTTTATATATATATATATATATATTTTTTTTTTTTTTTCTTTGAAGAAAGAAAAAAAAAATATATATATATATATATACTGTATATATATATATATACTGTATATATATATATATATATATTTTTTTTTTTTTTTTTTTTTTTTCTTTCTTCAAAACAACCCAGATATTCACACTATTTTGAATATCACAAATGTCCGACGACCCCAGACCATTTTTCTTTCTAGAAAATAGTTTTTGATCATGTTTATTAAAGTGTGTTACAAATACAGGGTAGCCAGGATTAGTGCACAAAGTGACAATTTGTGCCACCTTAGATATTTTTAAAAATCCGATTTTAATTTGTTTTTACTTAAGCTTTTTTTCTTCTTCGTTTTTTTTTTTTAACAATGGGCTATGTGCACGTGTCATTACCACATTTGGTGTAAGGATGCAATCATATTTCCGGTCGCGGCATTCTGAATGCAGAAGTATCAGTGTTCTAGTTAAAGTTGCTGCTACAGCAACGGCAGATGTGGTCAAAAAGGACCAGGGTGCATAGCTGCCCTCGTCGATGCCGGGTAGCTTTTCATTTACGTTGTACAACTGTTTAAAGTGTTAATGTGTGATTGTGTTTGCAGCTCTGTGCGCTGACACTTCACATGTGTAACACCGGACTTCTCGGTGCAAAGTGGACTCACCGCGGCTGTTGTAAACAGGAAGTTACGTGTCTCGCTCTTCTTCAACCCTGTGTGTTTTTATTGTATTTTTACAAAATCTACAGTCTGTATAATGTGATGAAACAATAAAACAATGAACACGTATATGATCTGTCTCATAAAAATAAATAAACATTTCAGTCGCTTCCACTGGGAATTAATCCTGCGTCGATGAGAAAAACTAAATCTACAGTCCGCTGCATTAACCACTCGGTCACTGATCAGCTGTCAACTCACTAATCTAATCTCTAAATGACGTACATACTGGAGGTCGCAGGGGAAACTCAATGTTTCCATGTTAACTTATGACCACGTTTCTCCATCATTCTTTTTGTTCACAAATGACTCTAAGAACCTTTTTTAAACCATCTGTGGAGCCAAACTTCAGCGTGGTGCCTTCACAGTCCAGAACTGTGACTTTGTTTGGGTTCAACAGGCGACCTACTTCTGACAGTCAAAAAAAGAAAGAAATAAAATATGTCCCCCACAAGTGTCCAGAGGGTGTACAGGGAAGAGTTGGGAGAGGAAGGCATTACAGTGTTTCAGGACCAAATTACATTTGGCACATATCTGATTACTTTTGGGCAACGCTAACAGCAGTGATGAAATAAGCTGCAACAACCTCAGGTTTACTGTTTTTAACGTTTGCTTGCATCCAGATGGCGTGAAAAACAATCAATGCCGACGTCAAAGGGTGTGAGTTTATCGTAGGAGTCCATGTGCCAAATGTAATTTTGCTAAATTACATTTGAAATCAAATTACATTTGGCACTATTCTATGGGGTGCCAAGTGTAAAAATTTAGTATAAAAGTTTACATTTAGATTTAGATTTAACATTTAGATTTAGATTTAACATTTAGATATAAGATTTAGCATTTAGATATGATATATAACAAATTAGATTTAGATTAAATATTTAGCCTTAGATTTAACATTTAGATATAAGATTTAGCATTTAGATATGATATATAACAAATTATATTTAGATTAAATATTTAGCCTTAGATTTAACATTTAGATATAACAATTAACATTTTGATTTAGATTTAAAATTTAGAGTTAGATTAAATATTTAGATATAGATTTAACATTTAGATATAACATATACCATTTAGATTTAGATTTAAATATTTAGATTTATTGCTTTTTTTTTTTTACCTCTATATATGTGGTTAAAAGTTGTGTTAAATGTAGGGAAATGTACTAAATATGATAAAAGTGAGATAAATATTGAAAATGTGTTAGCTACAACTTTTATACTAATTTTTTACACTTGGCACCACATACTATACAGCTGTAATGCCTCCTTTTGAGTCTCCCAGCTCTTCTCTGTCTACCCTCTGGGTCTAGAACGGATTGCACTGCATACACAAAGTTTCTAGTGACCCACAATCCTGCTGATCTGCATGTCACCATCCGGTATCCATGGAGACGCCCGGCACTTCATAGCTGGTCAGCTATGTAGTTAATGATGACATCAGGTGTACGATAAAGCTGAAGCCTTGCTAACCATCTTTTTACAGTACGCACACTAATGTGTATATTATCTGTCATAGCAAGGCATAATGCTATTTCAGCCTGTGTCAGGCCTTGATTGAAAAGAAACCTGATGCTGTGATCTATATGTTCCTCTCACATTGTTACACTGAATGTTTCCTGCAATGATTCATTATAATACACTATTATCCCATTATCTCGGGAAAACAAATGAAATTAACTCATTTTCACGGGGGAAAAAAAGTCTTGTTGAGAAAATGAAGTCATCGTCAAGGGAAAACGGAGGAATTAAAATGCATGGCCCATTAGGGCTTCCGTAGAATGGTGTTCCTCGTAAATGAGCTTTTCAAAGTGAGAACTCATACTGTCCTTTTCACACTCGGAAATAAGAATACGTTTTATTAACAAGCACTTTTCAAAAACTCAAGAACACTTTACAGTTGTTAAAACAACTACAAACCTAAACAAAAACTATAAACAATAAGGGTAAATAGAGAAAATACTTTAGTAGGAAACAGTGGAGTTCTGTCACTTTGTTACTGTTTCTCTCATCGGTTTTACTAAAGGGTAGGTCTGAATTCCACCCGTCAACCAGGGGTCACCTGCGTGGAAGCGAGGGGACTGCCCTCGCTTCCATACTGCTGCTGAGCTGCGCCCATCGGTTTTGAAAAGTACTCGGATCGGCCGAAAGTGACATCAGCGGAAAACCCAGGACACCTCCTCCAGTCTGAATGTGTGTAATATTAATAATATAAACACTATTAAAACACTAAAGATCTCTGGAATAAAATGACAAAACCCTGTTAGGTTAGAAATATCAAGTTTTTATACCTCTCGACCTATGACCCCCCAGGTCAGAAAAGGCTTATTGGTTGTATTTTATAAAGCTGTTCTACTATATTTTAGTGGTTTATAGAATATTGTGTTTGAGACTTGCTTTTGCTACAATTTAGGGGTGGTTTGTAATGTATTTATTTATATATTTTTTTTAAAAACTACATACATATCGCTTTTAGTGCACAAATGTGCTTCACAACCAGCTTATTTTCATTCCAACATCATCTAATAATGTTTAGAAAAAAATTCATACATATATACTGTATATATAAAACAGAGTTCCGAGCCCCCACCCCAGGACGACACCCATGCTCACAAATGAAAGTCAGGCGAGTTTGTTCGTTTTGTTTAATAACTCATGGCAAAATTAGAATATTTACAGTAGAATGTCAATGAGCTGTACAAAGAAATATACATGCAAATATATAAAACATAACACTTTATCAACCAAACATGGGAAACAAGCATAACAAAAAACCAACAAAATAAAAACACAAGAAAACAAACCAAAAACTGAGGTAACCAATGAAAGTTTCCTTGTTTTTAATGGCCTGCGCACATTTCTTTGTTTTAAATAAATATAACGGAGTGCCTCTGACACGCTGAACAATTGTATCCTTGAACCTCAATATGTGTGTGTGTGTGTGTGTGTTTGTTTTAAATGAGCAGCTAAACAAACTGTGGACTCGTTCTGCTTTTATGACACGAAGGAAAGGTATGAAGAAAAGATTTTGGCAACAAAAACAAAAAAACGTGCAGTAAAGTTAATTTTGCGTTTCAACTTTTGATCTATTTTGTTAATTACAGAGAAAATCAACCCTCCCGCTTTTTTTAAATTTACAAAATAAAGATATAGAAGAAGTCTGACCCCCCCCTTCTATGTGTTTTTACACGTGTAAACAATCATGTGACATGGTCATAGCTGAACCTCACACAAGTGAAATCACAATAAAATCATTTTTTTTTTTTTTAAATTATGTTCTATAAAGCTAGAGCAACTTTGGTGTACCAATACTACATAGGCAAACAGTACAAAACCTGCTAAATTATTATTATTATTATTAAGTTTTTGATCAAACCATGTTGATTGTAGATTGTGAACCTAGACTCCACCATCCAATAAACACAAACTACCAGCAGTGCTTGCAGTACCAGGTACTGGGTTTTCTCTAGATTTATTACAGACACCACAGAGGTCTTGATAAATAGTTGCATAAAATGTTAAAGCCGCAACATTGCACATAAGATTCAAACGTAACATACAATGAGTGCATTTACAGTAACCTCTGCTTCCAGATGAGTCCGTCTGTGAATGTAAAGAAGGCAGAAGTCTCTATTTATATATATATATACTGTATGTTTATGTATATGTATATATATATATATACACACACACACAAAGTAAGGCTTATTGTCAAATCTGCACAACACAAGATTTGCTCGACTAAAAGCAAACAACAGATGTTCCGTCTCCGATTACACAGTTCAGGGTTTGTTACTTGGTCGTCATGGCGATCCTAGTTTATACAAATGCAGCTATTCAATATTAAAAAAAAAAAAAAAAAGAAAAAAAAAAAAACTCTGATGGTGCGTGTGACTGTTTTAAAGTTCCAAAAAGCGGGACAACAGCTTTCGTTTGTTGTCGTGGAAACGCAGAGACAGCATCATAATAAAGGGTTTCTCCCTCTACAGTGAAAAAGAGCTGAACTGACGATGAGTAGGAATTTCCCCTGAAAGTCCAAATGTTCACCAAGGAAAATAGGTTACTTCATTTGTTTGTTTGTTTTTTTTTTTAGTTTTCTTTTTTTATTAATGACGTATAAAATCAGTCTGACGAAGCAGCAGCAGTAGACAAGAGCATTCAAAAAAATGTGATTGGTGAGAACTCCAGTTCTCCTGGGCTCTGAATGGCTGAATGATTGGAGGGACTCCAGGATTTCATTAAAAACTACATTCTGTGTGCGAGGAGAATCCGTTTACCCTTTGTTCTTAGGTTATTTTGTTTTAAAAACCAAATCTAAATAACAAATACAGGGTGTGGTTATTTTGTTTTACTGACTTAAAACCAAAATAGAAATACAGAAAAATAAAAAACCAGACAAGCAGCGTTTTTCTGTTTTTTTTTTTAAATATTTTTATATTTAAGGGAAACTATGGATGAGAGCTTCATGTTTTAAGCTCACCACACAGAGAAGACCCACAGACGGGGGCTGGACTTTAACTCCCGGACAAAAAAAAAAAAAGCAACGCATAAGTCACATTACTGATGAACTGGTGAATTGAAACTTTATTAATACATTAATAAATCAAAACGAAAAATGGATGTTACACAAAAAAGACACGGTTTGTGATTAAAGGAACCAGATGTGGTGTAATGAATCTACTGGTGCTCCTCACTTCTTGTGATCAACTTTTTTTGCAAAAGTGTCAAACTGTAGAAGTTCTAACATCTATTCTTCACAGTCGATAGTCAGTCACCAGTTTAACTGGATACTATTTGGACCGTAACACTGTTCGTTCTGACAGAATGTAACGTGCTTAAGCTCTCGCTCTAATTTCCTTGTAATTATCCATGAATATAAAATTTTTTTTCGCAATTAATATTTTAATTTTAAAACAGAAAAATGCTGCTTTTCTGGCTTTTGTGGTTTCTGTAATTCTATTTTGGTTTTTAAGTCAGTAAAACAAAAAAACCACACAGTTTATTTGTTATTTTGATTTGGTTTTAAAACTAAATAACCAAAGAAGGAAGGGTGCATGGATTGAGGATGAGATCAGCATTCATGATTTCTGCGTCTGCGAGGCAGCAGCTTCAGGGCTGAAGGCGGCTTTGGATGAAGTTTCTGACTCCTCCGATGGGGCGCGCGTCCGTCTGGTGTTTCCTCCGGTCTATGAAGGAAATAAGGCGGGACGTGTCCAGGCAGCAGTCCGCTCTGGCCCCCTGTAGCCACGCCTCCTGCAGGCAGAGCCCAGCCGGGGGCCTCCTGCCCGGGTCGGTCCGGAGGAGCAGACACACAAAGTCCCGAGCCGCCTCACTCACACCCTGAAAGTAGTCCCTGGGGAAGCTGAAATCCAGCCTGCAGATGTTGAGACACGTTTCCTCTGCGCTCTCGTCTAGGAACGGGGAGGCGCCGCTCAGCAGCACGTAGGTCACCACTCCCAGGCTCCAGAGGTCAGAGGTCAGCGATACCGGATCACCGAGAACCAACTCTGGGGAGGCAAACTCGGGACTGCCCAGCAGGGGGTGGACGTAGTGGGCGCTGTTGAGCTGAACGGCGTCACCGAAGTCTGTGAGTTTGACCGATGGCTGTCCACTGGTGCCGTGGGTCACCAGGAGGTTCTCAGGCTGCAACGAGAACAGAGAGAACAGAGAGAGAAGACGGGTCAGCATTGGACGTAGGGCTGGACAATATATCCAGTTTTCTATTTTAGCGATTTAGAAAATGACAATATGGCCTATAAGAGGGTTGGGGTCACTTATAATTGTAATCGTGTAATTGATAATTTATTACAAATATAGCTTATTTGTAATTTTAAAAAATCAGTTACATGTCGTAATTGTAATTAAATTGTATTTGTGTTTATTAATTGACTTGTAATTGTAATTGCCATTACAATTCAACTATAATTTAACAAAAAACTGGGGAAGTTCTATGTACAGTTCTACACATATGTAGTTTACAGTTATTAAAATATGTTTCATATCAATCTCTCCTACATTTTACCATTTTCTAAATCGCTAAAATAGAAAACTATAAATCTTGAATCTCGATATATCGCCCAGCCCTACGTCCCAGCCTGTCCTGTCCAGGGTTGGGGACAATTACATTTTTCACCTACAATTACGTTTTCAATTACCCATGTTCAATTACGATTACAGTGACCAGCATTTTTTCCCAAATAAATGACAATTATTTTTTATCCTCAGAAAGTCAATTACAATTACGCTCTCAATTACAATTAATAATAATTACTAAGCCTTAAATTATTAACCTAATAAAAGTGAACCTTCCTCTTGTGTTAGCTTTCTGTTAGCATCGCTTATGATAACAAGTCCTAAATCAGGTTAACTTTTATTAGCTTATTTATTTCAGGCTCAGCAATTGTGATTGTAATTGAACTTTAGTAATTGAGAACGCAATTGTAATTTACTTTCTGAGGATGGAAAATAATTGTAATTGGAAAAAATGCTGGTTACCATAAATTATAATTTAATTGCAATTAAATTGCAAACATAATTGTAACTGAAAAATGTAATTGACCACAACCCTGGTTGTTGCTGTGTGCGCATTAGAGAGAAACAAGAGGGCGGGGACAAGAAAAAAGTCACATTTTCTATTTTCTAAATCGTCCGCAACAAAAAAAACGAATTAATATAAAAAAAATTGGACATATCGTCCAGGCCTAGGAGAACCGTACGTTTACCTTCTGTAATCACTGTAGAGGAAACCATTACTTACTTTTACGTCCAAGTGAACTATTCGGCAGTTGTGCAAGTAGTGTAAAGCTTCTAAAACATGGCGCAGGTAGCAGGCCACCTTCTCCTCCGTCAGATTCCCCCAGCTCACGATGTAGTCCAGCAGCCGGCCTTGATCAGCCCTGGATCACAGCGTAACAGACGGGGGGAGGGGTCAGTGTCAGAGCAGCTGGAGCTCACCTGGGGGTCACTTGGTGTACGTACATCTCCAGGACCACTACGTAGCTGCTGGGGGTCTCGTACGTGTCTATCAGGCTGACTATGTGCGGGTGTTGGAGTCTCTGGAGCAGATTGAGCTCCTGAGTCACTCGGTCTCTCCTCATCAGCTTCTTGTTGACATGTTTGACCGCCACCGTGCGTTTGGTGCTTCGGTGGTCACACCGCTTGACTACAGAGAAGCGACCCCTGTTTGGAGAACACGGTGACATCATTCTAGTATCAACACGCTGAAGGAAAATGTAATCATTGTCATAAATGCTTACGTTACCTTCCAAGTTCTACCACTTCAGCGTAGTGAGATTCAAAGTTGTCCTTCCAGCTCACTCGGACACCGTCTGTGGACACGACTGAGCCAACACCAGCACACACTCAGTACTCAGCCAGTGAGAGGAGGCGTGATTCTGTTTACTCACCCAACACTCTGAGGCTGGCTGATGATGTCACACTGCCCAGCTCATTGGTCGCTACGCAGGTGTAGACGCCGTCGTCCTCAGACGCTGTGCCGATGATACGCAGCGTAGCTTCACCCGACTCACTGCAACACACACAATCAGAGCAAAAGGTGATGAAGCCCTGTGTACCACTGTTTGTTATGATGTATTAGTTAGCGTGTGCTTGTTAGCATGTGTTTGTTAGCGTGTAATCATTAGCGTGCGTTTGCTAGCTTGTGTTTGTTAGCGTCTATTTCTTAGCACGTGTTAGTGTGCATTAATTAACGTCCGTTTGTTAGTATGCATTTTTTAAGATGTATTAGTTAGCGTGTGCTTGTTAGCGTGTGTTCGTTAGCGTGCGTTTGTTAGCTTGTGTTTGTTAGCGTCTATTTCTTAGCACGTGTTAGCGTGCATTAATTAGCGTCCGTTTGTTAGTATGCATTTTTTAAGATGTATTAGTTAGTGTGTGCTTGTTAGCGTGTGTTCGTTAGCGTGCGTTTGTTAGCTTGTGTTTGTTAGCGTCTATTTCTTAGCATGTGTTAGCGTGCATTAATTAGCGTCTGTTTGTTAGTATGCATTTGTTAACATGTATTTGTTAATGTGTGTTTGTTAGCGTGTATTGGTTAGCGTGTGTTAGCGTGCATTAATTAGCGTGCATTTGTTAGCATGCATTTGTTAACATGTATGGGTTAGTGTGTGCTTGTTAGCTTGTGTTTGTTAGCATGTATTTGTTAGCGTGTGTTTGTTAGCGTGTGTTAGCGCGCATTTAACTAGCGTGTGTTTGTTAGTGTGTGTTAGTTACCATCAGTGCTTAATTTGGAGCAGGATTTGGCATCTCCTAGATTTCACCAGCACTTATTTTTTATTTATTTATTTTTCCAGCACCTCATTTGCTTTTAGGTGTTTTGATTACATTTTGAAATATTATATTTGGACTGCTGTGTCTTTTATTTAGTTGAAATCACTGGAAAAGTAATTGTAAACAAAAAATTTAAGGTAAAAACTGAGCGTGAGTGAGAGAGAACTAAGTCAAGCCACGCCCACGCTATGTCTAAAGTGTGATTTTGCACAAAAATTGTTTCTTTGTCCGCTTGGAAGACGGTAAATAATGGCTAAAAAAAAAGCTGTTTTAAGCCAATAAGTGAAGCAGAGCCTGAGGTTCAGAAGTCCAAGGTTGTTTCTGTGGAAATCGCAGAGGAGAGCAGCAGTAGCGTAGCAGTAGCGTAGCAGTAGCGTAGCAGTAGCGTAGCAGTAGCAGCGTAGCAGTAGCAGCACCTGCAGCGAAGATGCTAATGCAGGAGCAACAGAGGAAAGCTACCCAGGGACATGAAGAGGACTCGGGGACAGAGAGAAGAGAAGGACACAATGATTAAAGTTCTGCTATGGACATTAAGACCAGGGAAGTTTGGATAGAGGCTAATTTCAAAGCTAAGTTGCTACTCTTGGCTTATGAAAGACAAGGCATGAAGGCCTCGGCTGTGAAATATAGAAAGAAAGTTGCAAGGATACAAAGTTCTCCATGGTTGTTTTTTAGCTGTTTTGACAAATAAAAAGTAAGCACGCATTTTATTTTCATTTTTTGCTGATTCATTAGAGGAGTTATAGTGTAAAAGTTTGTAAATGTTTTGTATTTGTGGGTTTTTGTGTTCTGAAAGTATAGTGTGTGATGAGTGGCTAAACTAGCAGTGATTTTGCGCTGTCCTTGGTGCTGAAACACGGCAGATCTGACAGCTATCACTCAGAGTGAGAGACGATGCGCTCTGTAACGGCAATTTTCTTTAACGCTGATTCACCATTTGGGTTAATTGGTTGTTTGTGTTCACGTGATATTATTGACCCATTTAGTTAGCAAAAAACGCTTTAAAAAATGTATTCCGTGACATATTTGTCTCTCTCTTAGTGCCAGAACAACACCCGGCATTTGTTCCCAGACCTGATGATTCACAAATTAAGCACTGGTTACCGTATGTTAGTTCGCCTGTGTTTGCTAGCCTGTGTTTGTTAGCGTGTGTTAGTTCGCCTGTGTTTGCTAGCCTGTGTTTGTTAGCATGTGTTAGTTAGCCTGTGTTTGCTAGCCTGTGTTTGTTCGTGCGCTAGTTGGTGTGTTTTAGCGTGTGTTTATTAGCATGTGCTAATTAGTATGTGTTTGTTAGCGTGTGTTTGTTAGCATGCATCAGTTAGCGTGTGTTAGCATGTGTTAGTGTGTTATTTAGTGTTTGTTAGCCTGTGTTATCGCGTATCTGTGAGTGTGTGTTTGTTAGCATGTGTTAGTGTGTTAATTAGTGTTTGTATGTTAGTGTGTGTTTGTTAGCATGTGTTAGTGTGTTAATGAGTGTGTGTTTGTTAGTGTGTGTTTGTTAGTGTGTGTTTGTGAGTGTGTGTTTGTTAGCATGTGTTAGTGTGTTAATTAGTGTTTGTATGTTAGTGTGTGTTTGTTAGCATGTGTTAGTGTGTTAATTAGTGTGTGTTTGTTAGTGTGTGTTTGTTAGTGTGTGTTTGTTAGCATGTGTTAGTGTGTTAATTAGTGTGTGTTTGTTAGCGTGTGTTTGTTAGCATGTGTTTGTTAGCATGTGTTTGTTAGCATGTGTTTGTTTGCATGTGTTAGTGTGTTAATTATTGTTTGTTAGCCTGCGCTATCATGTATTTGTTAGCGTGTCTGTTAGTGTGAATTAGTTAGCATCTTTTTGTTAGTTTATTTGTTTGCTTGTGTTTGTTAGCATGCGCTAGTTAGCGTGTGGTGGCTAGTGTGTGTTAGTTAATGTGTGATTGTTAGCGTGCATTAGTTGGTGTGTGTTAGTTAATGTGTGTTTGTTAGCATGCGTTGATGTGTGTTAGTTAGCGTGTAAATTCCAACCTGTAGGCGATGCTGAAGTGTCCGTTGTTGCTGAGGTTGCTCTGGTCGGGTCCCTTCCAGGTGACACTGGCTCGCGGTCGACCACAGACCCTACACCTGAGGGTGACGCTCTCTCCATTATCACACGTCACATCACTCAGGCTTACGAGGAACTCAGGGGGAACTGAGAGGAGGAAGGAGGAAACACCCTTTCAGTGTAAAGTCTCACAGTGAGCAGCTGAACGGAAGGAGCTGCATGAAGCACAGTTTACTTACCATCACAGATGTAGTTTGGGTTTAGAAGCTGTGGGAAAACCATGCACAAACATAAACAAACAAACAAACAAACGTCAGACACAACTTCATCAAACTTCACTCCTGAAGTGAACGCAATCTCACCTTTACAGAAACTTTATTAGCAAGGCCGTCTCTGGACTTCCTGTAGCCGTTCTCCAGCTTGCTCTCTTTCTTTGCCTCCTTTTCCTTTTTCTCAGACTTCTTTCGGATGCGCAGGGACGTGTGCCAAGATGAAGACTTCCTACTGCTACAGGAGAAAATCACAGTCATTAAGCAGGGTCGGAGTCAATTAAAACTGTAATTTCAAAAATATGTTGCTGTCGTAATCATAATTAAATAGTAATCGAGTTTAGATAATTGACTTTGTAATTGTAATTGGCGTGAAAATTCTATATAAATTGTCAGTTATAATTTAAATGCAAAACTGACAAACAATGTTACAGTTCTATGTACGGTTCTACACATGTAGTTAATTATTAATGTTTCCCACATTTTATCGTAAAAAAAACGACACAAAAAAGGCTCAGATTCCCACACCAAAAATATTAAAACCTATATTTTCATTGATTATGAAGCCTAACAAGGTAACCAATAGATCGGAAAGAAATTAGATGATATATATTTGTTTTTTAGTGTATTTTATAGCTGATTTAAGAGCTGTTATTATAAGTGATGCTAACACAAGAGGAATGTTAACTTTTATTAGGTTATTTATTTCAGGCTCAGTAATTGTGATTAATTGTAATTGAACTTTAGTAATTTTAATTGTCTTTGAGGATTAAAAAAAAAATTGTCATTTAATTGGTAAATGGACTTGATTTTATATAGCGCTTTATCACCACACTGAAGCAGTCTCAAAGCGCTTTACACATCAGCTCATTCACCCAATCACTCTCACATTCACACACCAGTGGGACAGGACTGCCATGCAAGGCGCTAGTCGACCACTGGGAGCAACTTAGGGTTCAGTGTCTTGCCCAAGGACACTTCGACACATAGTCAGGTACTGGGATCGGACCCCCAACCTCTCGATCAGAAGACGACCCACTACCACCTGAGCCACGGTCGCCCATTTAGAAAAAATGCTGGTTACTGTTATTGTAATTGAATTGTAATTGAACACGGGGAATGGAAAACATAATCATAACTGGAGGTCTTACTTGATGGACGGCTCGGAGCAGTCAGGGACGATGGCCGAGGTGTGTCCCAGCACGAATCCGGGGATCCAGCCCTCGGCTGCCGGGCCCTGCTCGGTAGCCGCCCTGAACACTAGGAACATGTTCTGCTGGTTGCTGGCCAAGATCTGGACGACCTCGCCTTGACTGACGCTGATCTCATCCTCCTTCACAGCCATGTAGTCCTGGGTCACCAACATGGTGGATACGCTACTGCTGCTGCTACTTTCACTCTGCACACGCACATGGGAACAAATTAGAAGAAAAAAGTTTTTTTTTTAAAGTGAAATAATTTTGGAAGTGCGTTCAGGAAAATGGTCAAAAACACAGGACTGCAGAGGTCTCAATAGGTACTTTGTTTTTTTGCTCACGGTTTGGTTCTGATGGCCCGGGACGTTAAAGTGTTTCCAGCAAGGGATTATTTTAAACTGTTTTGTTTTACTTTAAAGCAAAACAAAATGCATACACATTCCTATGTATGGTGTACTGTACATACATATGAAATAAAATAACACTTCCAAAGGACAAGTGCTTAATCCTCCATTCTTATTCATTCAAAAATAAACAAAAATGCATTACTTTTCATGAATAAACCTTGTAATAAACAAGCGTATTTAATAAATGACGGAAGCCCACATCTCCAATTAATGAAAACGGCTGCAATATAAACAATGTTTACAGATATTTTAATTCACTGTTTTAAGTTCATTGTCATTAGACTCGACAATGAAAGCTAAATGTTCCCACACCACTGACTTTAAAGACTGCGGTGCTCCCTCATGCCATAGCGCGTTGTGATTGGCTTATTAACTCACGTTACATGATTTTCTATTCCCTACGCGCTGACTCACAGGCACACAGGCAACGCCAATTTAGTGAGACAGACAAGCATGGAGCCTATACGCCAAACCGTTAAAACCAGGGTTTACAAGTCAGTATTGAACCGTGGATGCCGTGCCGAACGGTTCAATATATGATTGAGAACTGTTGTACGCCTAGTTATTTGTGCCGAGGGTAGTAAGCAATGGGGTCAAAGGAGAAGGAAGGCGTTCCATGTATTTTGAAAGTATAATTTGCAGCGTAGAAGAAACTCCATTTCACTCATCTTCGCATTGCAGCCAAAAAAAAAAGACCAGACGAGTGTTAGGCTGAATGAAAGGATCTCTGAGTGCGTTTGTAGGTAAACCACAAACGTCAGAGGTTAGTTTGCAGGAATAACACATTCCAGGAAAAAACACCATGAAGACAGCAGGTGGTGACGGACGGCCAAGAGGAAGTCAGGGGTTAGTAGAAGTTTTATTAGAGGAAAGAAGTCGAAAGTAAACCTTGACACATAATCACTGAAGAGGTGAACCCAGCCTGCTGAAGAGATTCAAAGCTGCACGTGTTGATGGCTTTGGACAAAAGCTAGAGAGGAGGATGTTGAAGAGCAGTGAAGGTAGTCAGAGATGCACAGAGGGGAGCGGATTAGTAGCGCTGACTGAAGAATTAGGACAGGAGACAGAAGAGGACAGAGCAGGCCTCCTGCTGCCTCTATGTTAGTGGTGTCATTAGGCAGCACGTGGTGGTCTTACCCCGTTGCTTTGGGTGGACTGGATGGACTGCTCGCTGGTCGAGGAACACGTACTCATGCGGTCCGTGTCCTTGCTGTGCGTGGAGTGTCTGTGTGTTTGGCTGCCAGAGCCGCTTTGTGTCTGGTTTGAGCTCTGACGGGTCGGAGTCTCCCCGGTTTCTCCAGGGAAGGTGAACGAGCCAGGCCTGCTGGCTGGAGAGCCCGGCATTGAGCTCCAAAACCCAGATCCAGTCTTTTGGCTCGGGCTGAGAGGGGGAGGAGGGAGGTTGTCTTTGCAAAGAGCCGGAGCAGCGAGGGCGGACACGGCTCCCGGCCGAAGTTTAGCAGAGGGCGTAGCGGGCAGAGGCCCGACTGTGGCGCGGGGGATTGGTGTTACAGCGCTGGCTGGAGTGGGAGTCTGAACGTGGTCATCTGGGGAGGGGGAAGAATGTGGGGTCCCCCCCGAGGGAAGCAGGGAGGGAGGGGCACGATGAGGGGAGGAACCTGGATCACAACCGAGTACAACTCACACCTCAGTCTCATCTTTGATTATAGGGGAAATCTCACATTCACACACTGATGTCTCCTACCTGACGTCTTTGTGGGGCCCTCCGGGTCCGACCCCGGGTGGTGGCGTAAGGGCTGGGGGAGGCGAGAAGGCTGTGGGATCCTGGAAGGACGCCGGGAGCCGCCCTGAGGTCCAGATGGTGCAGGTGTACTCTGAGAACCTCCAACAGCCACAGCCGTCCCAGCTCCACCAGGAGTTGGAGCCCCCCCGCTGGGCGGCCCCACGTGGTTCCTCTGATACTCTCTCGGGGAGGTCAAAGCTGCATTAGAATAGAAAAGAGACCAAGGTAGTGTTTGAAACCCTTCAAATATCAAATCTTTCCCTGTGTCCTGTCGATGATTTAGTCCAGCTCACCGTTGAGGAGGTTGGTTTGGCTCTCGAGCATCTGACTGATCTGAAGGGTCCAGACCTCACGCACGCCCGGGTGGGATGAGTGCAACACGAAGGACTCCACAGTGCCGTTGGTCGACCGAGAGGTGAGGATGAACTTACACAAGTCGCCTTCCACACTGTCCTCCAGACCCAAGCAGCCCACCTGGAGAGGATTCAGGATTCATCACTTCTCAAATCAAATCAAAAATCTAATAAGTTTTACTGTTATTCAGCTGAACATACACAGTAGTGCAGATAAGATGAGTGAACGGTTTAAACATACACATACACACATATTCACACCCACATTCCTGACAATTCTTTATAGTTAAAAAGTTAAATAGTCTATATCAGTGGTTCCCAAACTTTTCACAGTCCTGTACCCCTTCAGACATTTAACCTGAAGCCATGTACCCCCTACTCCTGCACACTTAAAAACATAATAATGTAATGTCATATACAATGTATCCCTACTGTGAAAATTGTCTCTGAATTTTACCTATCCTGTTGAGGGATCGTATATAACTAGAATGAGTATGCAGGTGCTGGTACGCGTCATTGAACAATGAATGTATTAGCATTGGCCTAGTGTTAGCCTAGCATTAAAATTAGCATTAGCCTATCATTAATTAACATTAGCATTTGCCAAACAATTTGTGTACAGCTGGGGGTATCCGTACCCCACTTTGAGAACCTAGGGTCTAAATAGTCTAGAGCAGCAGCCAGAGTGCTTGTATAAAACAGCAGTTAAAGTGACCTTGTGAATAATAATTTCAAATGCTGAGACTAAAACCAAATTATAAACACTGAAACTAAACATTAAGTACTAAAATTATATTAAAGGGGACAAATTATGAAAATCCACTTTTGCAGTGTTTTTGAACACACGGCACACAATATGTGAAATAAATCCATCCAGTCCTTTGTTTGTGGTCTGTGTAAGTCTTACAACACAGAGAAAAGTGCTCTGTTTCAATTTTTCTACATTTGTGACATGACAAGTGCAATCGGGATAGAAAATACCCTCCCCTCCACTGGTAACTCCACCCATGGACTCCACCCCCAACCTGATGAAAACTTTTGCGAAAGTCCGCCATTGTTTTTCTTTGCTAGTGAAGGAGTAATGGCTACCCGTAAAACTAAAAACAGAACTTGCCTGCTGCCAGTGCCATGCCTTCACAGTGAAAATACAATGTAGTGTATGCACTATTTGTTCATGCGGAGGTGTACTCCGCTCTTGTGGTTTGGTGTAGCACCAGAGAGCAGACACATTTTTAGTATCTTTTATATTGCCTTGCATCGCTAATCTGACGTGTTTGTGACACAATACAACACATCGGTTGAACAAAACAAATGATTATCACCTTGAATGCACTACTCCTGAAGAAAAGAGCAACACAGGAGGAGGAGAAAGTGACTTTTTAACACTCCGGTGAGAGTTTGAATGACTGCTGCTGCTACTGCTGAGAAACACGGACCCTGAAGCGCTGAGACGGACTCTCATTAACAATAGCCGCTTAAATAGCCGAGTGTTTTAGTGTAATGTGCAGTTATTTGGCTGAAAACAATGAGTGAAAACAACAGTGTGTGGATAGCAAAAATAAAATCACTTTGGTGATCAATGATCACCCTCGTAAAAGAGCCAGACATGAAGTCAGCGTCTATAGACATGCCCACTCATGAAGTAGGCCCCTAAACAGCCAGATTGTAGAAATGCTCAGAAAGTGACTTTTCAGAGACGAAAACACACACATCAATTTTATAAAAGTCTTTGTAAAAAGTGGTGGACTATTTTTTGTTGGGTTTAGATGCAGTGTTTCTGCTTGACAACCTTAAGGTTATCAATGGGATTTGAACATGCAACCCGTGTCGTTTCTCTACCTTGATGCAGTCCTTGTAGAGGAAGCCTGGCATAGAGAAGCCTTTCTTCTTGTCCAGCGGCTCACTGAAGATGACGAGTTGCTCAAACAGGAAGATCCTCCTCTCCTTCATGTGGCCGAGCACGCCGCCCTCTGTGTCCGACACCATGAACGTGTCCTGCAGCAAAAGGCGGCCCTGGGCCACCAGCTTCCCCTGAGGAGGGACACGGAGGATGATATGAGCCAGTGCTTTCAGAGACTTTGGTGGTTCTTTATCACCAGCTAAAAAAACATCCTACATCGAATCCCTGCAGGCGGCCAACATTCATCATGTCGTTGCATCTTTTGGGCACGATGCACATCACCTCCACCGCTTTCTGAAATGGGATGAAGGAAGGTTTAGGAAGTGGCTTTAGTTATTATTTGAGGAGATAAAAGGAACTTTGCTCACCTCCAGATCCATGGACTCTAGCCCAGCCCTTTTTGAGTGCTTGAGGAAATCCTAAAACCCAGATTAAAAACTCAATGATAAGACGGGGAAGCTTAACCAGGGTTGGGGTCAATTACGTTTTTCAATTACAATTACATCATCAATTATCCATGTTAAATTACAACTCAATTATGATTGCGGCAACCAACATTCTTTCCAATGACCATTAAAATTGCAACTATTATTTTTCCCCTGAAACTCAATCACACTTTATTTACTGTATATAGTGCAAATTACAACAATATCATCTCAAAGTGCTATCAAAATATAAATTAATCACTATTACTGAGCCTTTAATAAATAAGCCCATAAAACACTAGCTTTCTGTTAGTATCTCTTATGATAACAGGTGAGTTAATATGACCCATGTTTTAATTAAACTGTAAAATACACCAAAAAGAATATATATATCATCTATTTTGTTTCTCATCTATTTTCCTAATCAATGAAAAATAATGGTATTAATATTTATGGTGTGGGCGTATGATCCTTTTTTCTGGAGGTATACCCCTAGATTTTAATTATTTTTTAATGGTAAAATGATCCTCAAGTGAACTGATATGAAACATATTTGAATAATTACTATCTACATATGTTAAGCCATAGAACTGTAACATGATTCCATAGGTTTGCCTTTGATTCAATTGTAATTGGCATTTTTATAGAATTTCCGCGCCAATTACAAAGTAAATTATCTGAACTCAATTGCAATTCAAATATGATTACAACCGCAACAGCTTTGTTCAGTTACAATTACAATTATGTAATAACTGTAATTAATTATCCATTACGCGATTAACCCCAACCCTGACCTTAACAGAAGAAAAGCAGGAAAAGGAAAGGGGAGGAAGCTGTGAGGAGGGTACAGCCACTGGTCTGACCTTGAGCAGCAGCTGGTACTTCATAATTCTTTGGACTGGTTTGATGAGCAGGTCCGTGAGCTGCAACCTGTGTCCCAGACGCTGCTTCAAGTCCTGCAAACACAAAGAGCGTTCTTAAGATCCAGTGGCGGGCCGTGCATTTCACACCTGGAGATGGAAACAAGTGTTCGTCGTGTCACTGCAGTCTACCTCGGAGCTGTCAATGCTGTCAATGTCACCCTGCTTCCTCGCGTGTGACGCATTAAAAACAGCTGGTCAGGCCAGAGATGGAGAACTGACACAGCTGGGTTGGGGACTTTTATTTTCAAAGTCCATGTTTAGTAGGTTTTATATAATTTCAAAAAAAGGGTGCGTTCTGCCTCTACGAGAGATATTTTTGGGCTCCGGAGGACCAGACCTATCCATTGATACCAGGCACGGCCCAATCCCAGCTCCGGCAGCCAAATTAGAGTCCACCCTATGACGTCACAACACGGTATCCAATCAAAAGACATGCACGTACCGCGCCCGCTAGCTGGCTCCAATGTTACACTGGTGCTACAGCAGGTCATACGTACAATAGCCAACTTGAAAGCTCATCTTCATTTCCGCACTATTGATTCTGAAGGCCTGGGGGCAGATTCTGTCTCACAAAGATAAATACATATGACAGATGTAGTTAGGACTTAGTAAAGTTAAACACTGCTGCACGTGATAAAGTTTTAGTATTAAATTAACCATCTTTAAATCTTTATTTTCTCTGAAATATTGTGCAAATGTTTTTAAGTGTTGCATATTGTGTGTATGAGTTGTGGTATGTTAAATACAGTATATAATGATGATATATATTTTTGTAAAATATGACGTAATTGTTACCTTTTACAAATGTTACGTTATATGATTAGTTAAAAGTTGTTTGTTAGTAGCTAGAAAAATAGGAAGACGATCATTTTCTATGGAATGGAATGAAAATGAAACTGCATAAATTAAGAGTTGCATGTTTAAACTTAAACATTTCCTACTTTTTGAAGTTAGTGCTATAGCTAGCCTTACTTATTATCTTCCCCTCCAGTTAAAGTGAAACTGGCCAGCCCTTGAAAATCTTAGTTGTCAGTTATAATCATCAAAATTAAAAGAAATAAACATTTGAAATATATCAGTCTGTGTGTAATGAATAAATACAATATCCAAGTTTCACTTTTTGAATGAAATTACAGAAATAAGTTAACTTTTGCATGATATTCTAATTTTATGACCAGCACCTGTACAGTATATTCTGATGATGTTTAGGCCACAACTGGTAAGAACCTGACAGCATCCAGGGTAGCAAACGACTTAGTCATACCTCAAAGTAGGTGTCGATGTACTCTGAGACGATGTGCTCCGACTTGGGCTTGTTTTGACAGTACACCACGTACATGTTCAACCGCCGCTCCTGGTAAAGAGGAGGAGTCGTGTCACTACAGGACAGTACTGAACAGGACATTTGGAGTGGAGTGAGGACCAACCTGCTTTAGAAAGAGTGGCCCCAGCCTGTCAGGGTCCTCCGAACACTTCTCCAACTCCCGGAGGAAGAAACTGAGCACAGAGGAGTGGTTAGGACCTGTATTACACGTGTGTGTGTGTGTGCGTGCGTGCGTGTATAAACATACTCTTTATGCCACTCGTAGATCTGATGGATGTTGCCAAACACGATTTTGTCTTTTCCCTTCATGTCATCGGGAACGCCCTCCTCTTTCATTCTGCTCATGTATCCCTGACGAGGAAAACAAACAAAGTGAAAATTTGAGTGTTTCAAAATAAATAAATAAATAAATTCAAGAAGACAAAAGTTTGTCAAGAAGTTCATTCAGGAAAGAATACACAAAGTGTACACTGTATTTTAAGGATGTTCAATATTAGCTTTGTGCTGCTAGCCGATATTGTTAAACACTAAATATCCAATTTTTCAATATTACCAATATATTTATCTTATTTCTATATTTATTTTGCACAATTACAGAAGAATACACAATATCACATAAAAGATTGATAAACAGTGCAGGAAAAGGCAGAAAGCTTAAATAACTTATTTGAAGCCTTTACCTAATTAGTAATCAGTAATGAACAAAAACAACAGAACGTAAAAAACAAAAGATAAAACCGAAAATAAATGTTTAAATTACTAAACATACAATCAGATTAAAACCTAATAAAAAACAAAAGGATTTGTGAATACCACAATGTCAAACAATTCAACAGAAAACTAAAATAAAATATTGGATTGAACAAAAATAAAATATAACACAAAGCTAGATACGTGCACACAAAAACTTCTCAAGACATGTTTTGTAGCATTTCAAAGTCTTACAGTTGTTCCATAATTTAGGGCTCTATTCTCCTAGTTAAGCACTGTGGGTGGAGCAGCCCTGAAATGTGGGTGTTCCCATTCAAATCTGGCTTTACACGCATTCTCCGGTGAGCGTGAGTCCTTTTCCTCTTACGCGCTTCTAACCCTGGAATAAGTGTGGCACCCCGATAAGGTGAAACATTATATTGCTCTAGAAATATGAACTTAGTTACATCTGCAGCCACACGGACTTGTGCGTCATGCAGCAGCAGCTGTGATCACTCAGCTGCTGCTGCGCGATTAATTAAAACTCTGACAGACGCAGACTTCTGTCCACGTTGGTCACAGTGATTCAACTATTTTCATACTATGTCCAACGTAAAGTCACAGTTTGATCCACTACAGAGAGAAACAAGCTGTCATATGCAGATGACGATGGACCAGAAACTGTTTCCACACATATTTTAATGAGGCTCAGCTCAGGTCGCTTTAAACTATTTATATTTCAAACTGTGTATTATGGAAGCCAATAGTTCTGTTTCACTGTAAACATCCCTCTGTATTAAAGCAGGTGCTCTGTGGCCGTGTTATTTCCTCATATCTGCAGCTCATCTAACTCTGTCATGTTTTACAGCGATGATGATGATGATGATGATCAAGGAAAGAGATTTTAACTGTGACTCAGTCACACTGCAATAATCTGATCAATGATCTGATCAAATCAACCTGTTATATTGTATATCAATTAAGGCATTTCAAAATAAAAGTGAACTTTATCATTTTCACGGATTTCAATGACATTTACAAGCGTTGGGAAAACTTCATGTTCCGTGATTTCTAGACAGCCCAAAAAAATGACATCACCGCCTCCTTTCCTCCAGCCCACCTTCATTCACTCATACGTGCTTTACCTTACACGTGGTGGGCGTGTCAGGAACCTGGACCAGAGAATATGCATAGGAGAGAAGCGCGTAACTGCAGGCGTGCAAAAAAAACGCTTAAGTCCAGACGGGAGAATAGACCCCTAAGTGCCCGTGTATTTTCATACTGGCTTCTTCTTAGTAGACATTTAGGAGGATGAGGATGGAGAGTTTGATGAGTTAATAAGAATTAATCTATGAGTCTATTTAGATGGCGGCGAGCCATGGAAACCAACTAATGTCCCAGTGTTTGTAAGAAAGGGACTCTGATGAAGCTCTGACTCACCTCCACCACCAGGGCGAGGTCTCTGACGTAGTCTCGCTCCGACTCCACCAGCTCCAGCAGAATGTAACTAAAGAAAAGACATCACAATTCATCAAACCGCATGTACGAGCACACGTCCTGTCAGCGTGTGGCAGTGCAGCACATACTGTCTTTTCTTCAGGAGGCTCGCTCTGCGCTCGTCCATCTCTTCCATTGGGGAGGAGGAGGAGAGGAGGGAGTTGTCGGAGGGGTTGAAGGAAGGGGAGCTGCTGTCTCCCTGATCCACCGACAGAGAGCTCGGTCGGTCCTCCAGAGCCTGGCAGAGAAACATTTAGAACAGTGATTCTCAACTGGTGGGTCGGGACCCAAAAGTGGGTTGTGGACCTGTACTGAGTGGGTCGCAGCTGGTCAAAAATAAATAAATACTTAGTCTCTCATGTTGGACTTGTCTTTTATTTTGAAAGAAACTTTTCTTTTGACAGACATGCTGTGAAATGCATGTTGCACAGGAAAATGTATAGATTTAAGTTTTAAAAAAGAGAATATGTGTTTTCAACAGCTATTTTTGAAAAAACGTGGGTCGCGATGAAATGGCTGTGGAAAAATGTGGGTCCCAGGGTGAGACCAGTTGAGAACCCCTGATTTAGAAAGTTTCTCTCCATAACTTTTGACAAATGTGCTTGATACTTAAAAAGTAACTAAATCCTAAAACCACTTATTTCTGCTGAATAAAAATATTTGGGTATGAAGTAGTGCTGTTATTGATCCTGGTCCAACTCTCAACATTTTAGTCTAAGTATTTCAATTTAGCATATTTAGCTGTAAAATGTCAGAGTGACCCGTATTTCTCATTATTTTAATATATTTATATTATTTGTGATGCTCGTGGATTATTAAGTTTTTCTTAACTATTTCCTAATTTGTAATGAGTGCTAAGAGATGAATTAATGCCGTAATTAGCGCTACATTAACACAATTTAACTGAATTAAATTTTGGATAATTTCCTTCAGCAGCTTGGCATGTAACCTGCTAACAAGTAACCTAGCTACCTTCTAACTTTGAAGCTTTTTTAACACATTACTACAATGTACACACCCATTAGGCCCGTGGAGGTAAGCTACCTCTACAGCCACAGCTACAACCAGGTTTGGGGTCAATTACATTTTTCCATTACAATTACGTCTTCATTTATCCATGTTCAATTACAACTCAATTACGATTATGGTAAGCTGCAATTTTTCTATTTACAACTAAAATTACAATAATTTTCCCCCTGAAAGTCAGTTACAAATGATGTTCTCAATTACTAAAATTCAATTACAATTAATCACAATTACAGAGCCTGAAATAAATAATCCCATAAAACTTAAACTTCCTCTTGTGTTAGCTTTCTGTTAGTATGTCCTATGATAATGGGTGGCTTTTGACCCACGTCTTAAATCAGCTGTAAAATACACTAAAAACAAATATCTATCATCTAATTTATTTCCTAGGCTTCCTAATCAATGAAAATATAGGTTTTAATATTTTTGGTGTGGGCATCTGAGCCTTTTTTGTGTCAGTATACCCCTTGATTTAAATTTTTTTAGATGGTAAACTGATCCTCAAGAGAACTGACAGGTAGTGGGAAAAGTTGATCTGATATAATTGTTAACTACGTATGTATAAACCAGTTTTTATAGAATTCCCATGCCAAAGTCAATGATCTGAATTCAATTACGATGACAACAGCAATAGATTTTTCAATTACAGTTGCATTTATAATTACATCACAATTGGAATGAAAGCTCAATTATGCAAATTACTATTATAATTGACCCCAACCTTGGCTACAACTACACTTTATATCTACTTTTACATGTACAGTATATAAAGGGAATGTGGGTTATTTGTGAATCAAACGCACGCAGTTTGAACTGAGATGAAATATAGATACGGAGGACGGAGAACACAGAGGTTAAAGGTCACAGTAGCAAATCTAAAACACAGTGAGTTCTTTCAGCTTTAAGCGGTGTACGTTTCCTACCATCTTGCTTTTGACCAGCTCCTCGATGGCGCTCACCAACTCAGCGGCACTGGGAGTCTCTGAACTGGACGGACGGACCGACAGACGGGAGGAAGACTGTGCAGGAATGCAGAAATGAGAGGAGCGTGAGAGATACGCAATCGAACAAACTGCAGCCCTGCTGACTGACATGAACATCTGCCTACTGTAATACAAATGTTATGTGATGATTATGAATCATTTTAAGCTAAAACACAGCAGGCGATTTAGACTTTGGAAGACTTCTTACGTTCAGATGTTCCTCTGCTGTGACAATAGCAACAAAATCTGTGTACCCTTCATTCTTTGGTTATTCTGTTTTAAAACCAAATCAAAATAACCAATAAATAGTGTGGTTATTTTGTTTTACTGACTTAAAACCAAAACAGAAAAACGATGCTTGTCTGATGTTTGATTTTTCTGTATTTCTGTTTTGAAATTAAATCTTTTGTTTGTGTGATATTTGGACATTTACGGGGAAACAAAGACAAGAGTTTCATGTTTTATGCTCACCACACAGAGAGGACCCACAGGCGTTAAAGAATTATTGATGCTGTGAATATCGTGTCAACTTTACCAAACAGTGTTATGGACCAAATGAGGCTGGTGTGAGGAACAATAGATGTTAGAACTTTTTTGACACTTTTGCAAAAACAATTTCAGCTTTTTTGAGGGCGGTAAAAAATATATCTTTTGCACATTTTAATACCACTAGCCAGCTGCTAACAGCAGCCTTCAACATACACAGAACTTGACCACAAGAAACGAGGAGCACCAGTAAATTCATTACACTACGTGGTTCCTTTAATCACATATCGTGTGCAGGTTTCAATTCACCAGTTCATCAGTTAATGTGACTTATGCGTTGCTTTTTTTTTTATCCAGGAGTAAAAGTCCACCCCCGTCTGTGGGTCCTCTCTTTGTGGTGAGCATAAAACATGAAGCTCTCATCCTAGTTTCCCCGTAAATATCCAAATATCACACAAAAAGAAGATTTAATTTCAAAACAGAAAAACGCTGTTATCTGGTTTTTTATTTTTCTGGATTTTAATTTTGGTTGGAAGTCCATAAAACACAATAACCACACTGTTTACTTGTTATTTTGATTAGGTTTTAAAACTGAATAACCAAAGGCTACACAGATACAACAAACAGGCTTCTAATTTCCTTTGTCAGGATTAAATAGGAGTGAATGTTTCCTCGGCACAAGCAATGACTTTGGTGGAAATGTCTGTTACATGTTTAATGGTGTAATCTGGACAGATTCAGTACTGCAGAGTTTCTACCGGGAGCTGACAGACACTGGAAGAGCAAACATGCGTACGATTTCAAAAAAAGTGCCAATAAAAGAGTGAAAGAATGTGATGGTGAAAAAATGACGGTGAAATAAAGCCTGAGAACGAAGAAAAGAAAAGGTGGAGGAAAAAAAAAAAAATTCAAAGTGATTAAGAAAAGAAAGATGCTTCTGATGGTTTCTCTAATGGAGAGCGACTGTGTTATAAAGGATGGGAAGATACTGATAAAGCTTGGATGGAGGAGATGCATGTGTGTGTGTGTGTGTGTGTGTAGAAGGATGTGTGTATAGTTCAGGAGACTCTCACCCTTGCTGTGCTCTGCTTCAAGACTTTTCCCAAATGGGGTTTTCTGGCCTCGCCAGCGTTTAGAGATGCCAATTACTCGCATGGGCAATGAGGTCAACGCACAGAGGGGAAAAGGAGATGAGGACGAGCAGGCACGGGAGACGCACAGGGTGGTGAGGAGGGCGGGGCATGATGAGAACAGTAGGGGGGGAGGGGGGGGTCCTTTAAATTGATATTCCAACGTGGTGATTTACAGCTTGGCTAACGGAGGACTCCAATGAGAGCTTGTATTTGCTAAGGAGGAGCTGATGGTGGGAGGAAGCTGGTGCAAATACAGACAGGCTTTCAATCTCCCGTCATTCTAAAGCTCCTCTACATTTCCTCGCGTGCCAGGTGACTCTCAGTTTTCAGCGGCATGTTAGAAAAACACTTTACAAGGAGCAGACACAGATCTTACAGGTAAACAAAGTTCTCTAAAAGGGTTCAATAAGAAACAGCTAGAAGAAAAGAGAAAGCCAAGTCTTTAAACAAAAACAAAAAAAGAAAAAGATGCTTTTCTGCATCCTTTCAGGATTTCAAAGTGAAAAAGGAGTGTGGGAGGAATAAAAAAGATACAAAAAAATAAAGAGTGGAAGAGTTGACCGAGGGCAGAGACAGACGGGGAGGAAGAGCGGGGCAAATTCAGATGGAGAGGTATGGAAACTGAGACAAAGCAAAGACAGGACATAAATCAAGGTAATGCTACAGCATGGCAAACAGTAAACGATACGATCAGGAAACAAAACAAAAGAGAAACAGAAATTAGTGTCAGAGGAGTCTCCACTTCTGAGGAAGAGGAGACCTGAGCTTCCTGAAAAGTGTTCAAAAAAAAAAATAAAAAAGGCTTTGCTGCTTCAAAAGTCACGATGAGAAGGAGAGAAGCTCACGCTGTGATGTGCTTCAGCTATAACAGCAGCAGAAATAAACTGGAACCATTAACACATTTAAACCACAGTAAGTCTGTGTTATCCTCATACTGGACCCAGCGTAAACACAGATCCTACTTTCAACACTTTGAAGTGTTCATATGTTAAGGTTTCATTTATTCAGACAACTTTCTTTTCAGGAAATTTGATCCCCTGATATGTTTCCAGTGGCATCCTCTGAGGAAGACTGACAGTTGGTAGTCTAAACTATAGACTGGGACACACTCAAGGGGAAGTGAAGCTTTTATTTTTAGAGCTCCCCCTGCTGACTGGCTGCAGTATAGGTCATAAACCCCGCCTCCTCAATAATAACGGATGAGATTTTGGTTAAAATGTAAAGTTAAAATATTGGTAACATTTTTTTTTTTCAAACTTAAACTCTGCTGTGATCATTAGTTATTATCACCCTACATTGTGTTCAATTGCTCATTTTTCTGTGAAGTTTGTTTTAAATAAGTTATTTGAGGTGGAAAAACGGGATTTGACGTCATATGTGACAATGATTGACAGCCTCAGATCTCTTTGTGAATAGCATAAGCAGTTACGTCGTGAAGGAAAGCCGAGACACCATTAAACTTTTCTGTTCAGTTTTTTTAGCTACTTGTATTAGTACTAACCTCTATCAACTGAAAAAGACGTTGGTAGAATTTCCAGTGGGAAAGATACTTAAGTTTGTGGCGTAGCTGGGCAGTACGCTAAGTGGGCGGGGCTTGTTACCAGGGATCCTTTGTCGTATTTTGGCTTCAACAACGTTGAATGGGAACAGCTACAGTGCACGCCCACTGGTCTAAACATGTTAGGAGATCACATTTCCTAACTGCTGGAATTATGTTGAAGTGTTGCTATGGCAACACCAAACCTCAATCGACAGATGTTTGAATTTAAGAATGATTGAAAGAATAAACTCACATTTATAATGAAATGAGAGGAGGGGATGTTTTCAAAGGCTTGTTTTTAACAGTTTGCCCTCCTCATGCACGTTTACACGACAGCTTTGTTTTCTCAACACACATCGTTTCTTATTCCTTTTACTGAGTTCATTTTTGTGTTTTAACATTATCAGTAACTCCTTTATTACTGAAAACCGTTGTATAAATAAAATATGGAGCTTTTAAAAGGTACACAGTAAACAAATCTCACAACTGACCTTTAGAAAATAGTTGTTTGTAATACAAATTAAGGTCGTATCATCAAAGCATGGGCAAAACAACAATAGAAAATGTAAAAAACAAACAAACAAAAAAAAAAAACCACAAAATTATAACAGAAGTACACTAAAATACACAAAGACATTTTTGTTTTGTTTACTGCATTAATGTTCAGATTGGTGTTTATTATAAATGCTAATCTCTGATCTGAGACAGTTGAAAGAATGGTTTAATACATTAAATATAATTAATTATATTATCACCAATGGTTCTCTTTTGAAAATAATGAAACTGATTATATACATTGATGCCACCCAGTGACACATTTACACATTTAATATCAAAGGAATGTGTACTAAAGAAGAAAATGAACAAATTGACTCCAAAAACACACAAAATGTCATAAAAATCATAAAAAATGAAAGTAAAGTATACAAAATGACAACAAAATTACAAAAATTGCTTGAAAGTCACAAAATGAGAAGACAAATAATAGTAAAAACATACAAAAATAGAAAAAAAAAACCTATACAAAAAGTAAAATATAAAAACTACAACAAAAGTACACTAAAATACACAAAACCCTTTGTTGTTTGTTTACTGTATTAATGTTCAGATTGTTTTTATTCTAAATGTTGACATGAATGTTGATAATGTTGCCGTTTGTGGCCCCCGCTGTGATAACAGTTGCCAATCTCTGATCTAAGGTTTGATATAGTAAGTACAATTAATTAATCACCAGTGGTTTTCTTTTGTTTACAGAAGGTTTTTTTGGTTTATTGATGATACCCAGTGACACATTTACACATCTAATATCTAAGGAATGTGTACTAAAGAATACATAATACATTTTCCTGACTCAACGCCTTTTCTCCGCCCTGGTCTCACCTTGTCATCCTGTGATTCTGTCTGCAGCAGACTGTGCTGCTGGATGGCCATGGGTGGAGGCAGAGGGACTGCGTCAGCTCCTTCCTCGCCCTCCTCCTCTCCACAGCTCTGCATGCCAGAGGAACTGGACTTGGACAGGGTGCCGCTCGACAAGCCTTCGTTTCGGACTCTCTGCAGCGCGATGAGAGACCACGCCACTGTTACTGTGCAGCTCTTTGAACTGGAGACAAAGATAAAGGAACCTCACCTCCTCCAGAGTTTCATCCTGAGGCGTGGCCGCGCTGTCGTCAGAGTCCTTCTGAGAGCCGATGGTCATCTCTCCGCTCTTCCTCACGTCGCGGCTCTTTTTGTGCTTGTGAGCGAGTTTCTTCACGTGGCCGTCGGCTTTACCGCTGCTTAGCCGCCGCACCGGGCTGGTGAGCCACTTCCGTAGTGTGTTCCCTTAGAAATGACACACAGGGTTAATACGGCTTCAGTCAAATCAAATTTACGACTTTTTAATGCCATTTGAAATTACATTTGCGGCTGACTTCACGGTTAACACAATAGGGGGGAAAAATGCCACATTAATTACATTTTTTCCAGTGTCTAGCGCAGACGTGCAACTGGCGGCCCCCAAAGTAAACACACAAAAATACACAAAATGACAGTAAAATACAGCAAAAAACAATCACTCAAAAAAACACAAAAAATGACTACAAAAATAGCCAGAAATCTATACAACAACAAAAAATACAAAAAAATAAAAACCATTAAGAAAAATAAATTCAAACTAAATTTACATTTCACCATGTTGTTGAAGGTCCCGCTGCAACCATGTCACTGTTTTGTAGTTGGTTCCACTGCCGTGATTGCGTAATGTTAGTTATATTTGTTACCTTTTATTTTGAAACATGAGACTAATTACAATCATTAAATCATACTTATGTGTTAAAATTAAGACTTTTGAAACATAGATTTAAGACATTTTAATGACATTTAGGGCCTTATTTTTGGATTAATTAATGTAATGCCTTTTAAGACTTTTTAAGGATCTGCAGGAATTCTGAATGAAGTCACTGAGTTAAAATGATGGATGTGTTTAAACAACAAGAGAGGAACAGGTTCTCCACTAATACTCTTCATCTTTAAATCAGGAGGATGTAGAGAACACCTCAAACCTGGAGGGTGATCACACCAATGGCTTTTTTATTCTTTAGCCTCAATGCCACACTAACACAGTAAACACTAAACTATTCACAGAACAAAAATGTAAACAAAATGACACGAAAAAACTACATTAACATTAATGAAGAACACAAAAAAAATCCACAAAATTACTCTAAAAAGTTGCTAAAAGACAACAAAAACATGCAAAAGTACAAGAAAAATGCATAAAATATCCTTTAAAAAATAAATAAATAAATTAACAGTGACACTGTTTATGATAATAAATAAAATGACTTCAAAAACACACAAAACAACATTATAATACAAAAACCTGTTATTCTCTCCTATATTCATGTTCAGATTGGTTATTATTCTATATGTTTGGATCAGACCATCATATTTTTGTGCCTCCCGTTGTGATAAAATTTGCCATCCCTGCCCTGTCACTCACTTTCAACTGTTTCCTGTTAATAGAATAAAATAAAATAAAATAAAATAGATTTTTATTGATCCCCAGAGGGTAAATTCTCACGTTGTAGAAGCAGAATAGAATAGCACAGTACCCCTAAGTCTGACTATGACATTTTGTTCAGAATTCTATGAAAAAAACAACTATAGAGAATAATGATGGAATAAATAAGTGATAACACACATTCAAAAGTATCTTATTTTGTAAATAAACGCCTCCTAAATAGATGTGTTTCTATCATTTTTATAATTTACGTTCATCTCCCTCCTGATGTCTAATCCTTGTATCTTCAGTTCATGTTCTAATCAAGATTATTTCTATCATCATTTTTTATGTCATTGTGTGTATTTTGTTGTCTTTTGTCTGTTCTTTTTGTTATACAGTAGATTTTTCTCTTGTTTTGTGTGTTTTTGTTGTTGTTTTGTGAGTTGCTGGTAATATTTAGTATGATTATCATTTTAAACAAAAAAAAACAACTATATAAATTCCCATATATTTCTAATGCTTTTATTTATTAATTTCCCTCGCGCTCTCTCTCTCAAGTACCCCCTGTAGTGCCATCGTGTACCCCCATTTGTGAAACACTGGAATAGCTCACAGTAAGAACAAAATAAATACCATCATAGGATAAAAGTGCAAATATACGACTGTGGGACAGACATACTGTAAATTAGAAATAAATAAATAAATAAAACTTAAAAAAAACAAAAACAAATCACAACAAATGTGCAAATGACAAATGAAGGAATATAATGGGGGTGGGGTGGGGGGTTATTAGACAGAGTGGTGACAGTTATTGAGTTAAACAGCAGTGTCTGATGGCAGTGGGAACAAAGGAACGCCTGAAGTGTAATCATTAGTTGTTTAGAGGTACAGTATTTCTGCAGCCGTACCTGGTCGTTTAGGACCTGGGGAGGAGTGCGACCCGATGCCGTGGCCAGGCTGCAGAGTGGCAGACGACCCCGGCATGATGGAGTCATTGCTGCACACTGAGAGAGTGTCTGTGGGTTGGAAACAGGTTTAAAGTAAACACCGTGGATTACGCACACGCACTATCAAACCAACAACCACACCAACAACACACCTTTGTGGTTGAAAATACCCTCCATCTCCATGGAGGAGCGCGAATGTGCAATGCAGAGCATGGAGCAGGGCACTAGGCCCTCCTGGGCTGGGGAACGATCCGTGGTCCTGACCAGGCACCAGTCGGGCTTGTCGTGACATCGCTCCAGCACCTCCACCGTCTGGCCACGTCGCACTATCAGCTCGTTGCTGTTGCTAGCCATGAAGTCGTGTATGACCACGGTTAGCTCGCAGCCACCAGAGAGCTGAAGAGAAACGGACGCTCGGTAAGAAATGATGAGAGGAGTAGAGTGTGTAGAAGCTTCAGAGCATGTGTGTGTGTGTGTGTGTGTGTGTGTTGTCACCTTGTCGCTGTCCAGTGTGTTCTGAGAGGTGCGAGATGCCAGTGAGATGGTGTCTGGTTGGCTGCTGCCTTCACCCTGACTGTCCAGGTCCTCTCCATCCCTAATCAGAAACACATTGGTTTGTCATCGTTTTAACAATAACACACATCATTTAAACCTCACACAACATCACATCGTGGTCTGGTTATTGATGTTTAGTGACATTGGGTTCTATTCTTCCAAGCGTATGAGTCAGAAAAGCTGCGCTGAGGCACGTTTTTGGCCGAGCGCTATTCTGCCCCTGTACTTAAGTCAGTCGCTGTGCGCCTTGATCCCAGTTACGCAATGTGGGTGGAGCAGCCCTGAAATGTAGCTGTTCCCACTCAAATCTGGCCTTACGCGCATTCTTCCGTCTGCTTAAGTTCTTTTCCTTTTACACGCTTCTGAACCTGGAATAAGTGCAGCGCCCCGATAAGGCCAAACATTATATTGCTTATAACTAGGACACTTTTTTGATACACAGGTAAAAACAGGTATATCATCAGAAAGCAACGTGCTGGTTAAAATGATGATGGATGTCTATGAGGAAATGCCTTGCAAAGCTATAAACTGTATGCATGTCTACAGAAATGTAATAGTAATACCTCACTGTTTCAGGTGTCGTGAAGCTGTGGTTCACGGCTCAACTAGTCTGGGACACTCTGATGTTCTATCCCTCTATCCTGTTTCAGTCCACTAACCCCAACCAGTCACAGCAGATGGCTGCCACCTCTGAACCTGGTTCTGCTGGAGATTTCTTCCTGTCAAAAGGGAATTGTTTCTTCCCACTGTCGCTAAATGATTGTTCATGTGGATCTTGTTGGGTTTTTTCTTTCTTATAATGAATTTCATATTTTGATAAGCGCATTGAGATGACTTTGTTGTAATTTGCGCGATACAAATAAAGTTGAAATGAATTGAATTGAAGTATATAAAATCTAAATGGGAATACAAAACTACCGACCGAAATGTCAGAGTGTGATTGGCTATTGTTGCGTAAGACACGACACAGCTCTACGAGCTCGAAACGCTGGAGAGAGGTCGGCTGAAAAAGTCTGACACACTTCTTTGTCACGCCGCAAATTAAAAGCAAACAGACTGGACTACAACAAAAATATTGGAGACAATGTGGAACCTATAATTCCAATCACAATCATGTATTTCCTGGTCATGCACCAAACTGCAACCCTTCTGGGACGACAGTATGGGACTTTTGGAGGACATCTTAAAATATAAGGTTCCCAGTGACACACGGGTTCTGCATCTGGGAATGATCCCAGAAGGATTTATTATGAAAGAAAACAGGTACCTCTTCAAAATAATGATTGTTGCCTATAAGAAGGCCATTACTCGGAACTGGTTAAAAAGTGATGCTCCAAAAACAGGGAACTGGATGATCATAATTAGAGTTGAAAAAAATCGATTTGGAAATATATCGCGATATTACGTCGCGCGATTCTCGGATCAATTCAAAATGCATTCATATTGATTTATTACAATTTTTTTTTTTCTAACTATTTTTTTTTTTGCCTTTATTTAACTAGGAAAGTCTTTTCCACTGCAGGACACATTGTAACTGCACAAAGAAGTGCTGAAACCTGGGCATGTAAATAAATTCTAAAAAGAAAGTACTAACTTTCTGCATTTATTTGTTGTTCTAGGCATTATACCACAGTTAAGTTGGTTTAAAAGCCACAGGCAGATTGTATGTTATTTTTTTAATTTTAATATGAAGGTGTACAAATTTACAGATTAGTTGTTTCTTAAGTCATATATTAAAAAAATTGCAATAATCACCTTATACTTTAATAACGGGATATATTTTATCGTATCGTATCGTGACGTATGTATCGAGATACGAATCGCATCTCATTATGGAGGAGATCTATGCGATGGAGAAAATAACTTTTCATCTGTGAATCAAAGGAGGTGACTGTGCACAAAAATGGAGGAAATGGACAATATTCAAAAACAAAGTATTACTTTGTTGGTTTTTTTTTTCTATGTTCCTGCTGTCTCTATACAAACAAAACTAAATAAATAGTTATATTATATTGCACTTGAAGTTTGGATTGATCATCAGCATTTCTAATATGTTCACATTTACCAGTTCAAGACAAAACAAAATGTGCTACAGTTCATTATATTTCATCCGTGCCGTCCACTCCTTTTCCTGGAAGGACAGTGGGAGCAGCGTCACAAAGATGATCAGCTGTGTGTGCGCACATAAGGTGCGCGTTGGCTGCTGCTCGTTAAAATGAAACTCTCACAGTCCTCAGACTTTGGTCCAGGCTGCTCAGACTGATGTCCAACTATTTTAACACCGTGTGCAACGTAAAGCCACAGTTTGATCCACTATAGGAATAACAAGTGAAACATCGATGGCAGATGATGGTGACGACTAATGTGCGCTGATCACGTTCTGAATGCAGGACTGTAAAAAGTTAATAAAATCCACACAAACAAACGTTAATCTGTCGTTAGTATCGGAGGAAAAAAAGAAATTTTAACTGTGGCTCAGACAGAAAAGTGTGTCCGATCTTCACCCTGCAGTATTCTGATCATATCAAGCTGTTACACTGTTTATCAACGAAGGCGTTTCAAATTAAAAGTCTGCTTCATCATTTTTCACGGATTTCAATGACATTTACAGGCGTTAGGAAAACTCCATGTTCCGTGCTGTCCTCCTCCTTGGCTTCAGAACGCCTTCATACATAACCTACGCACTTTTGGTTGTTTGAGTCCAGACGGGAGAATAGGGCCCATTATGAAAGAGCAGCGTTGGCCTACCTCCGTCCCTTGTGGTGCTTGGCAGTGGTGGTTTTGGGAATATGAATGGGCTCTTTGAGGGCTCCTCTCAGGTGGATGGTGCGTTCCTGAATCACCTCCCTGATGTGTTTGATCCAGTCCTGCTTGTTCTCGATGCTGGAGGCCTGTTGTTGATCAATAATGAGAAAACAACGTTACCAATATCAAATCAAAGGGATGAGTACAAAGTCATTCCTAAACTTTAAATACATATTTAACCATTTGTCTTCTCGCTACAGCTGCTGGAAAACCTATTTTTCTCTGTAGGGATTAAAAGAGTAATGTTTGTACTCCTTTCTATCCATCACACAATTGTTTTCAGTATTAGTTAGTAACTAGTAGTTAAACAGTAATAGTAGTAGTGGTTCCCAACCTTTGTCTTGTCATGACCCCATTTTTGTATCACAAATTTCTGGCGACCCCCGGAGACTTTTTTTTTTCTCAAAAATTTGTTTTTTGATCATGTTTTTATATTTACATATATATAGTGTTACAAATACAGAGTAGCCAAGATTAATGCACACAGCAACAAATAGCGTCAGCTCAGATATTTTTATACTGCATTTTATTTGAACTAGATTCATATTTATGAAAGTGAAAGTATAGAAATAAATTTGTTTGAGATTGTGCGTGTGGTGTTTTATTTTGAAAAAGAACAAGAATTATTGAAGTCCTATGAGCTTTCTTCCTCTTCCTGCACTGTATATCTATTTCTGTAATAGTAATTTAATTGTGCAAAATAGATAAATAAAAACAAAAAAAAACATATATATATGTATAATTTTAATGAGTCATTTTTTGATTTTATTATTATTAGACATTTCAGGCAAATTGTATTTACTTATTTTTAATATTATGTTGTGGCATTGCCTCTCTGGTGTCATGAAAGGTTCTCTATAAATTAACTAAATTAGCTGAGTCATATGAGTCAGCACTTTGGCAGAATTAGTTACGTACAAAGCTCAAACATTGACAATCTTGTGTTAAATAATCCTTTATACAGGACAACAAAAGAGACAGTTTTGGCTTTATTTATCAAGGGATTCGTCTTCCTTTATGGTATTAAGCACACTGCAGTATATGAGTTAACTGGTGGTTAGCATTAGCTTGAATAAACAGCTTATTTTAGCCACTAATCCTGACAAATAAACAACAATAATATGTTGCTTATTGTTAATATATTTTTCTGACTTACGTTGGCAGCATGTATGCACTCACACGTTATATTTTAGATTTCTGTCCTTGAATTTGAGCCCCTAACAAGTACAGTAGTAAATGTATTAGCTTTGTTAGCTAACAGCTAACCCTGTTATGTTGTTTTAACACATAGAATGAAATGGTTGTAATTAAGCTGGAAACTGTTCTATATTTTATTGCTGAAAAATGATTTAACGTCAACATGAGGCTAATTTTATAAATTATGAGTGGGTTTTGTTTTGGATTTACAAGTATTTCCTTTTCCTCTATTAAACACCCTGAGCTGCTTTTAGCTGTTAAATTTCAGACAAAATTGGAAATAATTTGGCTTTTAAGGCCCATTTATGCTCAAGCTTCAGTCTGTACTCTGTGTTCATTTTGTACAGTTCTGCACATATCAGGGTTGGGGTCAATTACATTTTTCAATTACAATTACGTCTTCAATTACCAATGTTCAATTACAACTCAATTACGATGACGGTGGCCAGGTTTTTTCCAATTACAATTATTATTTTCCCCCTGAAAGTCAATTACAATTACATTCTCAATTACAAATTAATCACAATTAGAGAGCCTTTATTAAATAACCCGATAAAACGTAACCTTCCTCTTGTGTTAGCTTTCTGTTAGCATCTCTTATGATAACGTGTCCTAAATCAGCTGTAAAATACAATAAAAACAATTATCTATCATGTAATTTATTTCCTATCTATTGATTACCTTGTTCGGCTTCATAATCAATGAAAATATAGGCTTTAATGTTTTTGGTGTGGGAGTCTGAGCCTTTTTTGTGTCAGTAAAACCCTAGATTTATATGTTTTATAATGGTAGAATGTGGGAAAGCTTGATATGAAACATATTCTATTAATTGTTAACTACAAATACAGTTTGTGTAGTACTGTAACGTGGTTCCCCAGTTTAGCCTTAAATTATCTATTATATATCAATTATCTCAACTCAATTACAATTTAATGACGATTACGGCAGCAACATATTTTTCAAATTACAATTATAACACCATAATTTTAATTAATTTTCAATTACAATTATAACTGACCCCAACCCTGCAGTTGACATCCTTTTTTCCCCTGGATTTGTCTCTGAGAGGTTGATATTTTGCCTAATATCAATGTTAATGTTAAGGAAAGGACAGAAAGTTAAGTTTGAAACGTACGTATTGATTTTTATACGTAAGAGCATAAATGAGCCTTGAGACTGATGAGGAATGGGGGAGGGGTTAAGGGCTGTGCTGTAGGACAGATTGTACTCACCGTTGCTCCATGTTTGGATCCCTGACTTAGCTTTGAATTTGAGATATAAAATAGAGAATTTCACTGGTTGGTTTATCAAAGATGTACACTGGCAAAATGCTTTCACATGATCAGAAATGCACAACATTGAAAAAAACTGTTTGGATGGCAACAAAGACAGCCAATTAGAAATGTTGCAGATTGTGATTAATGAGTTCATCTGTGTGTGTGTGTGTGTGTGTGTGTGTGTGTGTGTACTTGAACATTTACTGTTAGCTGTGAAAGACAATTTCCAATAAAAGTAACACATGGCTGGCTCCCAGCAGTTAGTGTGATGGGCTGCATGAATTATTAAAGATGTGTGCTTCAATGCTGAATGTGTTCAGATTTGGGCTTCCTGCTGTTCCAACGGCTGACACAAATTTGCATCCATCTGTTATGTGGCTGAAATCAACAAGGGAGATGCACACATGATGGCTAAAAATGGATGGGGTCAGAAATGCACACTGATCAGAACAAACAAATGCTGCGTCTTATTTCTACAAAAAACAAAAAACAGAGAGAGCCTGTGTTTAGTTGGGGTTTGATTTGTTCTGACAAGGTTTTTCAGGACATTTTTCATCCCGATATGTTTCGACTGTTAACTGCCAGTCTTTGTCAGAGGAGTTCTGCTAATTGCCTTTGAAGTTTCACTAGACTTTGACTACAGTTGACAGTCGAAACATGTCGGGAGATAAAAATTTCCTGAATAACCTTGTCTGAATAAACCAAACCTCAATTAAACATACTGTTAAAAAAGAAGACAAAATTAATCTTGCTGGACTATTCCATGGAAGTCAAGTGAAACTTCAAAGGAAACATCAAAGGCGATCAGCAGAACTCCTCTGACGAAGACTGGCAGTTGACAGTCGAAACACGTCAGGAGATAAACATTTCCTGAAAAACCTTGTCTGAATAAACCAAACCTCAACTAAACATACTGTTAAAAAAGAAGACAAAATGAGTCTCGCTGGAACTATAACAGAGAGAGGCTCCTTCTCTAGCCAGAGAGAAATAGCGCCGGATTACAGAAGCCAAATCTGTGTCGCCAGCGAAGCATGTCCACCCACATGTAGAGTTAGGGATACAAACAGCAGCAGAAAACACAGCCCCAGATACTGTATATACTCATGCCTATGTTTGCTTACAGTAGGAGCGAAGGAAGAGAAACAGAGACGGACAAAAGACAATTAAAAGAGGAAGAGGAAGAAGAGGAAGAAGAGGAAGAGGAAGAGGAAGAGGAAGAGGAAGAGGAAGAAGAAGAAGAAGAAGAAGAAGAAGAAGTCGTCAAGGCGACTGAGGTACAAAAAAAGCATTTCAGCCACCCTGCAGCTGGTCATGCAATCTAACAAGAAGCCAGAGGACATGTGAGGTATTTAAGGAAGGAAGTCAGACCGATACAAACGGCTTCAGCTTTAGTGCGTTTACATGCACATGTACAGTGTGCTCAGCTCACAGGTTGATTAGGCACATCTCGTAGTCTCTGAGTTTACATGCAGGAGAGAAAACCCAACCCCCGCCTCAATAGGTGGCGCTGTATCCTTTACAAAACAGTGCATATTGATGTAGCGCCACGTGAACCAGAGAAGATTACAATAAATGGAAAACACTAAGTACTATACACTACAAACTTAATATGTATATAGTATGGAATCAGATTTGTGTCAAAAAGAAATGGAACAAAAAAGGTGAAAAAAAAAAAGAGCCATCTCAAAAATAAACTGTTAATTATTGTACCTTAATCACAGCTTTATTGTTTCCACTTCCTGCCATTTTGCTTGTGCTTCATTACTTTTTTCTTGTGATTTTTGACACAAATGTCTCATGTGGGTGGCGTTTATTAGGAGTGCGTCCTCATTGGCTAGTTTGTTTTTGTTTTGAAAAAGGGATGTTTGATTATTAGCTTGAAGTCTTTCCCAGGATGATTTTACATTCTGCTGACAATGCATCATGTGGTGGTTCAGTATGACTAGTGTGCCCACAGTGCATACTTAAAAAATGTCCTGCTGTGTCGGATTCCAATCAACCTGAGGTGCCTACATGCACTAATAGCTTGATTGTCAATGGCATTAATCAAGCTACGGATAATACTGTATATTCCCATTTCTATGCGTTTAAAACTCCAGTTACTATTGGACTAAACCTATTATGTTATTTTCTCACGCTGCATGTAAATCCACTGAGCGATGTCCACACACTAAACTATAAATAGTCGTCTTCTTACTTTTGATTTGAGGACTTTTAATTCACTTCAGCATCTTGCCTTTAGAACTTGTATCGGTCCAACTCATAAAGTCTCTGCAGGTGAATATTGAGAGGAAGTGGGTTTTACCTTGAGAACGATCTTGTTGTCTGAGGTCGGAGTGCGTCCCAACCACAAAGCAAACTTGCAGGGGTCTCCCTCAACGTGCTCGGTCACACCCAACTCTGATGTCTGAGAGGTGAGGAGAAACAAAGCATTATGAGAAGACTGCCTCCTAAATAATATAATATATATATTATATTATAATATATATATTAATATATATATATAATATATATAATAAAACCATCCATATGAGATGGTTCCACAAAAGAGAAGCAGATGATGGTTCATTGTGGGAACTCACCAGTAACTTGCTCTTGTAGATGTATTTGCTCCTTCCGTTGGAGTCCTTGACCTCTTTGCTGAAGACCAGAGACATCTCAAAGAGGAAGAGGTGGCGCTCTCGGCCCTTCCGGATCAGCGTCTTTGGATCCCACACCTGGAATGACTCCTGGAGGATGAGCTCGCCCTGCGACTCGATGTTTTCATCGAAACCTGAATGAGGAGGCAGCGATATAAAAAAAAACAAAAAAACAATGATGATACTTCAGTCAAGATAAGACAAAAGCGTTTAAACTGCAAATATCAAGATGCTGATCACCTTCCAGCATGGAGAGGTGCATGGCATCGTTGGCTTTCTTGGGAACACTGAGCATCACCTCCAGTCCGTCTTTAATCTCTCCTTTGCCTTCCTCACAGCAGGTGAGCAGCTCCTGAATACACACACAGATACACACAAACACACACACAGTCAGTAACAATGAGAACCACAGACTTGCGCTGTGTTCAAAATGTCATACTAACATACTACTCATACTAAGTCTAAGTCATGCTAAGTCAAAATACGTATGCAGTGCGTTCACATTAGATACTATGAAAAGATTGAGTGACTTTTCCTAATTTGATGGGTACAATTAATGAAGCATAAAACGTTCCAGCTTGCACCTCAAGTTACAAAAGACTTGAATGAAAGATTTTCAAGATAAACTAACTCTAAAACTGAAAGTTTGACCTGATGGTGGCACTGCAGGAAAGGTCATATCATCATTACAACCAATAGGGTTCATACTAATGTGGTCGTTAATGTTGGCAGTAAATTTGAGAAGATTTGGATGAAAACCACTCAAGATAAATTCATTCTAATTTAAAAGTTTGGCCTGATGGTGGTGCTGGAGAACAGGTTAAGATTTCATTATCAAGGATTATTTATGTATTCAACAAATAACCAAAGTGCCTGACAGAAAAACCGGTGTCATGTACTGAGTTTGCATTGTACTGAGATTGTATATGCGCATATATGCACATGCGCACTACCAAAAAATGAATTTTTGCTAAAAAAAAGTAATAATTCATTTTTGTTTATTTTTGTTTTCAAAGTGAATGGACACGTGTTTCATTTGTTTATTACATTACGTTAGGGTTATAATCTCAGTACGGAGGTAAACTCGGTATGTGACTCTGGCTTCAAACTGAAAATCAAAAATCCACTTTTCAAAACAAAAGCATCTCTTCTTTGCTTCCATTTGTTTTCAACGCTTTTGTAAATAGGACTCTTGTTTTGAAGTTAACAGGAAGTTTTGTCAGTAGCACAATGACACGTCTCTAAAATGTCGGCATGAAGTGTGTTTATGCGAGTTTTATGGCTCAAATGAGCACAAGGTGATATTCTACTTGGTCACTTTCTCACTTTAAATGTTTTCAGAACTTTCAAAAGTGGAGAATCAACGCCGGCATTTAGCCTCAGTTTGCTTCAGGTTTTTGTCGTAGGTTCGAAATGCATCTTGGGAAACTTGGAAGTATACTTCAGTGGGACCCGTCACAATACAGATCATACTCATACTAAATAGTAGACTATATACTCACTGAGTGTGTAGTCTATAGTACGTTAGCATGCGGTTTCGAGGCTTAGTTCATGTGTTTACCTTCAGCAGGAGCTGGTATTTGGTGATTCTCTGCACTGGTTTGATCAGGTAGGAGGAGATGGTGTTAGCCAGCCGGTGCCTTTGTTGGATTTCCTGTCATGGAGAGAGAGAGAGAGAGAGAGAGACAGTGATGATGATGATGCAACAGACGTCGCTGGTACTAAATGGCCTAATTAGCCCTGCAGCGATGCTCACATCAAAGTAGTTCCCAGCATGCTCTAATATGAGCTGTGTGGAGTCGGGCTTGTTCTTACAGTAGTTCACGTACATCTGGAACTTATCAGCCTGCAGAAGGAAACAAACACAGCATGACTCAGCAGCTTTTTACACAAACCTACAAGCAGCTAAAGGGAAAACACAGCCAACCATATATGAGGTAGAGGCACTGGCTGAATATGTTTATTGCGCTATGAAAAGTGATCATAACATGATTTAAAAATGAATTTTAACATGGATTTATCTAGTGCCAGTCCCTAGCCACATCAGTGGAGGTAAGCTACATTCAGGGTTATAATTGTAATCGAATAATTGATGATTAATTACAATTATGACGTAATTATAATAGTAAAAAATTGGTTGCTGTTGTAATTGAGTTCTGATAATTGACTTTGTAATTGTGGAATCATGGAAATTATATAGAAACTGTCAATTACAATTCGATTAAACCCAGGGAACCATGCTACAGTTCTATTTCTTACACATACGCAGTTAACAAATGTTTCAGATCAGATCTGTCAGTTCTCTTTAGGATCATTTTATCATTAAATAAATAAATGTATGAAAAAAGGCTCACGCGCCTACACCTTGAATATTAATACCAATATTTTCATTAATTAGGAAGTCTAACAAGGTAACAAAGAGATGAAAAACAAATGATGATAAATAATATTTTTTTGTGTATTTTACAGCTGATTTAAGACATGGGTCATAATAACTGACCCGTTATAATAAGAGTTGCTAATAGAAAGCTAACACAAGAGGAAGGTTACATTTCATGGGGTTATTTATTAAATGCTTAGTAATTGAGAATGTAATTGTAATTGACTTTTAGGGGGGAAAAAACAATAATTGTAATTTTAACTGTAATTGGAAAAAATGCTGGTCAACATACTCGTAAGTGAGTTGTAGTTGAACATGAATAATTGAAGACGTAATTATGATTGAAAAATGTCATTTTTGATAGGACAACCATTAAATTCATCACTTGATACACACCCAGGTGACGAAGCAATGGCCCACGTCCTCTGGGAGCTGCTCGTATTTCTCCAACTCTTTGAGGAAGATGCTGATAAGAGGAATAAACAAGTTGCTGCATTGATAAAAAGTTGTCAAATACACAATGTGTCGTGTTTAGCTGGAGCTGGGAAGGCGTGTCGTACTTGTGGTGGAACTCGTAGAGGTCTTGCATGTTTCCAAATATGGTGAGCTCTTTGTTGAGGATTCCTGGAGGAATCTCCTCAACTCCACTGGTCATCTCCCACAAGTATGTCTGAACAAAGACACACAGAGATGGAAAACGTCCTGTGTGTTTGTGTATGTGTGTGTGTGTGTGTGTGTGTGTGTGTGTGTGTGTGTGCGTGCGTGCGTGTGTGTCAGGGTCATTATAACTATAATTGTAATTGTGTAAATGATAATTAATTCCAATTATGGCATGATTATATAATTGTAATTCTAACTGTAAAAATCTGTTGCGATAATAATCGTAATTAAATTGTAATTGAGTTTAGATAATTACAAGAGGAAGGTTAACTTTTATTAGCTTATCTATTTCAGGCTTAGTCATTGTGATTAATTGTAATTGAACTTTAGTAATTGAGAACGTAATTGTAATTGACTTTGTGAGGATAAAAAATAAATGAAATCTAGGGGTATAATGACAGAAAAAAGGCTCAGATGCCCACATCAAAAATATTAATACCAATATTTTCATTTATTAGGAAGCCTAACAAGATAATCAAGAAATGAGAAACTAATTAAATGATAGATATTATTTTTTTGTGTATTTTACAGCTGATTTAAGTCATGGGTCATAATAACTGACTCTTTATCATAAGAGATGCTAACAGAAAGCTAACACAAGAGGAATGTTATTTAATAAATGATCAGTAATTGAGATTAATTGAATTGGAACTTTAGTAATTGAGAACGTAATTGTAATTGACTGTCAGGGGAAATACAATAATTGTAATTTTGATTGTAAATGGAAGAAATGCTGGTCTCCATAATCATAATTTAGTTGTAATTGAACATGGATAATTGAAGGCATAATTGTTCCAGAAAAATAGAATTGACCCCAACCCTGGTGTGTGTGTGTGTGTGTGTGTGTGTGTGTGTGTGTGTGTGTGTGTGTGTGTGTGTGTGTGTGTGTGAGCTCACATCCATGCACTCCCGGAGGTCTCGCACGTAGGCCTTTTCTGTCTGAATCAGTTCTGCCATAATGAACCTGGACACACGCACACGCACAAAATTGCATTAGCCCTTGTCATTCTTTCCACATGATAAATCAGTGATAAATCAGCCAGCTAACAGCTCCATCCCCTGTAGTAAATAAGGAGGTGAGGGCCATAAAACACGCTCTGAAGGACTGCAATCACACTCGTGATTTGTGCTGATGATGCACTTTTCCTGTGCGCTGCATGTGAGGCCATTTGTTCCGACAGTTGGCACAGCAGAAACAGAGGCTGTCGATTAGCATACTTCATGCTAATCAGATGCTATTACAAGGAACCACTTGTAACTATTATTCTACTTATTCTGGGGAGCTTTGCGCCAGTAAAAACGTCCGCTGACGTCACTGTATGCTGCGTGACCTCAATGCAGTCCATCTTTAAGTGCTGCAGACCGCTTTATTTGTTGCCGTGGCAACTCAAGATCAATGTCATCAACATGAAGGTTTCTGGCCTTTGCCAAGGTGCTTGTTTCAGGGCAAATTTGAGGAATGCACTAGACATTTAAATCCTTATAGACATTAAAATGCTTAAAGGCAATAATACAATTTGAAAAAAAATTATGTTTTTAACCGAAAACTTTCACTTATAGTTACTCTGTAGCCTACATAAATCTCCAATTCCATTCTATTATCCTTGGGGTCAGTTTGACCCCATTCAATGCTTTATATTTCATGACTTTTCGCAAATTGGATGAGTACAATAAAATGTTCATGATTTTTTTTTCAATATGCACCCCAAATGAGAAAAGTTAAATGAAATATTTTTAAGATACACTAATGGTGCATTCCCACCAAAAGCGTCCAAAGCCTCAGCTTTACATAGACAATGTGCACGTCCCGCGCCTCTTGTGCGACGCGTTTTCAAGCTTTCCACGCGGCGGACGTTTCGCGTTTTGAGATTTCAAGCTTTTGACGTGTGTCCAGTGCCTCCAACGCGGCTGACGCTGGAGTTGGGATTGTTGAACTTTTGGGGCATATCGCGGCGAATCCAGAAGCAGCGCCGAGGCTGCTGGTCATTAATGTTGTCAGTAGATTTGATAAGATTTAGATGAAAACTATTCAAGATAAATAAATTCTACTTTAAAAGTTTAGCCTGATGGTGGCGCTAGAGAACATGTCAAGGTTTCATTATTAAGGGGTTATTTATGTATTCTACAAATAAACAAAGTACCTGACACAAAAACTTGGTCTACAATTTTCTGAAAATCATTTTCTAGAGGCAAATATCCCCGGGGTCAGATTGACCCAGGTAAAATGTGTGTGGACGTACTCCTTTCTGCGCGCCGACTTGCGTTTTTCCTCGTTCATCTCATGAGCGGCAGCATCCCTCAACTTGACCTCTGAGCCTGGAGCGGTGGCTGAGATGATGTCCAGCTGCAGATCTTTACTCTGACACAGACAGGAGCAAAAGGAAGTCAGTCGACAGACAAACCAGCGGATACTCTTCACGGTGCAGCTCCTTCAGCGCTCACTGCTTTGTTGGAGTCCGAGGAGATGCCCAGGGCTTTCTCCAGACTGCAGCGGTACTTGTCCATGCGCAGTGAGAAGTCTCGGTAGCGTTTGTCCACGGCCGTCACCCATTTCTTGATCTCGTTGGCGTGACTGTGGCCTTTCTCGCAGAAGCCGTCGGCCAGCTGAATCAGCAGCTTCACACGCTCCTTGGTTTGCTGAGGAAGGGAAGAGAAGAACGTCTGACGAACACCAACATATCTGGACGTAAACCTGTGGGTTTGGGTTTGTGTGGAAAAACCAACCTTGGCGGTGATGTGGAAGTCTTCATGTTCTTTTAGAAGCTCCTGTGTGTGGTGGAGGCTGGAGCCGGTGGACGTGTGTGTGGACAGGTAGAATTCCCCTGTGTCGTGAATCCACTCCAGAGCCTGAACGAACACAGACACGTACAGTGATTGTCATTAGCTGTGTTTCCCATACCATTGGAAATGCGTAAAATCGACGTAACGCAATAAAAACTGGTAATGGAAACACCTGAATTTAAAAAAAAAAAAAAAACAAAATATCGCAAAAAAGTTTTTACGAAGAGGAATTTCAGACGTTTCGATATCGAAATGTGTCGCAAAAGAAACACTTTTTCCGCAAATACACGTCACAAAACGTGGTCACATGACGTGAGGTACCTGGTCACTTGACCACTACTCTTTGAGAAAACATGGTGTGGTACGTGTAAACAGAAGATGAGACCGGGACATTTCTTAGCATTACACTTAAAACATGATTACTGCCACATTTGACTTGAAACAACAAAGGAATACAGAGTATTATAAGGATGTTCTGAGCATCAGTCTTCCTGCAGCAAAGTCTCGCAGGATGAGATTTCACGGGAGTTACGAGGTTCCTGCCCAAAACAACTTTCAAAGTACAATTATAGTTTTAGAAATACCGCTTTTATATTAATTTGTAATAGAAACCCAACTACTTGTTCATTCATCCTTGTTCATCCGCAGGGTTCTCGCCAACGCTGTTGAGTGTAGAGGCCCCCTACGGTGTGATGTCGCCCCCTACGGTGTGTTTCATCCAGCGTAGGGGATCTTTCCTGTTGTTCTTTCCTTTTTTTAATCTGTACCGTCATAATAATTGTTGCACAGGTGTGTCTGTGTTGTTTAAACTCTCTTTTTAATCTGCATAACGCAGACACATATATCAGCCAGACCTTCAATTTAACACAGGCGATTTGCTTGGATGCTCCCATCTTTACCTGAGGACCCCGAGTACCCTTGCTGCCCCCGATGTTGCCTGAGTGCATCCTCCTGTTGATAACCATAATTACTGTCCAATATAAACCGTGAGCTTCAACCGCTAGCGTGTAGCATGAAGATGCTTTCTCACGTGTATAACTCGCAACGCATCATTCCACATGCGCGTACGTACACGGATGTGAATAGTGTCGGGTTGAAACGGGTTCGGGCTTAAAGAAACATCGGCTTCAACAAATAGCATCTGGCTTTAAAGTAAGGCAGTAACAAATATTTTGGCTGTCAGAGGGGGAAACATTCCTGGTTAGAACCCTGGTCCGTATCATTTGCTGTTGGTCGTTTACCTGTTTGGCGCTGCGTTCAAACACGACGTACTGCTGACATTGATCCAGACGTCGCTTCCTCATTGTCCAGAAGTGAAGGACTCGGTTCTCTCTCTGCAGGAGCTCGTTGAGGATATCTGAACAAAAGAGAAACCCAAGAACAATGACACCAAGCAGCAAATATTATCTCTGCCAGATATTGGAAATTATACAAGAGCAGAGGTGGAAGTAATGGAAGTACTCACGTTACTGTAATTGAGTTGCTTTTATGGGTACTTGTACATTTTTGAGTATATTTCTAAATCAGTAATTTTACTTGTACTTAAGTACATTTTAAAAGAAGTAAAATAATTCATTACATTTCTACACCCAACCGTTACTGATTAAATTATTATTTTTTGTTTTAAAATGATTAACAGACATTATGAAACTACAAAAAATAAAATGACCAGTCAATGACCAATCAAACACATCAATCAAACACATCACATCATAGCCGACCAATCAGATTAAACATACTGTAATGTATACCTTGAGCCTGAGAAGTTTTTTTTTTAATTTAATTTTGAATTGAATTCATTGGTGTTATTTTATTTAAAAAACTATAATTCTTTTGACAAACCTTTTATTTTATACAGATGCCTTTGTGGAAAATAAATTAAGATACAATTGTGCAAGATTTGGTCTCGTTATTTAACTTTATACATGAGATGTTTACTGTTTGCAAGGGAACCGTGGCAACATTTATTACCAAAAATAAAAGTGGAGGGTGAAAGTAACTAGTAACTTTTACTTTGAGTGCTATTTAATTGAGCTGTATAACAGTTAGTTCCGACCAAATAATTTGATTGGACGACAGAAATTCCAAGAGTGCATTTCTGTGATGTTTGGACCAGATTCTAATCATTTCTCGTACTCACTTTTAACTTGTTGTTCAGGTGCTTTGACATGACTCAGCATCCCAGGCATGTTGACACTGTTCCTGTGCATGTACTTGAGGAAAACGTCAGCATTTCTTCTGGCCAGAGTGCACGCCTGTTTGAAACATTAGTGCACATGATGCAATTATTGATCCAAGCTGTCTGAGGAGACGTGGGAGCGTGTGTCGTAGTGACCCCTCACCTTCAGGAAAGCCTCTTTCTGCTCCAGGTGTTTGCTGATCATGGGGGAGACGTGATCCGTTTCACAGTTGGGTCCCAGTTTGTCAGCTCCTCCACACCAGTCCTCCTCTCTCTTGTACTCTTGTTCGAGGCTCTCCAACACACTGCACACCTGTGCACAGGAAACCCCGCCTTTTATACAGGGCCATCCTTTTAAAGCAGTGGTGCTCAACCTTTGGGTCGGGGCCCCATTTGTGGTTGTCAGAAACCAGGAGGGGGTCGCCAGATGTCTTCAAGTAACTATGAATATTTTTTTTAACAATTTGAACCAATTTTTGCTTATTTTTTCCCTTTTCTGCAGCTACAACAAACTTGTTGGATTTTTGCTACACTTCTGCCACTTCTCCATCAAATTTCAACGATTTTCCTTCTCATTTTTTCCACTTTCAAGACATTTTCTTTGCTTATAAACCCTTTCCACCATGTTTTCCACCTAATGTCACATATGTTGACCCATTAGTGTCACTTTTAACCTCTTTTCACCGTATTTCAGGCATTTTTTAGCCAATTTAACCACATTCACCATCTGTCATGCCAATTATTTGTCACTTTAAACTAATTGTTCAAATGTTGAAACTTTAAGCCCTTTTTAAAACCTTTTTTGTCAGTTTTTGCCGCTCTAACCAATTTTTTGTGGTTTTTTTAATCCCATTTCATCACCTTTTCCACCATTTTTGGTCACTTTTAACCCATTTTATTTCTGATTAAAACAAGGATTTCTGTCCTTAAGATGACTATATACTATGGACCAAATAATAAAAACATTTACTGGATAACAGTGGAAATTATTCAGATAAATAAATACATGTGTTTATCACAGATTCATAAAACAATGGACCATCATTTTTGCTGATTTTATGGATGGACCCCAAAAATCTCTCCCCTTTATTCCCCCTTATAGATGGTCCTGTCTCCACATGACTGTTCTTCAATGTTCATGTCTGTGTTCAACCACCTTCAGGTACAGTGGGGGTCCCTGGTCTCTGGAACCTTTATTTTGGGGATCGTGGGCTGAAAAGGTTGAGAACCACTTGTTTAACGAACACAAGCAGATGTCCAACACATACCTGCTCAGAGGTCTTGTAGAAGGCCACGGATGCATTGACCAGCTTTAGTCGGTCCTCCATCTTCAACATGAGCTGCTGCCAGTGGGAGGCCACACTCTCTGCACAGTCCCTGATCAGGTCCATGTCATAGTGGTTGGCCTGAAGCAGGGCCTCAGCCTTCTGCTGAACCTGCAGGGCGCTCTGGTGAGTTTTCTGGAAGAAGACGAAGAAATAGAGCGTGAGAAGAGGTACCGCCTGAAGCACTCTGCACGCACACCTGACTGTATAATCAAACGCTGTGTCACCTCGATGGCATGCTGGAACTGCTCGTGTTCTCTCTGCAGCTGCTCGGCTTCCTGCAGCGAGCTGGCTGTTATCAGACCAGCGTTCAGCATCGACTCTCCGTTTCGAATCCAACCCAGAACCTAAAAATGTAAACACACATGATTCACATTAAACTGGAAATGTGCTGTGTGTGGACGTACAAAGTGTAATCCTGCAGGGGGCGCCTGGTGCAGCTTTGTGATTGTGTGTCTTACCAACTGAGGTGTAAATAGTACTGATATATGCTACTCAAGTAGAAGTACTGTTACTTGATTGAAATTGCACGCAAGTACAAGTACAAGTAAAAAGTAGCTCAATTAAATAGTCCTCAAAGTAAAAGTTACTAGTTACTTTCACCCACCGTGTTGATTTTTGGTAATAAATCTTGCCATGGTTCCCTTGAGTACAGTAAACATCTCATATATAAATTTAAAAAGAAAGAGATTAAATCTTGCATAATTAGAGCTTAATTTATTTTCCACAAAGGCATCTGTATTAAATAAAAGGTTTGTCAAAATGTACAATTCTTTTTAAAATAAAATAATAATAATAATAATAATAATAATAATAATAATAATAATAATAATAATAATAATAATAAATCAATCAATCAATCAATCAATCAATCAGTTTCACAATGTCCGTTGATCATTTTAAAACAAATAATAATAATTTACTCAGTAACGATGGGGTGTAGAAATGTAATTATTTACTTTACTTCTTTTAAAACGTACTCAAGTACAAGTATAATTACTGAATTAAAAATATACTCAGAGAAGTACAAGTACCCATAAAAACAACTCAATTACTGTAACGTTACTTGCCAAGGGTTGGAATCAATGACATTTTTACAATATTTTGGTTACCTTGTTAGGCTTTCTAATCAATGAAAATATTAGTATCAATGTTTTTGGTGTGGGGTCTGTACACCCCTATATTAAATTTTTTTTTTTTTAGATGGTAAAATGATCCTCAAGAGAAGTTGGTAGTGGGAAAAGTTGATATAACATATTTTAATAATGAATAACTACGTATGTGTAAGACATAAAACTGAAATATGGTACCACAGGTTTGAGTTTAACTAAATTGTAAAGGACAGTTTAATAAAATGTTCATGTTTATTACAATTACAAAGTCAATTATCTGAACTCATTTACAATTCAATTACGATTATAACAGCAAGGTTTTACTACAACTATGTTTACGCCAAACATTGTAATCGATTACCAATTACGTGATTACAATTATAAGTGATCTTACCTGCTTGACCTCAGCCTGCAGGTGCCTGAGCTGGACGCACTGCTCCAGGTGTCTGCGGTGCTGCTCAGCTGCTAAATCCAGCTCCTGCTGCTTCTCGTGAAGGAACTCCAGCAGGTCCTGAACTCTGGTGGCCATGTCCACATCCCTGTCACACAGCAGCTCCACACCTGGAAGAGGGTGGTTACACAACACATGTCCTCTTAGGTGTCAAACTCAAGGTCCAGGGGCCAAATTCGGCCCTTTAGAGCAGTGTTTTACAACCTTGGGGTCATGACCCCATGTGGAATTTAAATGGGGTCAAAAAAGATAATTAATGTTTAATTTTTAACTGAATTAGTAAATTATTGTTCTTTTTCAAATGAAAAACGCACAATCCTAAACAACTGTGTTCTATACTTTCATCTTCTCAAATATACTGTAGATCTAGTTTAAACAAGAAGACATAGGGCTCTATTCTCCCGTCTGGACTTAAGCGCCAAGGAGCCAAAAAGCTTACGTGCATGGGAGAATAGAGCCCATAGTCATCAACATCCCCCGCCAGATTGGTTCTCATTATAACTCACAACCTTTTCCTAATTGTCATAAATCTAAGAACTTAGATGTATACATAAGAGAATATTATCACATCAGAATATAAAATTACTGACTATCTTAAATGGTTTCTATGAAAAACTGTCCCCTTTGAAGATACCTCAAACAGAGTAAAAAAAAAATGGAAAAAGGGAAATAACTCCGGAAGAAATAATTGCGCGCTTCTCATTTTCAAACTCCATCAAGGTATTGATACCCTGAAGCCACACACCAAATTTGGTTATCCTATTTTAAATGGTTTTAAAGAAAAGCTGTCCCCATTGAAGATTCCTTGAACAGAGTAAAAAAAAATGGAACAAGGGCAATAACTCCGGAAAAAATAATTGCGCGTTTCTCATTTTCGAACTCCATCAAGGTATTGATACCCTGAAGCCACACACCAAATTTGGTTATCCTATTTTAAATGGTTTTAAAGAAAAGCTGTCCCCATTGAAGATTCCTTGAACAGAGTAAAAAAAAATGGAACAAGGGCAATAACTCCGGAAAAAATAATTGCGCGTTTCTCATTTTCGAACTCCATCAAGGTATTGATACCCTGAAGCCACACATCAAATTTGGTTATCGTATCTTAAACGGTTTCTGAGAAAAGCTGTCCCTTTTAACTCAGACGGACGGACGCACGGAGCTCAAACCTATATCCCTTGTCACTCTTTGTTGCGGAGGATAATAATATCTGAGCTGACACAACTTGTTATTAATACTGTCTGATCAGCATTTGTAACACAAGATAACAAACGTCATCAAAAACTAATTCTAGAAAGAAAAAGAAAAAAGTCTTTGGGGGTCACCACAAATTTGTAATGGGGTCATGATCCAAAGTTGGTTGGGAACCACTGCTGTAGAGCATCCAATTCTCTCGCAGAAGAAAGTAAAAATGACAGAGAAAACATGAATTGTTGTGTAAATGACCAAATAATCAGATTGTAAATTTCTCAAATAAACCATTTTAATGAAACTCAACAATTTTTTTAGGGGTTTGCATTTTTCCTTTGTTTACAGGGTTCCTACAGCTTTAGTCAAATTAAATTCAAGACTTTTTAAGACTTTTTATTGCCATTTGAAATTAAATTTAAGACCAACTTCACAGTGAATATATTTGGATTACATAGGGTTCGTGTAAAACATTTTCTAGTGTCTGGTGCAGACGTACAACAGGCGGCCCCCCAAAGTAAACACGCAAAAATACACAAAATTACAGTAAAATACACAAAAAAACAGACTAAAGAATCAAAATCACTCCAAAAACACAAGATACCTACAAAAAATAGCCAGAAATCTATAAAACAACAACCATGTTGTTTATACATTTTTTTGTTGTTTTTTTTTTTTTTTTTAAACAAATGTTACCATTTATTTTTAAATGTGAGATTAATTACGATCATAAAATCGTACTTATGTGTTAAAATTTAAGATTTTTGAAAAATTTTATTGATTTAAGACATTTAATGACAAGTAGTTATTTTTAGATTCATGAATTTAATGCCTTTTAAGACTTTTTAAGGCTCCGCTGGAACCCTGGTTTATATCACGTGAGTGCAGTTATTGTTAAATAAAATCAAAGTGGTCCATATTCAGCCCCTGAACTAAAAGGAGTGTGAAACCCCTGTCTTAGGTCATTAAAGACGCAGTGCAGCAGAATCCTCAAACCCCCTGTATATCTGAGCATTCATGCTCCTTTTTTTCGATAAAAGCATCTTGCCGTTATTAACTGCTTTGTGTGGGCTCTGCTGTTTGGCAGTAGGCCTATTAGCATGTGAGATCACAGGTGAGTTGTTATAGTTGGTGTGTGGGTGCTTCTCATCACATAACACGCACTGAATCTGACCCTGACACCCACACAGACTCAGTGTGAAGCTCTGCAGAGAACAGAGCCAGCTGCATCCTGTTTCCACCGTAGACCACTGCACATGGTCTACAGACTCACCTGAAGCCTGGACTTCGTTGACGTACTGCAGCAGCTCCTGTCCCTGGTGGATCACGTCGAAGGTCAGGTTGTTCATGGTCAGGGCTTTGTCGGCGTGATGCTGCAGCCTCTGCTCAGCCAGGGTCAGGTCCTCCGTGTCAAAGTCCGTCATCTGACCCGTTAGCTCCTCGTTCCACGACTCCAGGTCAGAGATGATCTGAGGGCAGAGGAGAATATTGTTTTGTTTTCACTATGCCGGAGAAAAGCATCGCAAAGAGTGAAGAAAAAGTTCTTCAGGCCCAAGGCAGGAGATCACACATGGAGGTCACATGGTCAAATTTTGTGGAAATTAGCAAAAAAATATGCAAGAACTACACAAAAACACACAAAACAATTTTAAATGTACACATAAATAACAGCAATATATACAAAATGACAAGAAAATTGCTCAAAATGACTAAAAACATACAAAACAACTTCAAAAACTGCATAAAAATATACAAAATGACTCCAAAAACACACAAAATGAAAACAAATATTCCCTAAGTGACTCCAAAAACACACAAAATGGTAACAAATATTGCCTAAGTGACTCCAAAAACACACAAAACAACAAAAATACACAATATGACATATAAAACATACATAACGATAACAACAATCTACAAAATGACTCTAAACACACACAAAGCATTAAAAAAATACACAATATGACTTTAAAAATACGTACAGCTATAATAAATTTACAAAATTACTCCTAAAATTGCACAAAAATATCCAAAATGACTCCAAAAACACACAAAATGTTAACAAATATTCCCTAAAAAATATATATATATACAAAACGAGCACCTTTTTTTCTTTCAGGTTTGTAATGCTCAGACTGGTTATTTTTCTAAATGCCCACATGAATTGGTATCATGTGGCCCTCAGATCTGACCATTATATTTTAGTGCCCCCCCCGCTGTGACAGAAGCTGCTCACCTCTCCAGTAGATAAACTGAACAGTCAAATCTATCATTGTTTCTACACTTACATCAATGGCGTCCCTCTCAAAGATGCGTAGCTGCAGGAAGAGCTCCAACTTGATCTTCCTCTCCTGGAAGAGCTCCTCCATCTGTGCCTGGGCCTCATCCAGCTGCTGCAGAACGCTCTCAATGTGGTTGATGGAGCTATTGTGAGGTGTTTTGTTGCTGGAGATGGCAGAGTCCCTGGGAAAGAAACACACAATTAGTCAGAACGGACACGAGCGTGCAGTGTGCTGTACAATAATAGTCAGTAATGAGGAGACACCTTCAGGCTGAGGTGATGTGGACTGCTCTAAGAAAAACACTAGAACAGCATCCTTTCCTTTCAGATGAATCCAAACACTAAATCTGATTATTTCCTTTCCAAATCATTAAAACGGGTTTGACTGAAGGATGGACGACAAACTGATACAAACAAATGAAATGCCGAATCTCTGTAAATCGACACAAGTGATGGATCAAATGAATTCATACGCAGCTCTGAATAGCACCAGCAGAGGTGTGAGGTAGATATGTTAAAACAAGAAGGTGCACATGCCACCACCTGCTGCTTTTTGCTCCTTTTTAATCTGGCACGGTGGGAAGGTGAAAGTCAAAGCTAAATAAATACAATGAAAAATACACGCGACACACGGCAGAGTCCAAAGAGAGTCCAAAGAGTTAAAATTAACGAGTGCAAAAGTGAGACAGCTTTCACTGACAGTGACTCATTATCATCATCATACACACACACACACACACACACACACACACACACAAGAGGCTAAATATGAGTAAGCAGAGCCGGTGGAGGTCAGGTGGTGCTTCTGACACACACACACACACACACACGCACACACACGCACACACACGCACACACGGTATGGCATGCAGAGGAGAGTGGGCATGACAGCGCCGCCTCCCGAGGGCAACACAAACACCAGCACACAATTAGACATGGGTTGAACACAGCAGCACATCAGTGAAGTCATTGTAATAATGCACAGAGGAGACAAAGCAGCACAGATAGGAAAGAGGACAGAGGATAGAACACTAAGGGGCGGATTCACTAAAGGTTTAGTGGTATTAAAACGTGAGCAAACGTCACTCCACGTGTTATTATGGAGTACAAAGCCCAGGGAATCAGGAGTACGCTGCTGCTGCTGCGCTTCCCAATACGCCCTCATTCCATTTAACGCGTTCCCCTCTGATGAATATGTATAGTATATTCACAGGGACAGCAAAAATATGGGAGGAGGAAATGCAAATAAATTAATGCAGATTATTGTGATTTTTAATATGTATATGACTTAAAAAACAACTAACCTGTAAATGTGTACACATTCATGAGAACATAATGTATGAAATATATTTTATTGGCATATTTTACACTCAAAACATTGGCTTTAACAAGTCATGTGCCAACAACTTAAAATAATAAAATAACATACAATCTGCCTGTGGCTTTTAAACCAACTATGACTTTAGTGCTACTTAACTGAGGTACTGTATATGCCTAAAACAAAAAATAAATGCAGAAAGTTAGTACTTTCTTTTTAGATTTTATTGAAAAAACACAAGCTGGTCAACATGACCAGGTTTCAGCGCAGTTGCAAGGTCTCCTGCAGTTGAAAAGGCTTTCCTTGTTAAATAAAGGTTAAAAAAAAAAAAATAATAATAAATAAATAAAATCAATATGAAAGCATTTTGAATCGATCCGAGAATCGCGCGACGTAATATCGTGATTTATCGTCAAATCTATTTTTTCTACCACCCATATTAAACACCAATATAATGCATGGATCAATGTGTGTAGTTTGTGATAATTGTATGTGATGTCAAAATGTCCTAAAATGCTTTACTCTTCTTTACTTGTATGTTTGTAATGACAAATGAATATGGAGAAGAAGCCTATAAGCTTTCTTGCTTCAGCCTCCTCCCTTTGAACTTTCATTCCCGTCGCATGATGTATCCTGTGTTTTGTAAAAATTATGAATGTGAATTGTTCAAATAAACTAAACTAAACGAATTGTAATTCAAGAATCAACTAAAAAACAAGTGGTATGTCTTTAAAACTGTCAAATTACATTTTAATTTCACAGAGGTGAACAGCGTTCATGTGGCCTGTTGCTGCCTGTAGGGTAAGATTGGTTCCTACATTGTGGTGTAGTAGTGGGTGTAGAAAGTGGAGGTGTCAGTCGGTGCTTGGGTACCTGAGCTGCTGGATGAGGTCCTCCCCCTCCTTGATGACGTTGACGGTAACCTGTAGCGTGGTTTGCTGCTGCTGGCCGAAGCGTTTGATCAGATCCTGGACGGCTTCCACGGACTCGGCGTAAACATCGTCCAGCAGCTCCTTTTGGAGCTCCTCCAGCCAAGACCACAGCTACAGGAGAAGTTCCAAACTTATGAAATTATCACACTTATTAATGTTTAAATTACTTATATTTGCTTTCATAACTTTTTTGTTCCTATTCAAATCTAATTTTACAGCAGACTATAGATTTGTTTTTATCTTTTGACGAGTTTCCATTAGTTTTAGTCATATTTTAGGACCACACGTGTCAAACTCAAGGCCTGAAGTCTAAATCCAGCCTTTTAGAACATCCAATTCAGTCAGCAGGAAACAGAAAATATTACAGAAAAAACATGAATTATTGTGAAAATTACCAAATAATCCAGTTGTAGATATCTTATATTCACCAATTTAATGAAACTCAGCAATATTTTTAAGAGGCTGCTGTTTTCCTTTGTTTATGTCACATGAATGCATTCATCATTTTTAATTGCAAATGGTGGAAAGAGCTCTCAATTTTTCCACAAATCTTGCAATTTCTCACCAACAATTCCAAGAAATTCCTCTAAAATACAGAAAAATTGGTTACAAAATCCAGATTTTTTTTAAAGTGAAGATCCAGCAGGGACTGATATTAAAAACAACGGCAAAACAATGTTAAAATTGTTCTTTTTCCCACATAAAATCTATGGCCCAATTGAGATTAAATCCATATCAAATGGGTTTGACATCCCTTTTGAGACAGTAAAATTCCTTTTAGATTTGGACAACAAAATTAAATATGACTAAAATAACTATCCTACCCTGACTCCCTCTTCCCTGTTCCCTTCCCCCTCACCTAGGTGTAACACTGCCCTCTGTTTTTATATCCTCCCTTTAATAAAGTGTTTCTTACCCTTCCCTAGAGAGCGCTGGTGATGGTCACAATTACCAGTATGCAATAAAATAAATTCATTTCTTAAATTGCAATAACAAAACATGCACTGCTGTCTTAAAAAGAGTGCACTTCTTGTACTGTTGACCTTTGACAGCATGTGCAGACAAGGCAAAAAAAAAAGTTTACAAAAACTAACTTACAAAGCTATTTTTATTCCTTCTATTTTTATGTGTCTTTCTTATCTTGCTCTGTTTTATTCTTATGTATTGTCTTTAATCTCTGTAGGTCCTGTGTAAAATGGGTGTGTGCAATGGAAGGATGTGTTAGCAGCTTATTGTAATATCGTTTTACTTTATATCTAAAAACAAACAACACACACTCCCTCCATTAATGAATGGTTATAATTTCCCCTCTTGTAGCCAAAGCTGTCATCCACATCCACAGCCCAGTACTGCCCTGTGTGCCCACCTCTTTGACGTGCGTGTGAAAGGCCACAGACATGTCCAGCAGGACTTTGCGCTGCTCCACGCGGCGAACAAAGTCCTGGATGCGGTCCTCTAGCTGGTGGGCAGCCTGGTAGATCTCCTCAGGGTCGCATTCTCCCGTCTGGGCCAGCTGCTCAGCAGCCTCCAGCAGCTTGTCAGCATTGGTGTACGTATTCTGTATCAGAGAGACCAGGGGACATTTAGTCTGAGAAAAAACAACACAACAAACTGTACATTTATTGCTGTATTTAGAGTGATTGTGAGGGCTGCCAATTTAGGTGAGAAAAAGGCTAATATGTTAGATTTCTGCACTATTCTTGCTCGACAGATGATTTCACAAAAGTGGAAAGACTCCTTACCACCCACGTATGTAAAGAGGTCACGTAGTTTATTCAATTAGTGAAGATTCATTATTCTACAAGGGGAACAATACAAACATTTTATGAAGTCTGGCAACCTTCTGACTTATTTGGAAAATGTGAATGCAGATGATATTTGTTGATGTGATATAATTGTATTGTATTATCATTGTTTGTTTGTTTTATTTATTTTTTTGGTGTGTGTGTCTTGTGAACTGTAATTCTTGAGTTATCTGGTCTTCTGTTATAGGGTGGGGTGAGGAGGGGAAAAGGAAAATGTATGTGTTGAATGATGGTAGGTGTATCCCTAAAAGTACAGGAGTACATTGCAGGGGGTACTCAGAAAGATTTATCAATTAATTTAAAAATAATCAGGAAATATTCCTAGGTCCTAGGCATTTTTTTAGGACAAATTCACCACAAACTAACAGTACTATTGCTAAAAAAAAGGGACAATATTTTCTTGGAATTTATTGAAACATGATTATTTTCTGCTATAGAGGCCAATTTATCACACTTCTGACAATAGGAGACAATAATTAGCTACATTTTGAGAAGGACACTATATTTACTTACTATTGAAGTAATCACATAAAAGTTGTAGTTTAAATTCCACTCACTGTTTTGAATTTGTAGATTAAGCCTTAGGGAACCAATGTTAGAGACATATTTAAGGGTTTAGGAGATCTTGTTGTTCCACAAAATAAAACGCATGCCATATTATCATACCTGTGAAGTATCCCGTTTTGGGGTAAAAACTCCCGTATTTTACCCCTCTTTCCCGCCATCTTCCCGTATTAGTGTTTTCCCGTAAACATCCCGTATTTTAATGTAATAATAATTAAAAGATACCTTACTAAACTGAATGCCATCACTCACCTCGCGAGAACTACCACCTGAAATGGCCTGAGTGGCAGTTCTCGCGAGATTAGTGCTGACAGCGGCAACAAACCCGGAAACAACTCAAAACAGAGATGATAAATGAAGACGTTGCGGTGAAAAAAAACAAAGAACTGGTGTAAATATGTTGTAAAATGTGACAGAGAGTTCATCTTCCTAAAGACCATCAGGATGGGACACAGTTACACGTTCTGTTAGATTCTGAGATTTTAACGTCTACCACAGCGGAAGGAACCACGTAAGTCACCATGAAAAATCAGCCAATCACAAGCGTCACAAACATACACTGCTTTAAAAAAGTGTTAAAGAATGTAAAGTCTCTAATAAATGTGTCTAATAAGTCATTAGTGAATACCAGAGAACCACATGAGTGAGTATGGGAAATTAAAAGAAAATATGTAATGAAAATAAAATGTTAATGTCTAACTTAAAGACAAGCAACGTGAAATCAACAGTAAATATGCAACTTGTTGACTTGTATATAAACTGTAAGTATATTAAATAAACACATGTGCTTCATATACACATTTAGGCTGTTTTATAATTTAGGAATTAGTGATAGGCGATATATCGAGATTCAAGATGTATCGAGTTTTCTATTTTGGCGATATAAAAAACTATAATATTTCATATATCAATATATATATATATATTATATATATAATAGCTTATTATGTATCAAAATACTAGTTTTAGGAGTCGCTGCTTTTACTTCTCAGAACAACATGAAAAGCTCAGTTAGATGATTTCTGAGTGCACATATTGTGCAGCTGTTAATAAAGGTTGACCTACCAGATTCTAATCACATAATTGTATTTAGTAAGTGGTTGACAAGTGGGTATTTAGATTTCTTATACACCTATTTTAAAATATAATTGATACTGGAGCTTAGTTGGGCGGGTGGGATGGCTCGTAGTGGGCACCAGAAAATTTCCCTTATTTTCAAATCCAAAACTTGACAAAACTTGGCATATTATAGAGAGGGTACTTATGATATAAAGAGGGGGTACAAATGATTTGACAAAAATGCAAAAGGGGGTACACGTGACAAAAAAGATTGGGAACCACTGATGTACAGTATGTGTCCGAAATAAAGTTTGATGATGATATTTGTAACTGGGAAAAAAAAATGCAGGTTATCATATTCATCACTGAATTATAATTGAACATGGATGATCGAAAATGGAATTGTAATTGAAAAATGGAATTGACCCCAACCCTGGTCAATAGTTTACCTGAGCCACTTCTTCAAAGTCCTCATGGCGTTTCTGCAGAGCTCGGGCTCTGTGCAGGGACTTTCCCACCCCTGTGTGTTTGCTGAGGAACGCCTCGCCATGGTTTTCTATCCAGTCCAGAACCTGCACCACAAAGACCAACAAGTAGGACCGTTACCAAGGAAACCACACGAGGGCGCTGTACAGTGGGAATGATACTGCGAGGCATGGGGAGGACTTTATATCAAACTGTGTAATAACGACAATAGTGACAACAATCATGAAGTGAGCCGTTTAAACACAGCACACTGAGGTTTTGTCCTCTACATCACCCTCCCTGCGCCGTATCACAGCTTCACCAGAACAGCATCTGCATGGACATATGACCCAGTTCAGTTCCCATAGCAACAGTTACCATGTCAACGCACTCAGGAATGTCCATGGGTTTTTTGGGCAGAAAGCAGCATTATGATCAGATTGGAGTATCTGACAATTAAATTTTTTGTTGTTGTTTTTAACATGTGACGAAAGATATCAAATACATAGGGTGACTATAGTTTGATTTCCAAAAAATAGGTACTCAACGTTCTCTTCAATCTACCTTATAAGAGCAAAATACAATATAAAAGAAGTTGTTATTGAACAATAAGATTTGAAAATGTATTTCAAAGTCCGTCAATCCCCTTTATTATGAAATATAACAATCTGTCCTTGAAAAATCAAATATATATCTTCTTAACATCTCTCAATCATGAAAAAAAAAAAAAAACTCAAGGCTTACAGAACATTAAATAATCATTAAATATGCACTTCAATAATAAATAGCTGTGAAAGTTTGCATCACAGTGTCCCATGCAGACTCTAGCTGGGTTTCCATTACCCTTGGAAATGCACAAAATCTAAATAAAACAATAAAAACTTGTAATGGAAACACCTGAATTAAAATAAAAAAACACTCAAATATCACCAAAACGTTTTTACGCTTTCATGAGGAGGAATTTCAGACGTTTCGATATTGAAATGTGTTGAAAAAGCACTACGGTAACACTTTTTACATAAATACACGTCACAGAATGTGAAGCACTTGGTCACATGACCTCTTCTCTCTGAGAAAACATGAAGCGGCAGTGGGTAAACAAAAGAGGAAACTGGGACATTTCTTAGCATTATACTTACAAAATGATTACTGCCACATTAGACGTGAAAGGTACGGAATGTCCATTTTTAAGCAGCAAAGTTTCGCGAGATGAGATTTCACGGCCAAAAACAACGTTCAATGGAATTACGTTCATTTGACTTTGTCGACATTTAGAAATATCGCTTTTATTTTGCAAACATCTGCAATGGAAACCCAGCTTCTGATGGCGTGATGATGATGTGTAGACCAGATGTATCGCAACTTTCTACATTCTAAGTTTCTCCCAGTGGCTCCTTAGTTTTCCAACCCCTCTCTGAATATCCCTGGAGGTTTTATCATCCAAGACGATATTTTTTTTAGTTAAACCCACCGATGTTTGGTCTCTTTTAATCCATCTTGGACTTTGATCTCTATTCTCTTTTCCTCGTGTGTGACGATTTTGTCAAAACAAAGCAGCATCTTTAATGTTCCTGTCAAGTGTGGGTAAAATTACTGCAATGACATTACATTAGTAAATCTTTAGTTTTCAGAAACTGGTAGAATTTCTCAGCAAATATTAATGGAGTTACGATCATTTAAATTAACATGTTCCCCTTGATGCGTTCAGGGTCCCTGGGAAACCCGGACATTTTGATAAGTTCCGATCCAAAGAAGACGTGAAAAAAGAACATGTCTGGGTAAATCAGGACATATGGATACCTTAACATACCAAACATGTCATCAGCTGAGAACAAAGCTTCCTGGGATTTTCTTATGTTTTCTTAACATTTTTATTCAGTTTTAGAGAAATTACTGCATGCATAACAACAGGCTGGCACTGTGTGTGTGTGTGTGTGTGTGTGCGTGTGTGTGTGTGTGTGTACCTGCTGCACGTCCTGTTGAAAAACGCAGAGCTGCAAACGCTGGTGCAGTCGCACTTTACGGTGCTGCCAGATGTTCTCCAGCTGCCTCTGGTGGTGAAGCACCTCGTGGATGATGTCCAGGACATGGTGGACGGCTTTGGAGTAGTTGGCAGAGGCCGTCAGTGAGTCGGCGGCGCTACCTGGGGTCAAAGGTCGCTGCAGCTTATCCAACAGGGCTTTGCCGTCCTGGCTCACCTGCAGTAAGATCAAATCAGATAACAATACATGAACACATGTAGATATGTAATGCTAATGCTAGGCTAATTTGAGGCCAATGCTAGGTTACGGTCAATGTTAGGCTAATGTTGATGCTATTGCTCGACTAATGCTAATGTTAGGTTATTGCTATTATTGGCCACTGGTCCTGTACCCCTTCAGGCTTCAACCTGAAGCCATGTACCCCCTATTCCTGCACACTAAAAAACTGAATAATGTAATGTCATATTATACAATGCAGCGCAACAGTGAAATTTTTCCCTGAATTTATTTGTACCAATCCTGTTGAGGAATAATATATAATAAAAAAAAACTGTAAGCACACAAAATAATATAATATAATTTCTTTATTTGATTAATTAACTTAGTGCCATTTTCAGTGATAAATCAATCTCTTTTTTTTGGGAAAATGATTCTAACACTTGTTGATTGAACATATAGCAGTAATATAACATATTCATCACCCTGAAACTGTGACATACAACTAGCTATAACGTTAATGAGAAGAATTAGGTTGAAAGTATAGACATAACTCTGCAACGTTTAGCTGGATTTCATATTTTAGCTTTTTTGACGAGATTGTTGTGGCAATGCATGGAGGCTCCTGACTGCTGCTCTATTTATATTCTAGTTTCCATTGTTGTTTTTCATTTTCATTCAAATATTCTATAGCTGAATGTAGTCGTTACCTCAGAGTATGCAGCTGTGATGTGCTCATACAGTCCTTGATGGTGGTGAATGGCATCCTCAAGGTCTTGCAGCCCAGAGGGCAAATCCACCCCGCCACACGCCTTACACCATGTGTCCACATTACTCATGTACTGCAGAAGGAAACAGAGTGTTACACATGACACATGGCCATGAGGCAGTGATGGCTTACATGCATCTATGTGTGCTCCTCGGTAGTCACATTTCAGTCAGACGCACACAACCATCCACAGAAATCACCAGGGGGGCCATTTTCGATGCTATTCCTGAGCTTATAGAACAAACGCGTATTTGCTTATGATTACCCTTCCAAACAAACTGCTTTTTACGTTTGACTGTGCTGTTTGTGAGCTTGTGGCGACTTCCTGGAACACAGTGTGCCCATCCAGTGGGTGGGAAGGAAAACAAAGATACAATCATCGAGTCTGGCCTCAGAAGAAATATCAAAGTTGAACTGATCTACATCTAATTAATGCCTTTACTGCAGCTCTCCCCTGATAATCTGAATAACAAATGAGAGGAGAACAAAGACCTAAAAGGAGCTGTAGTGTACGTGCATAGGGGGGAAAAGGTTAGGGATGAACTACTCAGGGGGGGAAACTGCTTCTATTTGAACCGTCATAAATAAAAGGCCAATCGGCTGATTAGAATGTTCTGGATCACACCTGTTCGCTCCCACAATTCCATCATTCCATAGCACAACATCTAATTAGCAAGGGCAGTAATTCCAGCACAATACAAATACTATATTTAGATCCTCTATGTGCACATGCAAATATATGCTAATTGGATGAATATATTAGGTTTTATGAAATCTATACAGCACAACACTTTTTTTTTTTGCAAGATAGAACTTGTGCTCGTTCATGCGCATCCTTGAGCAGGAGTGAACCCAGTCAATCTAAGCTAATACATCTAATACAAGCGTCGGCAATACCTCCACGTTAGTGTAGAATGCAAGAAAAGGCAAATGTATTAATAGTGTATTTATTTTGTTATTCATGCAATTAACATAATCTAAATAAAAAAATATACAATAATACCCATTAATAATATTTTTACAAATACATTTTCAAAATATTTGATTGTTATTATCATCATAGCTTGAGATTACATTAGCTCATCAACTGCTAATTCACATGAACATTTGGATTTTAACTAAAGGTTGTAACGCAGTGGTTCTCAACCTTTTTAGATTGATTTCAATGTAGTTCATTTATTTTTTTTCTATCATTATTGTTTTATTAGAATTATTTGTTCATGTTATCATACCAAACGCCACTGGTCCCTTTACCACATTCTTGTAACCCAATGTACGAGACATCACAGTTACTCACTTGTATTTGAGACTTAATCTGGGTTAATTTATTTATAATGTATTTATATATATATATATATATATATATATATATATATATATATAGAACATTCTTGCGTATCTAGATGCATGTGTTTCTGTGTATGTATAAACATTTTGATTAAATTTGCTTTTTTCTCTTTCTTTCCTATTGTTATTAATTACAGTTTATGGTATTTTAATATTATTACTGTCAAAGACAACGTTCTACTCTTCTTATTGTTTCAGGGCCTTGGGTTTAATTTTACTGTTTAAAAAACAATGGATGGGCAATACGTGTATTGTATTCCCAAACAAAGAAAGAAAAGTTCTGTTTTACACCTTCAACAATATAACTGGTGTTAAAGTGATCATACTCAAAATATTCAGCCGTGTGAAACGGTTAGTCACCGAGTATTTCTGATTTGTTGTGGAAGCCAGTATCTCTACCTACTTGGTCACATTTCTGGTGGAAGCTGGCAGACATTTCCAGCAGCGTGCTCCGTTCGTCCAGCGCGGCGGCAAACGCCTTCCACTCCTGCTCCAGCTGGCCTGAGATCTGCTTGATCTGCTGCGAGGCGTAGTGACCAGACTCCAGCAGCCGGTTTCCCACCGACATGATCCGGTTTATGTTCACGTACACATTCTGTTGGGAGTTGAAGCGAGACGTCAGAGCTGTGAGTGTGTGTGCGGTAGATTGTGTGAAGACTGAAGGAGCCATTGGGAGGAAAAACAACAGTTTGGACAAACAAAGCATGGAAGAGAGGGTGAGAAAAGCTATTGTTACTTGTCCAACTTTTGCAGCGAGATTGATTTCTGGTCCCAACAGTTTCATAATGATTACATAAGACTGGCTGTAGAGTGATAATAGGGTTACTTAATACCAGGTTGTACTGCCACTGACAGGCAGAAAAATGTGCAAGTGCAGAGAAGCAGCTCTGCTCCACACAAACTTGCATTTCTACAAGCTTTTCACCAAGAACAATAACTATGGGTCTTATTCTATGGTCTGGACTTCAGCGTTTTTTACAGGCCTGCAGTTACTCGCCTATTTCCTGCAGGTATTTTCCGATCCAGGCTTCTGACTAGGGTTGGGTACTGAAAAGCGGTACCAATATGGCACCGGTTCTGACGTAAACGGTAGTATCCAGACCAAATATGAACGAACATTTCGGTGCCCCGCGACCCCCCTCGGTTGTTGATTGTGACGTCAGTGCCGCTGTACACCCGTTGCTCATAACTGATAGCGAGAGGATAAAATACCCAATGGAGTTTACTTAAAAGCCAAACAATGCACCGTGTTTGATAACCTACATCAGGGGTTCTCAACTGGTCTCACCCTGAGACCCACATTTTTCCACGGCCATTAAATCGCGACCCACGTTTTTCAAAAATAGCTGTTGAAAACACATTCTCTTGTTTAAAACATAAATCTATACATTGTCCTGTGCAAAATGCATTTTACAGCACGCCTGTCAAAAGAAAAGTTTCTTTCAAAATAAAAGACAAGTCCAACATGAGAGACTAAGTATTTATTTATTTTTGACCAGCTGTTGGTGACCCACTCAGCACAGGTCCACGACCCACTTTTTGGTCCCGACCCACCAGTTGAGAATTACTGACCTACGTGACCCGAAGCCAAGCACGTCAACAACAACAGCAGCAGCCAGTGCCGGACAAATTGAAGTGAGTCCCGCTCCCAGCGCTGCCAGTGTGGTGGACATCATCACAGATGATGACAGCAGTCAGTCTACTTTAATGCTAGCTAATGGCAAGCTAGCAAACACCGTTGCCGTTCAACGTGTGACAATAACATATGAGCTATGTCTTATACTTCAACTCAGTGTCCTCAGACTTTCTGCTTAATGTTAAGCTCATAACAAGTTGTGTTTGTAGAAAAAATGTTGAACTTAAGCTTTAATGCAACAGATTGGTTAGCTCAGGGGTTACTGCAACCTGTGGCTCAGGAGCCACATGTGGCTCTTTGACTCTTTTAAAATGGCTCCATATAGCTTTAAAAAAATATTAAAATAGAGTTTGCATGAGTCTGTGAATGAAGGCGGTCTGAAGCCAAGGAGGCGGACTGGGCCATGATGTCTAGAAATCACGGAACATGGAGTTTTCCTAACACTTGTAATTGTCATTGAAATCCATCAAAATGATAAAGCGCACTTTTAATTTGAAATGCCTTCGTTGAAAAACAATGTAACAGTTTGATTTGATTAGATTGATGATCAGATTACTGCAGTGTGAGGATCAGCTACATTTTTGTGTCCGGGCCACAGGTAAAATCTCTATTTCTCCCTCATACTAACGATAGATTAACGTTTGTTTGTGTGGAAAGCCTGATTTTATTAACTTCTTACATTCCTGCATTCAGACATAATCAGCACACATTAGTCATTTAAAAAAAAAAGTGTCACAAACTTAACGTGCTTAAAAACAATGGTTATTTTTAGATTAATAATGTAAGTACAAATTCCTTATACAGGCACAAAACAAGATTTTTTAAAAAAAGATATTTCACCGAATTCTATTATAAAGTTTGTTTTCTTTAAAAAAAAAAAGTGTTGTTAGTCGTCATAAACTTAACGTGCCTTCACTTAAAAACAATGATTATTTTTAGATTAATAATGTAAGAAACAACTCATTAGATACGCACTAAACAATATACATATATATATTTTTTAAAGATATTTCACCTATTTCTTTTAAAATTTCAAGGATTTTTATTTTTCATCATATACATGAACAATTATTATTACCGATATTTATATTCATTTACATTTGAATATATTTACACACCTCGAGGCTAAAGTGTAGTTTGACTGTTTGAAACCTTAATGATGTAACAATGTAAATAAAGTTTTTTTTTCTTTAAAAAAAAAGAAAAAAGTGATGTTTGTCGTCATAAACTTAACGTGCCTTCACTTTAAAACAATGATTATTTCTAAATTAATAATGTAAGTAAAAATTAATTAGACAGGTACTAAACAACTATAAGAAACTATATTTTTTAAAGATATTTCAGCTATTTCTTTGAAAAAAATCAAGGAATTTTGAACATATTTACACACCTCGAGGCTAAATTGTAGTTTAACAAACCTTGTAATGATGTAACAATGTAAATAAAGTTTTTAATTCTTGAAAAAAAAGTGACGTTAGTCGTCATAAACTTAACGTGCCTTCACCTAAAAACGATGATTATTTTTAGATTAATAATGTATCCTTAGACAGGTACTAAACAGAGGCCAGAAATGGTGCATCCCTATAATAAGTGTGTATGTGTGTCTTACCATGCAGTTCATGGCAAAATGTTTGTGCTGGGTTTGCAGCTCCATAGCGTGGGAGTGTTTGTTGCCGATCTCCGTGTAACCTGCCAGGAACAAGCCCTTGTTGTGCATAATCCAGTCAAACATCTGAGGAGGGGGGTGTAGGGGTTGGTGGGGTGGGATTTGGGGTGGACATAAAAAAAAAAAACACACGTTAGAAAGTTAGCAGCTGAAATGGAAACATTTCCATAAGCGCCGGGTGCTCGGCTGCCCTGGCGAGGCTGATTGTGCTAGTGTGTTGCCGCAGTGTTCACATCACACACTTGTCATCTTTCCAGGCCAGAACTCAGAGAAATGGCCTCTATTATGAGAATCCTCCCCGGCTCTCAAGAACGACTCGCGGCCTATGGTGTCCTAGCAACAAGCTCCTACTACAGCAGCGTATCCAAGACTGCAGATTTCTCTGCTGCTGCTGCTGCTGCAAGCAGCCACTTTATTCCAATGATTCAAACATGGATCTCGGAATTCCTTTCCTCCCTTTCATCCTTTTTATTTGGTGTCAGTGTAGCAGCTGGCTGCAGGGTTGGGGTCAATTACATTTTCACTTACAATTACGTCTTCAATTACCCATGTTCAATTACAATTCAATTATGATTACAGGGACCAGGAATTTTTCAATTACAATTATTTTTTATGCTCAGAAAATCAATTACAATTCATTGCAACTACTGACCCTAAAATAAATAACCTAATAAAAGTTAACCTTCCTCTAGTGTTAGCTTTCTGTTAGCATCTCTTAAGATAACAGGTACTAAATCAGCTGTAAAACACACTAAAAACTAAAATCTTATCTATTGGTTACCTTGTTTTGCTCCCTAATCAATGAAAATATAGGTATTAATACATTTGTTGTGGACGTCTGAGCCTTTTTGTGTCAGTGTACCCCAATATTTTGGTAAAATGTGGGAAAGCTTGATATGAAACACATTTTAATCATTGTTATCTACATATGTGTAGAACTGTAACATCGTTCCCCAGTTTTGTGTTAAATTATAACTGACAATGTTTATAGAATTTTCATAGCCAATTACAATTACAAAGCCAATTATCTAAGCTCAATTACAATTTAATTATGATTACGACAGTAACATTTTCAAAATTACAACATCATTGTAATTAATTGTCAATTACGCAATTACAATTATAACTGACCCCAACCCTGGTTACAGCTAATATAACAATAGTCAATCAATTTCAAGTGCTGTAATAATTACTGTAGTAATCTGCAGTAAATGTGGACATAGACGGATGTGTACGCTTGGGCAAAACTCAACACATAAGACACAAGGAAGTTATATTGCATCAGCAAAGTTCCACCCATGCAAACATTTTATTTTAAAAGGTGTTTTTTAAACTATTTTAATAACGCTTAAAGAATGATGCAGTTTTTGGCAAAGAAAACATATTGTCACAGTTATATAACACAAATTAAGTGCGTTTCTCTTGGAAACACAATCATTAATTATCAATGATGCGATTACAATTATAATTGACCCCAAACCCCTATGTTACTCTCACTCCCAACCCTGGGAAATTCTTCCCCTCTTTGATCTACAGGAGGAACATCCCTTGCAGCAATGTTTCAGGACCAAATTACAAAAAGGAGTATCAGTTCACAAAGTTTCCATAATCAACATCAGCCGGGGGATCTCTGAGGGCGTAATTAAGCCTTTGTTTGTATTGACAGTTCTCTGCCCTACAGTGATCAACCAGCTGTGATTATAGATTAGTGCGACATCACGTGATTGCTCAACCACTCCAACCAGCCCACCGACCTTCTCTGCGTCCTGTTCGAACAGGCGGAGCTGGAAGCACTGATCCAGCTGCAGCTTGCGAACATGCCAGGCCTGGTGGAGGTGCTGTCGGGTGCAGTGCAGCTTGTCCAGCAGCTGGGTGATCCTCGGCACCAGGCCCTGAGTGTCAGCGTTACGGCCGCCGCCGCCGCCGCTACTGCTGCTGCTGCTGCTGCTGCTGCCGGCGCTGCCACTGGTGCCGTTCCGGTTGGAGAAAGACTCGCTGCTTTGGATGCGCTGCAGCAGCCTGGAACGGAAAGGAGAGTTTAGAAATGTTGGGTTCTTTAAATCCTGTTTTGCATTGTAATAAATATGTATAACAGTCTGCATGCAGAAAGCTAAACAATGTTCAATCTTTAACTTAATCTATGCTATCCATACCAGGGTTGGGGTCAATTATTACAATTACATTTTCAATTAGCCATGTTCAATTACAATTCAATTATGATTACAGTGAGTGGCATTTTTTCCAATTACAATTAAATTAAAAAACATTTTATCTTCAGAAAGTAATTTACTATCAATAATTCAATAAATAATAGTTCTCAAATAACCTAATAAAAGTTAACCTTCCTCTTGTGTTAGCTTTCTGTTAGCATCTCTTATAATGATGGGTATTAAATCAGCTGCAAAATACACTAAAAACAAAAAATGATCATCTAATTTCTTATTGATAAACTTGTCAGGCTTCCTAATCAATGCAAAGATATGTTTTAATATTTTTGGCGTGGGCTTCTGAGCCTTTTTTATGTCGATTCATAATTTTTTTTTTTTAAATGGTAAAATGAGGGAAAGTTACATATGAAACACATTTTAATAATTGTTAACTACATATGTGTAGAACTGTACATAGAACTGTAACATGGTTCCCCAGTTTTGCGTTAAATCATAATTGACAATTACAAAGTACATTTTCTAAACTCAATTACAATTTCATTACGATAATGACAGCCACAGATTTTTAAAATTACAATTACACCATAATTGTAATCAATTACGCGATTACAATTCTAATTGACCCAAACCCTATCGATACATTGTGACACATCTGGAGTGGCTCTGCATTGATCCAGGCAACAGCCTGTGATTGATTACAGCTGCTCTCATCATTACAGCACTTGGACATGTGACTTTTTCCAGCTACACACAGAATGTGAGTGAACGTCTCATCTAATGAATGTCGTACACCAATGGATGCCAAACTTTTCACAGTCCCGTACCCCTTCAGACATTTAACCTGAAGCCATGTACCCTCTCCTCCTGCACACTTAAAATACATAATAATGTGATGTCATATTATACAACGTAGCCCTACAGTGAAAATTGTCTCAGAATTGTACCTATCCTGTTGAGGAATAATATATAACAAGAATATTTGCATTTCCTGAAGAAAATGCAAGTGAGGATGCAGGTGCCGGCCATTGTTGAACACTGCATTAGCATTAGCCTAGAATTACTGTTAGCATTAGCTAGCAGTAGTTAACATTAGCATTAGCTTAACATTTACATTAGCATTTGCTAGCATTAGCCTAACATTAACATTAACGAGCATTAACTGAGTATTAGCCTAGCATTAACGTCAACATAGCATTAGCCTAACATTTGCATTAGCCTAATATCAGCATTAGCTAACATTAGCCTAGCATTGACATCAACATAGCATTAGCCTAACATTGGCATTAGCCTAATATTAGCATTAGCTAGCATTAGCGTCAACATAGCATTAACCTAACATTGGCATTAGCCAAATATTAGCATTAGAATTAGCCTAGCATTAACGTCATCATAGCATTAGCCTAACATTGGCATTAGCCTAATATTAGCATTAGCATTAACGTCAAGATAGCATTAACCTAACATTGGCATTAGCTAAACATTGACATTAGCCTAACATTAACATTAGCTAGCATTAGCATTAGCCTAGCATTAACGTCAACATAGCATTAACCTAACATTGGCATTAGCCTAAGAATAACATTAGCTAGTATTAGCATTACCCTAGCATTAACATCAACATAGCATTAGCCTAACATTGGCATTAGCCTAACATTAGCATTAGAAGTACCCCCTATGACAATTTGTGTACCCCACTTTGGGAACCTAGGATCTTGCGCAAAGAAAAGTAATCTTTGATGAGATTGTTTTTCTTCAAGAAGGTAGTAATACGGCAAATGTGTAATTTGTGGCAATGAATGGAGGCTCCTGACTGCTGCTCTATTTATATCAGTTTCCAATGTTGTCACATTGTTTTTTGATTTCTATTCAAGTAACCCCTATCACAATTTACATAACCCTGAGGGTACCCGTACCCCACTTTGAGAAACTTGCTCGTACACCATGTATGTGTGTGTACATGAGATCATGCAAGCTTTCAAACCATGTTAAGCCTGTCCTATAAGGCACAATTAATGTAATTTGACACCAGCCTCACTGAGATGATGAAGGAAGACTTAAGGGAAAATTTGCAGGTGGAAATTTGTGATGTGTGTTTTTGTCACCTTTGTCCTTCCGTGTCCAGCTCCTCTATAGGAGCTTTGATGACTTTCTTCTTCAGGGTTGCATGTTCTTCTATCATCCGTCTGGCTCCTTCGAGGTCTTGTGGAAAATCTTTCCTTGACACAGTTTCCTGCATTTCTTCGAGCCGCGCCAACATCTGGGTGGCATGACCAGAAAACTCCTCGAATGCCACTCGCACCTGAATGAAAACATGAAGGAAACCGACATTCAGTGAGGAATAAAGACATCTTTGATTTAAGGGTGCCTCAAAAATATTTTAAAGATCTGAAGTGGCAGATGTGCGTGTCTCACCTCTATCCACTCTTCATGGTTGTAGTCCAGGCTTCCGTCAAAGTCAGACGTTAGCTGGGAGGGGTCGACCACTTTTGTCAGACCTTCGAGAGAAACCATGGTGGTCTGGTGGGATCAAATGTAGCAGAAGTAGAAAGAGCAATGTCACTTTTATGTTCCTCTTTTCACAATCGCGTAAAATATGCCAATTAGTACACAATTTATGCATTGCATTTTGCAGACGGCAGCCAAAACCTGCTCAGTACTATATTTTTTTAATCAAATAGACATAGTGTAGGCCGCATAGATCAATACAATATATCAAAGATCACTGTATACACTCAGTTTATTACAGTGAATCCAAAAATAATACAGGAAACTATTCAGCAGCTGAATCCATCAACGTGTTGCCTTGACACAATACCCTCAAACTTCTTTAAAACTGTTGTAAAGTCAAATGTCACTGATTTGTGTCAGATACTTAACTGCTCATTCAAGTCAGGCACCGTACCAACATCCCTGAAAGTAGCTGCTGTGAAACCTCGGTTAAAAAAGAGAACACTGGATGCCTCTATACTGGCTAACTATAGACCAATCAGCAACCTTCCATTCATGGCCAAGATCATTGAGAAGGTGGTCTTCAACCAACTGAGTCAATTCTTAGCCTTCAACAAGAAAATTGATACGTTTCAGTCAGGCTTTCGTTCTCATCACAGCACAGAAACTGCTCTGATCAAAGTGATTAATGACATAAGGTTAAACACTGACTCAGGAAAAGTATCTGTTCTCATTCTATTGGATCTTAGTGCTGCATTTGACACTGTGGACCATACAATTTTGTTGCACAGATTGCAAAATGGAAAAGTAATGCAATGGTCTAAGTCCTACTTGGAGCAGCAAAGTTATTTTGTAAGCATTGGAAACTTTGAATCTGACAGATTACCAATGTCCTGTGGGGTTCCTCAGGGCTCTGTTCTTGGACCCCTTCTGTTTAGCCTTTATATGTTTCCTTTAGGACAAATTCTACAGAACTGTAAGGTTGATTATCAGAGGCACACAGATGACACACAACTATATCCATCACTGAACCCAGATGACTATGGTCCCATTGAGGCGTTTTGTGACTGTTTAGAAAAAGTAAACTGTTGGATGAGAGAAAACTTCCTTCAATAAACCATGATAAGATGGAGGTGATGGGTTTGGTCCAGAATACATCAGTGAGATGTTAGTCAGGTATGAACCCAGCAGGTCTCTCAGATCTAGGTACACGGGTCAGAGAGTGGAGCCCAGAGCTCACAGTAAACATGGTGATGCTGCTTTTAGTTGTTATGCTGCAAAGAAGTGGAACAAACAGAAGTCAGCATCCAATGTGAACATTTTTAAATCAAAGTTAAAGGCACTCTTTTTTTCTACCGCGTATGATTGAGAGGGATATTTTGTAATGTAATGTAATGTGTTTGTTGATGATTTTTAATGTTTTTGCTCATGATTTTTAAGCTGTTGAATGTTTTTCTGTTGCACTTTTTGATCATTTAAAGAACATGGAGTTGCCTTGTGTATGAAATGCGCTACACAAATAAATTTGCCTTTCCTTGCCTACTAACATTTTCGGAAATGTTTTGTCCATTTCATTATGGGATGTGGAATCCTGTATACCACATGTGTCAAAACTCAATCCAGCCCTTTACACCATCCAATTCAGCCTGCAGGAGAAAGTAAGGGAAGACTGAAAAAACATGACTTATTGTGTAAATTACCAATTAATGTAGTAGTAGATATTTCAGACATTCTATATACACAGATTCAATGAAACTCCACAATAATTGGAGAATCGCAATTTTCCAATATTTTTATTACATGACTGCAGTCATTTTAAATCTCAAATTGTTCAAAGAACTCAATTGTCCTAAAAATTAAAACAGAATTGGTCACAAAATCAATACATTTTAAAAGAGCAAATCCTGCAGGGGCTGATATCTGTCACTTAATGTCGAGGCCTTATATACATTATGTATACATTTCACGTCAATGTGAAAACGTGGGGTTCGTCAATGTTCAAATTGCTTCTTTTCCCACCTAAAATCTGCGGCCCACTTAAGATCAAACTATTTGGAATTTGGCGCCTGAACTAAAATTCAGTTTGACACCCCTGTCATAGAAGGATGCAAATAAATGTTTTTACTCCATTCTTACCATGATTTCTCGTGTTTGCCTCTAAAAACAGATTTCTGGCGTAATCACGGAGTGAAAGTTGCGGCAAAACAATGGCGAATGTTTTGGAGCTTTTACAGAAATCTGGCCAAAATTCAATGTCTTGCAAAGCAAGGTGATATCACGAGGAACAAACTAGAACAAAACTGGTGTCAGGAAAATCACTGACCTCCTTGTCTGGCGAATAAGGACAAGAAATCATAGAAAGAAGAAAGGAAAAACACTCCTTCAGGACTCCATATCCCACAATGCAATGTACAGAACATTTACGAGAATATTAATAACTTATATGTTTACAGTGGAGATCAAAACAAGCTTTCAAACAGCAATTTCCGCCTTTTAAATCTTTTTTTATGAGCAAACTATCTTTGATTTATTTATCCATGGGGCCTACACCACGTCTTCATCTGATAAAAAAGTAGTCATCCCAAGCAGCTTTAATAAATTCAAAGAAATATGTTTTTTCTTGCAACAGAGCACATATCTCTGTCATTTCTTAATCCCAGAATCTAATACTCAATCCTCCATCTTGACACTTCTTTTCCTGGGAAAGACCCTGCTAACATTCTTTGCGTTATGGTCTGATCAATATCAAATGTTCTCAGCCAGAACTTCATTTTCAGACATGCACCAAGGAAATGTCTCCCTGTTTGGTTCCAATGCCTTTGTGTTTCTGCTCCTCCACCCCCGCAACAACACCCCCACACACATGGCCAGAGATTGGATGGAGAGAGAGAAAGAGAGAGAGCGATGGATGCATAGGCTTTGTGTGGGACAAACAATGCAGACTTGCATCGATGTCCTTGGGTGGAGAAGCGGGACCGCCTTTAGTCAGAGAAGACACTGATATGGCAATGACAGTCATAGTCTAAGGCAGGGACGGGCAACTCTATCACAGCAGGGGCCACAAAAACGTGATTGTATCTGATCCGAGTACCACATTATCATCATTTGTCAGCATTTAGAATAATGACTCATCTGAGCATTAATACGAGGGGGGTTTGTCTCTTTTTTCCTTTGCGGTTTTGCTGTTTTGTCAGTTTTTAGTCATTTTATGTGTTTTTGGATTAATTATGTGTTTTTGTTATTTTCTGTGTTTTAATATAATTTAAAATTATATATATTTTTACTCTTTTTTTAAAGCAAAATCATTTTAAATCAATAACTTTGAAACAGCTAATATTTGATAACCTAAATCTTAAATGAAAAAAATGAATAATAATAATAATAATTAAATCGATACTTAGCGCGAGCATATCGATAATCTACCGGGCGAAAAAATATCGCGATACATCGCCGTATTGAGATATTGTCAGACTCCTACTTTGAACAGAGAAGAGCTTCTAGAGAGTAAGAAAGATAACGGAGGTTTTTAATGGAAAGAGGTGTGATCACTAATCTGAGTATTTATCTTCAGTGTTTTCTCTACCAATACCACTACTTTTATCTTGATTACTACCAGTGCTTCCATTCTTTACTCTCTTTACCTTATAATCTTAATCAGAGAGATAGGGTTAGATATTATCGTCCTACCAATATTATAAACCGATATTAGCCATGAACTATAATATCGGTTGACATCGGTATCTTGTTTTTCCCATAAATGTTGCTGTTGTTTGATGACACTTTTATCATTACAAAAGTTGAATAAATATTCCTATTTTGCACAGATGACGCTTATTTGTGGAACACATCCAGTGGGGCATCATATCAAAAGTAGCCTTAACCCAGTCCAGTGTTTTTCAACCTTGGGGTCGGGACCCCATGTGGGGTCGCCTGGAATTCTCTAGTAAGTGATAAAAAAAATAAAAAATTACTGATTGGAAAAGTTTTAATTATTATTATTTTTCAAAGTAAAACAACACACAATCTTAAACAACTTCTACTATACTTCTAAATATACCTGTTATTATTAATTATTATGTATTATTAATGATAATAATAATAATAGGCACAACTTGTCACGAATCCTAGCTACTCTATATTTGTAATTCGGTAAAACAAACGTGATCAAAAAGTGTTTCTTTAAAAAAATATGTCTTTATGGTCGCCAAAAATTTTTGATATCAAAAGCTGGTTACGATCCAAAAAAAATTGGTAACCACTGCCTTAACCTGTTATTTCCATGGAGATTATGTGGGCTGAATTTAGGTGTGTGGGGTCTAAATCGGTATTGGTTAATATAGGTAATGGGAGATTTAGTGTTGAACAATATCGTATATCAGCAAAAAGCTAATATCAAACATCCCCAATCTTAATAAATTGCCTGATGTTATGGTGTCCCTGCATGGTTATGCCTATTCTCCTCTGCTGTAAACATCTGGAAAATGCCGTTTTCCACATTCACATGACAAGCGTGGTAAACATGAAAAAAGAAATGCAGAGCACCCAATCAATGTCCACATAGGACGACTGAAGCTAGCCCTGCAGCTATTCGTCCTGTCCAATAATCAATAGCATGCCATCAAATTACAGTGGACCTGAGTGAGCAATCAAGGCTAATTTCCATATCACTGCTCTCACTCAGAAGCTGCTTTTTTTTTCTTTTTTTTTTTTTTTTTACCAAGCCACGCTTCTCTACTACCAAAGAGAAGCTGATCATTATCAGCGCAAGCAAATGTGTTTAAGAAGAGATCAAACAGCAGGGTGGGAAACTCTCATCCACTCCTCATTAGACAGCATTTAGCGGAGCAGGTTCTAAATAACGCTCAGAACGACTGCACCTCGTGTTAGTGTGAGCGCACGGGAGGATATTCTGCCCTGGGCGGGAACAGAGTGTTCAAACTACGCATTCACCCACATTCTTTGATGATCAGCTGGAGAAAAATGCATGTTTTGATGCCCTGACTGACAGCAGTGTAAATGCTTGCAATCTTAGGTGCCATTTTCTGGTTGAATTTGATGAAAACCGAGACAAGCGTCTGGTGATGCACACATGAAAAGGAACGGATGACATGTGCTGACAATGAGCAGCTTTAGAATGAGGAGGATTTTATTCATACCTCTAACAGTAAAATGATAATCAACGTTTTCGCCTTTCTTACCTCAAATTCAAACTTGGAGCTGCCGAAGTTTGTTCTCTGCTTCTGCCAGAAGTTGTCTGGTTTAATGATGAGCGCGACGTGGATGCAGGATGGAAAGGACTCCTGGAGGATCTTCAGCAGAGGCTTAATGCTGTCCCACTTGGAGCCACGCATATCAACAATGACCGTGAAGCCATGTTTACACACCTCCTCGCTGGGTGATGGAATCAAGAGGATGGAGATCGGCAGGAGTGGGTGGGTAAAATTAAAAGACAGGACGGAGAGAAAAGGGAGGGGGTGAGGCAGAGTGCGAGATTGGAGTGTAATCCAAAGGAGGAGGGGAAGGGGAGGGGTGTTGGGGTGAGATGACAGACGTGGGAAAGGATGAGAGGGGGATGATGGAGAGGAGAGAAAGAGAGAGAGGGGGGGGGGGGGAGAGAAAACAGGAGAATCAAAACAAACCCTGAGATGACGCAGTTTCTGTACAGTTGAGGAGCCTACGCAGCATCCACACACAGCCACACATCCTCCACACCCACACACCCACTTCACCCAGGCATGAGTCAGGGAACGTTTGCACAAAACAATTAAGAAGACATAAGAACACATTTGTGCATCAGCGTTCTCTACACGTACACACCTGAAAGTGACTAAACCGACTTGTCATCTACCCGTTTACGCCATAACAGGTTTCTAATTAAATGTACTCATTCTCTAACACACACTTGAGTGGTTTACTTTGCTTGGCTATAAATCCTGCATCCCAAACATTCCTGCATCAGAGCTGACAGATGATGTGGAAGTTGTCACGCTAATAAACAGCCCATCAGTGGACAGCAGCGTGCACTCTAATCACATAAAAGTACACAATTTTAGAAAGATTGTGATGATGCAATGTGCACAGTGCATCACTCACTGTATGAGCACACACACACACACGCACACACACTTAATGTGAGAGCAGATGGAGCAGAGGGAGGGATTAGGGCATGACGGAGGCGAGCGAGACGCAGCAGGCTGACAGGACAGAGACGTGTTTACCTGCGAGGAGATGAGAGGAGCTGCTTCACTCGCTGCTGCACTGCCTCGGCTACTGCGACACTTTGTTTTGCTTTCGTGCACCCACTGGGTCGCTCGCTCGCTCTCCCTCACACACACACACACACCTCCTTGCACATGCGCTCTACGCCTCTTGTCAGCTTGAATTCCCCCCTCCTTCCTCTCTCACTCTACTGCCTTTCTTCTGCTAAACTGTTTTTTCCCCTCAATCCCTCTGAGCACATGCTCCTTCTGACGGCGTAAGCAAACATCTGACAGCGTTGCTCTAACTGATTCCTGCCAGCACTCCAGCAAACGTCTCAGTCATCTCCTCAGCGCTGCTTTCTATTACCGCTTCTCTTCTCACATGCTCCTCACAGCCTCCTCACGTGTTTGCCTTCAGTGCTTCAACCACTCGTTTTGACAGTAAATGTTGATTTCAGATGCACACACAAACACTATGGAAAAGGATTAGGGCCAATTTTGATGGAGAAAATAATTTCGGGCATATTGAGATTAAAGTTGAAATTTCAAGAATAAAGTTGAAATTTCAAGAATAAAGTTGAAATTTCAAGAATAAAGTCAAAATTTCAAGAATGAAGTCAAAATGTCGAGAATAAAGTTGAAATTTCGAGAATAAAGCCAAATTGTGAAAATTAAAGTTGAAATTTCAAGAATAAAGTTGAAATGTGAAAATTAAAGTTGAAATTTCAAGAATAAAGTCAAAATGTCAAGAATAAAGTTGAAATGTCAAGATTGAAGTTGAAATGTCAAGAATAAAGTCAAAATGTCAAGATTAAAGTCGAAATTTTGAGATTAAAGTTGAAATGTCGAGAATAAAGTTGAAATTTTGAGTTTAAAGTCAAAATGTCGAGAAAAAAGTCAAATTGTGAAGATTAAAGTTGAAATTTCTAAAATAAAGTTGAAATGTCGAGAATAAAGTCGAAATGTCGAGAATAAAGTTGAAATTCCGAGAATAAAGTCGAAATGTGAAGATTTAAGTTGAAATTTCAAGAATAAAGTCGAAATGTCAAGAATAAAATTGAAATGTTGAGAATAAAGTTGAAATTTCGAAATTAAAGTCAAAATTTTGAGTTTAAAGTCAAAATGTCGAGACTATAGTTGAAATTTCAATTTTAAAGTCAAAACATTGAGAATAAAGTGAAAAGGTAGAAATTAACATTGAAATTTCAAGAATAAAGTCGACATGTCGAGATTAAAGTTGAAATGTCGAGAACAAAGACTTGAACTTCAATCTCGAAATTTCAAATTTACTCTCGATTTGCCCAAAATGATTTACTCCATCCCAATTGTCCCTAATACTCCTCCGTACAAACACACAAATCCACAAAATACGGTTAAAAGAAGTCTAACCTGGGGATGCCGGCAAGGTATGCGATCAGTCTCCTCAGGTCATCCGTTCGTATTCTGTCATGGTTGTTGCGTGATGGAAACGTTAACACTGGGCCGCCACGTCTGTCTCTGCCACCTGAGGTGTCACACAGAAAGACATGCGCAGAGTTCAGACAGGGTATGTACATATTTATCAGGAAACATACAAAGCTGCCATTGAGAGCTGCAGCTTAGAGAAAAAATAAAGTTACAGAATAAGAAGTGACCTGAGGCTTGTTTGTCTACAAACAGATCTGCAGGAATGTGTCTCAGGTCTAACACATGGTACATGTTCAAATGATGAATCAACAAAAAAGAGCTGCAGATGCTCTTCAACACTTTCTAACCTTATATCTATGTTTTCCAACCTTGGGGTCGTGGGAATAAAATGGGGTCACCTGAAATGTCTAGTATTAATACAAAAAAAATGTACTGATTAAAAACATATGCCTTTTTTTTTTTTTTTTTTAATTAGTCTTTTTTTAAGACGCGACTTTAACAACTGCATTCTGTACTTTTCTTAAATATAAACCTAGTTCAAATAAAATTCCGTATGAAGACATCTGAGCTGGTCCATTTTGCCACTAATCCTGGCTACTTTGTATTATCAAGTATCAAGCTAGTTCTTCTGTATCAAGCTAATTCTTCTGTATCAAGCTAATTCTTCTGTATCAAGCTAGTTCTTCTGTATCAAGCTAATTCTTCTGTATCAAGCTAGTTCTTCTGTATCAAGCTAATTCTTCTGTATCAAGCTAGTTCTTCTGTATCACGCTAATTCTTATGTATCAAGCTAATTCTTCTGTATCAAGCTAATTCTTCTGTATCAAGCTAGTTCTTCTGTATCAAGCTAGTTCTTCTGTATCAAGCTAGTTCTTCTGTATCAAGCTAGTTCTTCTGTATCACGCTAATTCTTCTGTATCAAGCTAATTCTTCTGTACCACGCTAATTCTTATGTATCAAGCTAATTCTTCTGTATCAAGCTAGTTCTTCTGTATCAAGCTAATTCTTCTGTATCAAATAAAAAAGTCTCTGGGGTCACCAGAAATTTGTGATATCAAAATGGGGTCACGACCCAAAAAAGGTTGGAAATCACTGCCTTATGCCATGAGGGGATCCGGATCCATGTTCTGAGTCTGGATCAGTTGGTAAAAAAATAAAATAAATCCCTCTATCTCATTAATGGCAAGATTTAAAATATTTCTATCTCGGTTCGTAATTGACTGATCTTTATGAAACTTGACTCAGTGATGTAAGGTTGGTTCATCAATTAACCCACTGAGTTTCATCCAGATTGGATCCAATTGCACACATTGCAATTTATTTATTCATTTAAAAAAAATGGGGGTGCCTATTTGGACCTATGTATCATTATTGACGGAGATAGACATAAATAACCGTGAGAAGGCTTGGTCATTCAACCTTTTCCCGAGTTTACAATAATTCATGCATCATTTAACATTGCTCTTTAAAAAACACCTTAAATACTACAAAATAAAATACAAGAAAACACCACAATTATCTTTGAGTTCTTCTTGGACTTGGCCAGCTTCAGAACTGTCAAGTTGGCCTAGCCCAGGAAGAACTCATGAAATCGATCAGCAGACTCCAAACCAGTATCACTGAGCAGCATAGCATCATGGAGGTGCGCTCCGAAACTCTAGTTACCCATTCCACGACTGCCAACGTATAAAGCTCCTACTAAAAGACAAAAGATTCAAAGCTTATAAATAAACGTCTTCGTGACCGCAACAGAATTGATCTCTAAGCTGCTTTTCAAAGGGGGAGGGACTTGCTGCTTTTAAAGGGATTTCGAACAGACCAGGATTTCGCAACATTTCTGAACAGGTAATAAACATGTTTTAAACTAAAGTTATGGCACTCTAACAATAAATGTGTAGTTTTTGTAGTTATGCGACTTTGTTACGTTTGCAATGTGCATGTACAAACGTAGAGGTGTAGCTTCTGGTAGATTGGCAGAGGCAAGGGAGGAAGTAGAGCTGTTGAGGGCGGGACATCGAGACGCTCTCTCAGAAACTCCGGATAGCAGCTTTAACATATTATTCAAAAAGAAGACAAAATGAACTTGCTGGAATTTCCACGATTATCCTCCTGTGCAGCCAGAGTTTTGATTTTAGCCACAGTCGCCTCCACGTCTTTACATTCAGGACTTCTTGTTCCTCTGTAGACTCATCTTATTATTAACTGTGGATACGTGTTTGAGGCTCTTGTCCTGTTCTTGAAGAATTTCAGTGCTTCCGTATCTGATAGCGTAACTTGTAGGTGACTAATGATCCGCACTAAACCACTGGCTCCATGTGCAGAAAGATATGCAGCCTAAAACTCGCTAAGAAATCGTCACCAAGCTGGATGGTTGACGGCAGACCCTCATTGCACAGACAGCTCTATGATACTTCAGCAAACAAACTAAAGCTAAATATTGGGCGTTTTGAGTTGACACTTGCTGACAGTTTTCTAAGCTATACTTACAATTGTTTTTGAGCACAGTTGAGGTGTTTGGACTTGTTCTCTTTCATGAAGCCTTCTCTGCACAATCTATGGTTGTTCTTCTGTCTCACAGCTTGCTATCAGTTCTAAGCCCATTACACAGCTACTAAATAAATGATTGTGTTTCCAAGGGAATGTTAAAGCTGATATCTGGAGTTTCTGAGAAATCTATGTTTCTAAATCTATGATTCTTTTGAAACGTGAAAAAATACATAACTAGTCTTTTACTATGGTCTACTGCCGGTGGTCATTCATATACATTAATGTATATAAGTCCCGCCTTCGTCCTATAGACCCCTATACAAATGGAAACGATCGCAGAGTGCGCCCAGCCAATAAGCTTTGACTTCCTGTTTTTGAGACTGTCAATCAAAGTGAATGCGGAACTGTGCACGGAAACAAGGCCGCGCGTCACAACAGCAAACAGGTAAATATGATTTTAGCTCCTACCTGACCCATAGACCTATATTAATGCAACTTTGTTATGTTCCGCGATGCGTGTGCAGAAAAGTCGAGGCGTGGCTTCTGGCTTTAATGTGTGTTTTTTCTCTGTTACAATATGTTTTCTTTGCAAAAAACTGCATCATTCTTAAAGCTTTATTAAGCTTTATTATAACTTCCTTGTGTTTTGTGTGTTCAGTCTTTCAGTGATTGCATCCGTCTATGTCCACATTTAATGCATATTGCTACAGTAAATTATTGATACAGTAAACAACAAAAAGAGCGTATTATTATTACAGTACTTGAATGACTATCGTCATATTAGCGGTATTGTAATCGCGTAATTGATAATTGACTATAATTATGGCGTAATCATAATTGCAACTGTAATTTTAAACATTTGTTGCTGTTGTGATCATAATTAAATTGTAATTGAGTTTAGATAATTGACTTTGTATTTGTAATAGCCATGAAAATTCTATAAAAATGTTCAATTATAATTTAACGCAAAACTGGGGAACCATGTTACAGTTTTTTGTATAGTTCTACACATATGTAGTTAATCATTGAGGGCAATACTGACACAAAAAAGGCTCAGACACCCAGACCAAACATATTAAAACATATATTTTAATTGATTATGAAGCCTAACATGGTAACCAATAAATAGGAAATAAATCAGATGATAGATATTTGTTTTTAGTGCGTTTTACAGCTGATTTAGGACCCGTTATCATAAGAGACGCCAACAGAAAGCTAACAAAAGAGAAAGGTTAACTTTTATTCGGTCATTTATTTCAGGCTCAGTAATTGTGATGAATTGTAATTGAACTCTAGGAATTGAGAATGTAATTGTAACTGACTATGAGGATAAAAAAATATTGTAATTTAATTGTAATTGAAAAATTCCTGGTCACTGTAATCATAATTGAATTGTAATTCAACATGAGTAATTGAAGACGTAATTGTAATTGAAAAATGTAATTGACCTCAACCCTGGCTATACCCTACATTAATGATATAATGCTGATTTTTAAAATGCTGTTCCAGGTTACATCAGCAAGTTGTTTCAGGCTGGCCATGTGTGCGTTTGCTTTTTCAGCTTTACATGAAATGCAGCAATTTTTAGGGCAATAAATCAAAAGAGTGGATGACTTTCACATTTGCAGGTGTTGGGGAGGTAGACCAATGCAGGATTTTTTAAAGCAGAACTATTTTATATGCCATAGAAAAGTCTGGGCCTTCTGGCAGTGTTAGATGAAAGGTTTCAGCATCTCCAAAGCGGCTGCGACGAATCCTTTGAGGATCAGGAACGCACAAACTTTGATGACGTCCCATCTGACAACTAGCTCATATCAAATCTGGACTGAAGGACCCAGGACGACAGATCTGCTGCCAGCAAGTGAGCCAGTGCATGTATTTTGAGTTTTCTCAGCAACACAGGCATTGGCCATGGTTACATGATGGGAGTGGTGGCCTAGTGGTTACATGGCCAATTAAAGGCGAAAGCCCCGATTTAATCTTTAAAATTTGTGTATTAGTTATTCCAAATTAAATGATTCTGAATTTAAGTGTTCTGCTTTGTGTTTACATGGAAATAGTAATTCCGTATTGAGGTTTACATGAAAAACAGGTGTATTCGGCTTTATTCAATTCTGCTTTAGGTCTGGGGGTTGGGAAGAGTTCTGATTGGACAGGGGAGAACGTGATGTATCACGTCTATCGGAAAAAACACACATTAAACCTTTTCTTTTAGGCTACAACATAGAAGACCACATAATAAGAACTGTTTTCATTTTCATTTTGATTGTAGTTTTGAAGCAGCAGCTCGACAATAACACACGGTTTCACTTTGGTCAGCTGAGCAGGAGAAGGAGATAGATCGTCCGTACTTTGGTCAATCAAAGCCAGCGGTTAGTGCAACAGCTGCACTACCTCCACTATAGTGGATGTTGAGTGAAAAATGAACTTTATAATGATCCACGCATCATTAGTGAAGCTCTGATGCCTGCTCCGTTTGTAGACGTCCGTGTGAATGTCCACGTTTTTGCTTCCGTCCATCCACTCTTTTCATTATATCCTTGTCTTTTATGACTCTTATTAAACAAATAGTCTCGGCTTCAGTCCGGGTGGCCGTCAGAACGACTGGAATCAACTTAAAGTGGAATTAAGTGTTAAAAATAGATGAATTATTTAATTCTAAATTAAAATCAAAATAAACCAGCCACCTAATTCACATTTAGGCTTAATTAAGAATTACATTTGTATTAGGAATTAAGTGCTTAACAGGTCAGTTTAAAGAGGATTTAACTTTTATTCTGAATAAAGTGAAATTAAAGCTCCCATGTAAACGTGGCCAATGTAATAAAGTGCATTCTTGTTTGCATTCAAGTGTTTTGCATGTCATCCTCCCCTTTCAATCACTCCCTGTTTAGTGTGTGTTTAAATGTCTGAATTTGTGAACAAGTGGCACTTGAATGACACTTTGCTCGTCGTGGGTTCGGATTTGTTGGTGGAGGCGACGCACTCGTTGGCTCACGTGGGAGCTGCTAAACGCTGGCTGACAGCGCTCAGCCCACAAATGAGTGCGTTCAGTTGGCTCGCTGTGCGCCTTCAGGCTCGACCCTGCTGCTCACGTGGCAGCGAGTGAACATGAGAGAAGACCAGCATGGCCGGTTTATTAAAGAGGCCAGATTTGGGATAATAGGCTTAGCTCATTTACCCTACTTTTTTTCTTGCTGTCAGTCCTTTGCCTCCATATCCCCTCCCTCTGTCATTTTAAAGCCAATTACTTCACCAATGACTACGATTGGATGCAGTAGCTGACAGTAAGTCATCTCCATGGCAACGCGGCCATGAAACTCCTTTTTTTTTTGTCTTTCTGTTGTCAGTCAGCGTCATTGTCGTCGTGCTCCTCACTGTGACCTCACTGGTGTGTAAATACACACAGACTCTGCACACAGCAGACACTTTATCAAACAGTGGATGTGCGTCACTATCAAAAGTGTGTCGCATTAATTCATGTGTGTGCATCAGCCTCTGTATATCTGTGTGTGTGTGTCTCATGGGTGGAGCAATACACACAAAAGAGGGTCTGTTTTTCACAGCAGAACCTTTATAAGGAGCATAAGTGTGTGTGGATGTAATAAGGGTCTGGACATTGGTTTGATCCAAAGAGCAAAATATTCAGCTGCATCATGTATCCACTTTACGTGTGTGTGTGTGTGTGTGTGTGTGTGTGTGTGTGCGTGCGTGCGTGCATGCGTGCGTGCGTGTGTGTGAGAGAAATGAGGAGGCCTTAAACAGTCATTAACAAGTATAATCAGTCGGGATCTTAACGTATTGTTACATTATTTAATAGTGAAGGTCAGAGGATTTTCAGTAATGACCTCCGCCAAGGAAATCATATTTTTACTGGTGTTCATTCATTTTTTTGTTTGTTTGTTTGTTTGGCAGGAATACTTCAAAAGCACTTAAAGCTGAAGTATGTAAAATCCCCTCTCCGCTCCGTTTTGGAACCAAAACCGAAACTTAGCCTCCCTTACCAGTGTCTTTTGTGAACGCTTTTAGTGACTTCTTTCTCAATACTATTTCTCAAGACTATTGACAAAAGTATGGACTTTATCTTATGTTAATGGAGATTTTTCTGGTGTTTTAGAGACTGACATGAATGCACATATTACTCTGTAGTTACTGCTCCCGTCAGTTGATCCCCGACAGAGAGCAAACAGAGGCGGATGTGATCTCAGCAGCCGCTCAGCGCGGAGTGACAACCATCACTACACATCCAGACTGTAAAGTGAATTCACCTGGAATTTAGCTTCTCTTAGGTTTACACACAATTTAACCCGTCTGTTCTCACTCTCCCCCTGACACCAGTACCTGGGGAAGACCCTGCACAGTCACGGGGATCCACGAGGACACAAAGCGTTCCGTTAATCCTCAGTGTTTGTGCATTTAAACTGTTGCTTCTCCACATCAATTTGACTTCTTCCTCTTGATTTGCTGTGTAACTGTTGCTGAGATAGAGACTTCTGCTAGAACGTCCATCATTGCACTTGGTATGTGAACGCGCCTGACTTCAGTCGAGCAGCCAATAGTAACGCCCAAAACAGCACATGGAGCACACATGTTTGCAGAAAGATCTCTGATTGGCTGACATCCAGCGTCACGCTCGTGGATTTATACATGTAATTTACAGGGCCAAGAGAAGAAGAAAAGATTCACTGTTCACTCAGAACCCTTTGATTATAATATGCTCAAAGATGTTTATGGATTTTTGACCAAATGATGCAAAAAGAAAACTTACATACTGCAGCTTTAACAGATTTTAACCAAAGATAGATCTTAGGCCATGGAAGGAACATGACGTAATTTCTGCTGTGTGCCGCTCTGCACCTCCTACTGTGTCCCATGTAACTTTACATTCAAGTTGAAAATAATATATGATACAGAAGTGTATAATGCACCCCATAATCATGTTTAGCCAGCTGTTAAATATACTGTTTAGTGTCTTTAAATAGGTTTATATTTTTTTATTTTCCAGGCTACATGTGAGCAGCTGCAAACTGTGGGATGTTGCGACCGTCAGAAGTGGGTCACCAGTTGACATTGACGAGAAATAATGCCTAGTTCGGTTAAAAAATAAATATATATATATATATAACTCTGCTCACAACATCACTATATATGTGTGGATTTACAATAATTTGGTTGCAAGTTAATATGAGCTCATAGCATCTGTTTCGCTACACATACGTGTGCTGTGACTAAACCTGTGATGGGATAGCTGAATTTATAAGGTGTTGGACACTCGTGGGACACATAATAGGAGGTCAATGAAAGTGTGCAGCATGACATGTCTTCTGCATGATGTTCAAGTGTGTTTATGTCATTTCACTTGCTTAACTTTTACCACCGACACATTCAAGTCGATGTACAAACAATTAACTCACATCTCATAATCATGTTCAGTCAGATGTACGTGTTATTGACTCTACAGTGACAGTAAATAAACTTGTTTTGTGTTCTCGTCTATACACTACCTGCGACCAGATGTAACCTGTGGTACGTCTATTGCGACTGTCAGAAGTAGGTCGCCTGTTTAACCCAAACAAAGTCACAGTTCTGGACTGTGAAGGCACCACGCTAAAGTTTGGCTCCAGAGATGGTTTAAAAAAAGAGTCATTTGTGAGATAGCTTCTCCGTGTGTAAATTCAGGTAAACGCGGTCACAAGTTAAAATGGAAACACTGCATTTCCCGTGCGACATCCAGTATGTATTTTATTTAGAGATTAGATTAGTGAGTTGACAGCTGATCAGTGGCCGAGCGGTTAATGCAGCGGACTATGGATTTCATTTTTCTCATTGACGCAGGATTAAATCCCAGTGGAAGCGACTCAAATGTTTATTTATTTTCATAGATCATATACGTGTTCATTGTTTTATTGTTTCAGCACATTATACAGACTGAATATTTTGTAAAAATGCAATAAAAACACATAGGGTTGAAGAAGAGCGAGACACGTAACTTCCTATTTACAACAGCTGCGGTGAGTCCACTTTGCACCGAGAAGTAGGAGTGTGACAATATCTCGATACGGCGATATATCGCGACATTTTCCCGCACGATCGATTAGTGATATGCTCCCGCTAAGTATTTTTTTTTTCTTCCAAAACCTTTTCTGATTTTTCACTAAAATGTGCAGGTACGTCTTCACAAAGATTTTGTCACTGTTTGTTGAAGGAACCAATATATTGTTTACTGGAATATTGCACTATAATAGTGTCACTGGTAAGAAAGATCCTATTTTTTATTTACACACAGCACTATTGGAGATACTTATTCATTTACATTGGTATGTTGACACTTATTTACAGAAATGTTGCACTAAAATAGTTTCACTGTTCATAGGACACTTTTTCAATTTATTGTTTTTCAGAGATAGAAAACAAAAAATTTATTTTTTCACTTAATCTTTTTTTTCTTGTTATGTCATAGATTATCGTAGATTGATTTCTGACCAATATATCGATAATCGCAGTATCTTCATATCATGAGAGAATTGTTATCGTGAGCTTTGTAGAGCGTATCGTATCGTGAGGTTCCCACCCCTATCGAGAAGTCCGATGTTATACATGTGACGCGTCTGCGCACAGAGCTGCCTAACTTTAATCATTGGTGAAATGTGAAAATGTCATATGTCAGTTCATAATTGACCGATCTTTATGAAATGTGACTCAATTATGTCCAGCTGGTTCTTCAATTGCCTCACTGAGTTTCATCCGGTTCGGAGTGCACATTTTATTATGATTTTTCGAAAAAATTGGGGTACCCATACATTCTGGAACTATTGTATCGTATTAAAGGGAATAAACATTTCCTCCATGCCTTTAAAGTGTGAATGATAAGTGCCAATATCTGGCAAAAAGAAGATTTGGCACATAGCCGAGGTTTGTGCTCTCGTTGGCTAATATAGTTCATCTAAAGTTAGATTCACACACTTTAGAGGCAGTTTTTACCTGAAAGAAAGGCAACTTTTTCTTTGAGGATGGGAAGCACCTCCATTGCTCTCATGTCTTCATTCCTCCTAAAACCTGCACACAAAAAGAAGACAGAGGGAGTGAATTAAAAAAAAAAGTCATTTTAAACCTTTTCCAAGTCTATTCTGTTACTTTGCTCACAACAGAACAGACGGTTTTATTCATTTCTCGTCTGAGGAGGAGAAAAGATTTCAACAATCAAAAAGAAAAAAACAACACTGGCAGCATTCATACTCATTCCCCCTTCCTCACATTTATACAACACGTACTTCAGAGAAGGAAGCTGAGAAATGGCAGTTATAGAAACGAGAAACTGAGGCCGGAGCATATAGGGGAAGTTTAGTGCAGAAACCAGATCGAGCAGGAGCTGCACCAGGGGTGAAGCGGGGTAACAGCGAACACCCCGAGGCCACGTCAGCTTACATCAGCACCCCAAAAAAAAGCACATCCAGAGCATTCAGACACAGAGAGTGGCTGGTGAAGTCATGGCGCTCACTGCTCCAAAACTAACAGAGTGAATGATGCAAGAACAGGTGAAAAAACATAATTTTAACATCATAAAAACCAACTAAAATACGGTATATAAAATGAAGCGTTTTTTACGTTACTGACTCACTCAGTAGCTTCCTCTATTTTAAAAAAAGGAATTACACGTTGTTAAACTCTCACTGTGTTTGAAATGCCACACTCTGTACTATGCACTACAAACTCAATGAGTATATACTGTCTACTATATACAATAAGCATGACTAGTAGGATTAGGATGATGAGCATAATTTCCAGTTTCGAACCTACGACAACAAAAACCTGAAGCATACTGAGGCTAAATATCTCCATTGATTCGCCACTTTTGAAAGTTCTGAAAACATTTTAAGTGAGAAAGTAGAATATTAACATTTCAACGCAGAAACACATTTCGGAGATTTTCGGAGACCCGATATTGTGCTACGGACTAAACTTCTGGTTAACTTCAAAACAAGAGCCCTATTTACAAAAGCCTTAAATACTAATGGAAGACAAGAACAGATGCTTTTGTTTTGAAAAGGGGATGTTTGACTTTTAGCTTGGAGCCGATCCCAGGAAGATTTTACATTCTACTCGCAATGCATCAGTAATGCATCAGTATGCATGAGTAGATTGCCCACTGTGCATACTTCAAAAATGTCCCGATATAGTTTTACATCTGGGTATTTCTCACGTACTCATTCCATACTATCTACTGTGAACGCACTACATACTAATGTTGACGTCAGAGTTAGTATGAGTTAGGGGTGCAATATTGCGATATATCGCAATATTACGTCATGCGATTCCCGGATTGATTCAAAATGCATCATATCGTTTTTTTTTTTTTTACCTTTTTTTACCTAGGAGAGTATTTTCCAATCCAGGAGACATTCTAACTGTACAAAGCAGTACACTGAAACCTGGGAATGTTGACCAGCTTGTGTTTTTTCAATAATATCTAATTTTCTAACTTTCTGCATTTATTTGTTGTTCTAGTCATATACCTCATATATATATATATAAGTTGCACTAAAGTCCTGTTGCACTAAAGTCAAAGTTGGTTTAAAACCCACATGCAGATTGTATGTTATTTTATTATTTTATTTTATTGGCACATGGCATGTTAAAGCCAATGTTTTGAGTGTAAAATATGCCAATAAAATATATTTCTTACATAATGATCCTATGGAGGTGTACACATTTACAGATTAGTTTCTTAAGTCACACATTTATAAAAAAAATCGCAATAATCGCCTTACACTTTAATATCGGAATATATCGCATTGTATCGTATCGCAACATGTGTACTGTATCGGGATACGAATCGTATCGCCAGATGACAGGCAACACACACCCCTAGTATGAGTAATATGTTAATATGACATTTCAAAAACAGCATATGTCACATTTTTTCAGTGACTTATCCATAATGTTTAACATCTGAGAAAGAAAAAAAACACTACAGTATTGCATTAAAGACAAGGAAAAACTTACACATCCCCCTATTTGGGTGATCATTCAGAAATCCAAGTAGGTTTTATTTACACTGAAATAGATCCCAAACCAGGAGTGGATATTAAAAACGTGACAAAAGAACAGAGCATTAAGACCTTAAGGCATGTAGTTAGGTTGGTCTCAGGTGATCTGAAGCCTTTTCTCCAGTTGTGCTGCTATAGCTTGGGGCTGCTGTGGGAGCTTTCATAAAGCACCAAATATGCTTTTCATCATCTTCCCCATCTACTTCCACGTAGGTCTTTCTGGACTATTGTTGCTATGGCTACCATGCAAACGCATTTGTTTGTTTTTTCTTGTTTTAGTTAAACTACATTTCCAATGTTGAGTGTCATGAAGTGATTCAAGATAAACCTTTTAGTTTAGTGTGTATTAGCTCTTTTCCCATTAGATATTGAGCACCGAGGTATCCTGTAGGTATCTACCTATGGGAGTATCAATTAAGTTATCATAAATATTAAACATTGAACAGTCAACCAACACCACCATGTTAAATCTTTCTGAGTCGAGTTTTTTCAGATAAAAGCCTATAGTTTTTCAGCTAAAGCTGTGTGTGCTGCAACCTAACTTGTGCTTTGAGTCAACAGGGACAGTTTTTGCTGCACTGAGCAGGATAAGTGGCTATAGATGGAGAGAGGATTGCACTCACTGTAAAGTGACACAGTGCCAGAGAAAACCTTCAGTTGCATTTTAAAAAGTGTCAATGCCTATGCCTATAGTGACACAATCTCCAGAATATACTCCCCAGCTCAGCAGTCAGTACTAGTACAAGTACAAACCGTTTAAAAACCTAAAATAAACGGTGAGAGGCTGCATTAAATCCAACAGAAATAAGGTTAAAACCCAACCTGTCAGTTTATATGTGTGGCTGGCTCTCAGGGGTGCCATGCTGTCAAACGTGGCCCTGCTGTGCAGCTAATGTTGAGACAGGAGTGAGTGAACAGATGCCGGGAAATGTTCAATAAGTGGAAATCTGTTCAAACAACCATCAGTGTTGAGACAGGCAGGTCCCCGAAGTGATTAAACTCAATCTCTGCCTGAAAAGCACAAGTCTGCTTCACCTTTGTCTCTTTTTCCACCTTTCTGGTCTATTGTTGCTATGGCTACCATGCAAACATATTTGTTTTTGTTTTTCACCTTTGTTTCCATGGTTGAGAAACAATGCTAGTTGTATTTCTTATATAAATATATATGTAGGGATGTCACGGTACTGACAATATCACAATACTGCAGTATTACAAGTGCCTCGATATCATCATTAGGGATGTCCCGATACAAAGTTTTCACTTCCGATATGATACCGATATTACAGCCTTGGGTATTGGCCAATACCGATATCGATCCGATACAATATCAGCACGAATCATACATACTTTTGTGACTTATTTTGTAGTGTGGAATGTTAGAAAAGGTTTGATCAAGTGATGTCACTCAAACAGAGAACAATAGTCAGCAAAAGTAGGGATGAGAAAAACTGACCCATTTATTATTAACCAATTGGTTACATACATTATAACATTCAACATAATATCTACAGAATTCTACTTTTGAATAAATATAATATATATTGGAGATTTTAGATGCAGTCTGATAAAATCCGATATTCACTTTCTGGCTGATATCGGACAGATATTCAATATCAATATCGAATCGGGACACCCATAATCGTCATGGTTATGACACAGTATAAAATTATGAGCCATTGTGCTAAAAACAAGTTTAGGTTTGGCTGTAGCAGACCGTTTTAGAGTACACTACAAGTACCAAAATGCTTTGGGGCGTCGTCAAAGGTGCGAGCATGTAGGGGAAAGGAAACATGGCGGATGGTGACAGCCAGCAGAGGTAAAGCAGGTAGAAACTGCCTTGTAGCCGTTTCATCGTGTACAACTTCTCAGAGGTGTGGAAACATTTTGGTTTCACCGCATTACAAAAGGTGGACGATATGCAAACATTGCAAGTGTACCGTGCGCTAACTCTTCCGGAATTATGAGCAACATGAAAGGCCAATCCAGCATCCCGAAAAGTTGAAGGATTGTGTCAAAGAAACAATTCAGTCTGGTTAAAAAACTCTTTAAAAGGTTAGTGGAAACTTTAAATACTGAAATGTTGACTTGTTCATCTTTTCTCTAGAAAAACTTAAACTTGATCTCAACACAGAATAATGAAGTTGGCACTACTTTGATTTCTTTGGCAGTTTTCAATAATGATTGTATCTACTGTTACTAGACTTTAGCTTAAGGATCTGTATCTGTTAGTAGGCAGTATTCAGTTCATAATGTCATAAATCTAAAAGTACGACAATAAATACAGCCAAAATAGCGTGTAAAATAGCCTGTAAAAACATGAGCTTTCCCACAATATCGCAATAATTATCGTACCGTGAGGTTACTATCATGATTATACCAAACTGTGAGATTGGGATTAGTGTTGGGGAATTGGGATATCTCTCAAATATCCTTGTTCTTAGCATAATTTCCTGTTACTCAGCCCTGGGCATCGCCCCAAAGATAATTATTGTCCAGGCCCACAGTCAGGGTTGGGTTCAATTATATCGTAACTAAATTGTAATTGAGATCTAAGTAATTGACTTTGTCATTGTAAATGATTAGGAAGCCTAACAAGGTAACCAAGAGATAGGAAAGAAATGAGATGATAGATATTATTTTAGTGTCTTTTACAGATGATTTAGGACGAGTTATCATAGAAATGCTAACAGAAAGCTAACACAAGAGAAAGGTTAACTTTTATTAGGTTATTTATTTCAGGCTCAGTAATTGTGATTCATTTTAATTGAATTTTAGTAAATGAGAACATAATTGTAATTGACTTTCTGAGGATAAAAAAAAAAATGTAATTTAATTGTAATTGGAAAAACTGCTGGTCACTGTAATCGTAATTGAACATGGGTAAGTGAAAACCTAATTGTAACCTAAAAATGTAATTGACCCCAACCCTGTACACAGTTGTCTAGAACCGGCTCTAAACAGTGCACAGTGTGCACACATCATCTTATTGTGTGCTGAAAAGCACTGTGTGTGAGGTTCTACCAGCTGTAAGGAGGCAGTCTGCTGTGTATTACATAACAGGGACTGTAACGCCTCTGTGTTGTCCTCTTACAATCGTTACCATGCAAATGCACACACGCACACACGCTGCGCACACGTGCACGCACAGCTCCAAGCCATTAAATTGTGCTTTAGTCTTTGCTCGCTGCGTGTTCTTGCAATATACAAATGTATGCTTGTGAAATGCTAATTCTTCTCTGACACCGGAGTAGAAATTGAAAAACTGTTTGCTATTTTTAACTCTTGCTTCCTCCTCTCGTTTGTCTCCCGCCTTTCCTCAGGGTGCCACAAAAACACAAATTAGCATAATCAACTACATTTCCCACAGCGCCTCAGTAGAGCCGGCCTGTCGTACCTAACAGACGATGCGAGGGGCTGGTGGCAACAGCAGCATTAATCTCTGGCCACATAAACCAGATGGAACTCTGACAGAGTGGGAAGCTAACGATTCATCCCTAGCTGTATTCAATGATCTCCTTTTAACAAACATAATTACACGCAGTGATGGACAACTACAATCACTGTAAGAGACACATACTGTAACTGTATGTAACTGAGGGATGGGCTGTAAAAACAATACACATTAGGTGCAAAGATTGGACAATTTCAAAAAAGAGGTAATGGCTAGACTTCTTTTCATATTGAGCTGTACAATAGGATATAGAGGTGTGCATTACCATGAATCGGACGATACGATATATTCCGATATATCCCAATACTAAACAATATAATATACATTGCGATATATCACATTATCAATATTTACTATACATTTTCATAATTAGTTGTACAATAGGACTTAGGGTGTGCATTGTCATGAATTGGAAACTACGATACAATACATTCCGATATATACATTGGTAAACAATATAACAATATAGCTACTTGCTGAAACAATTCCTTGAGTAATTTGATTACTAAAATACGTAGAGGCAAAATGCTCTGACTCAATGCTACATTTAAGCCACTTCCGCTTTTGATGACGTCACGTCCGCGCACGACGCGTAATGCAAAATGTAGACGGAGACGAGCGACAGAGAGAGCAAAAAAACAACGTAAACTGTCGAAACTGTGGGCCCATTAAAAAAAAAAATCGGACGCAAAACACAGTACGATGCGTGTACTGCAAGACAGAATTAGCTTTCCATAACAGCACCAGAGTCGAAAGCGCCCGCTGTATGCATCGAGCCTGCTGAGCGGACCCAACAGGTAGGTCCAATGTTAATGTCACGTTTACAAAAGTATTTACTTTAGATCAGTGATTGCTAGTGTAGATTACGGTAAGTAAAGAACATACACAGAGCTGAATAATGGCTGATTAACAGGGGAAATAGTTGTAGTGGCCATATGGCGAGGCATTATGTGGAAACGTGTATTAGTGAAGTGTTGTTAGAAAATCACACTGAAAATAAAATGCTACAGTTACTCACGCACGCACTACGTGAATGGTAACTAACTGTAATTCAAGTACCAATATCAAAAACAAGTGGTATGTTTATCAAACTTAAGTTTAACTTTTGCTTCTCCAACAGATTCTGATTCAGTTGAAGTCCATGTAAAACAGAAAAAAAAAATGTGTTATGAGTTTGTCACACCTAAGTATAAGAAATGAGGTCTCAAAATCATGGAAAAACAAGCACTTCTCTCTGCTCTGAAACGCTGGGGGCGTGTCAGTTAGAGGTGCTGGAACCACGCCCACACTTGGGAAGGGCGCCGCCTCCGTGTACTGTGAATATGGGACTGCTTCCAACTTTCAAGCTTAAAATGCATTGAGGAGTGAGGTAGTCAAACAAGGTCTGATGTGGTTCACTGACACCTAGTAACCGGGCGTTTAGGTACTATGCATATGTTAGTGCAATTAAATAGTTTTTCATTAAAAACATTATGGAAAAAAATTATTTGGACATTTTTTTGGATCAATATGATAACTGTGCAGTGAAATATTGCGATATATCGCCAAATTTATTTTTTTCTTACACCCGTAGTAGGATTAGAAGAAAAAAACATTGGAATCACAACCACCATATGTTGCAAAAAAAACCCAAAATAGCTTTAATACTTCTTAGATCATGAATATAGAAGAAACACAATATAAACGTCTGCATAACAAACAGCAGATAGCCACAATCTGTGCATTCACTGCATACATCCATGTGGCCTAACAGGTTGCATCATGGGACATTTTACATCTTCTAACTAGTCTGTGGTGAGGAAAAGGTCTGGGGATCTCATCTCTTTAATCTGCCTGGGCTTTCTAAAAGTGCAGAGGAGAGTGCTCCCTCTATTGGCCTAGAGCTTAATTGTAAATGATTTATGGCTTACAAGAAGTCAATGGCCCCACTTGCAGTAAAGCAGCAGAATGGAATAGATAACTATATATAATCTATGGATTTTTAGAAGCTGCAGAAACCCATTTCTGTCTAACAGAGACATAAGAGCAGTGATCTGAGACTCCAGTCCTCACAGGCAGCATACAGTACCTATGGGGTGCCAACTGTAAAGTTGTGCATGCTAAAATAAACAGCAACTTTTTGCAACATTTAGCAATAAACCATGTTTAAAAAACATGTGTGTTCAATATTTGTGAAATTTCTTTTCTCACAAAAATATGTCAATGTTAAATATAAATCTTAAATATAAATATAACTGTTATAGATACAGGCTCAATCTAAATCTAAATGTTAAATCTAAATGTCACGGGTGAAACTAATTATTTAGCTAAAATGCCAATTCACCAGTGTACAACCAAGTACAAACATTAAAGCTCACTCTGGTGATTAGCTAAATATAATAATACATTCTATTTATAATGCACTTTACATTTGAAACAAATCTCAAAGTGCAACAATTGGTGGATAGAAATAAAAACAGGTTTAAAGTATGAAACAGAGAGTGAGCCGTACAATACTAAAAACAAATAAAAGCTGCTAAGTCCAAATATTTAGTTTCACCCGAGACATTTAGATTTAACATTTAGATTTAGATTTAACATTTAGATTTAACATTTAAATTAAGATTTAACATTTAGCATTTAAATTTAGAGTCAACATTTAACATTGAGATTTAACATTATATAATATGCAAATTAACCAAAAGTATAAACATAAAAGCTCATGCACACCTCTAAATCTTATTGTACAGTTCAAGTATTGCTGTAAATATGGCCAAAAGTAACATTTAAATGTGTTTTTTTACTCAATGCTGCAAAAAGTTGCTGTTTATTTTATCATGCACAACTTTACAATCGTCGCCTCATACATATCTGCATCTTTTTAATGTTTTTCTGCTCCTCACAGATCACACAGATAAGCACGCCTTCCTGTCTGTAACGGCACCTCTCACTCATCAGGTTTAAACTCGACACTTCTTGCTGTTTGGGCGCATGTCTAATACTCACTAGTGAACCAACATTGTGCAAAATGCATATACAGCAGCCTTTTTTTGTGCTGTTCAGAGAGTGATTACCTAATAGAAAAGAGAAAACAACCACACACTCTTCTCCACACACATGCATGGACATGAAAAACACACATGCATGCACAAGCATTTAAAGCATTACGTTACACGTTTGTTTATGTTAGTTTGCGCATCAGGGCTCGTTAGTTACAGCAGTGGTTCCTGCAGCATCGTGTGCAGAAGCGTGCGTATCGAGGTGAACTGCAGCAAATGCTCACAAACAGCCTAGTCAGCACTGATTCATCTTTCAACAAACCAAAGATGATCTTTGATGTCGCCTATAGACTTGTTGTGTAATTGGTGGTGGTGGTGGTGGTGGGGAGGAGTTTGCCAGTGTGCAGCAAGATATAATCAAAGGTCAATGCTAACGCTAATGTTGACAAGATAGATGCACAGAATGCTTATGAGGCGAGGGAGTGAAATGCATAACGCTATAGTTTAAAGCTTAAAGCTAAAAAGGATAACCAGTGAGCGGTCAGATATAACCACCACTGGGCCAAGGTGTGTTCAGACACAGACTCACTCTTTCAACCATCAAAGTCTTTCCTTTCCTCTCAACCGCACTTGCTTAGATGTCAGGGTAGGATGTGATAATAAAAAAAGGTGCAATTTATCTCCACAGGTCTAGTCTAGACTCTATCAGCAAAACTCGTATTGCAAAGCTGCTGCTGCTTTAAGCATGAAGTTTTTTTTTTTTCTTTTTTGCTTCAGCAGCAGTCATTCAGACTCAAAATAGAATCAGCCAAATACATTAGAGCTGCTGGTTAGAATATCTGTTATTGTCTAATAATAACCAAGAAGGTCTTTTTTAGCAACATATTTCTAAATATCTGATGATTACCACTACATATGTCAAAATCTTAAAAAGATAAATCCTGGTGAAATACATTTTAAGGCCAGTTTGATTTAGGTGTAGTTTTTGTTTAATCCTACACATTTTTTTTTACATCTAAATTCTTTACTTGTTTCACATTTTCTGGACAATCAAGATTAGAAATCTATCAAATGCACGACTGTATGCATTCACAATTCAAAAACTGATCTTTCAGGGTTTGGTAAATGATATAATTAAGAGATTAAAGCATTTTGAATTAAAAAAAACAAATAAATAAATAAAAAAGGGATCATTGACAACCCTTGTAATATGTAAACCTTGAGAAATAATGTTCACATTTTGAAACTTAAAACAAAACCAAAAAAAGTAAAGCAAAATCTGTCAGGATGGGATCATATGAATAGATTCAATATGATTGGAGGGGCAGTTTGTGCAGATTGCAGTAACTAAGCCAGTTGTGGCTGTAGCTATAGCCTCCCTCCACCAGAAAGAAAAGGTTTGAGTAAATAATTATTTCGGTTCAAGATTTGAGTTTCTACTGATCCAAAATGTGTCCACAAGTCATCATTGTGGGTGTTGGATGATCTAAAGGTCTCATACAACTAATTATAAAAGCATGACTCCATTTATCTGTAGTAGTATTAACTGGTGTCAAACTGCAGTGACAATGAAGTGCTTACCAAACGTTTACTAAGGCTGAGTTTAGGGACAAGTCCTTAACTTTCCAGCACTGTGCTGAGCTCTGGGACCACAGAAAATGGCACAACAGCTAAATTTAGAGTGACAAGGTCACACCCACACAACTGAAAATACAGAAGCCCGGATAGTTCTGGGTAAATCATGAAGGAACAAATGCCACTGAGGATGAATACAGCTAGGAAAATGTGAACTGTGGCCTAGCAGCTTCGACTTGTGTCTGGAACCAGCAGACACGCAGAAAGAAACACAGGGATAGAAAGAAGCAGTGAAAAGTGAGTGGAGGAGAAGAATAGATATTTAGCAACGACAGGTGGACAGCTTGCCAAAGTAGGAGGAAAAGAAGGAAACTAATGACTTATCAGTCACTGTCAGACTTCTCCAACTCTTCCTCCTATAGTGGTTTCTCTCTCTGCTTAATCACATTTTATCAAATCTGCTTCTGTGTGCTTGACTACACGCAAAGTCAGAAGGATGACCTCACTTTCTATCTATAATTACCTCCCACCCACTAGCGTACCTGTCAGTCGGATGAGGGTGGAGCTAGTGTGGGCATATTGCCAGTTGTGACTCGTCCAGCAAGACATGCTTGATAATTCTTCTATTAGCTTGTAGAAAACGTGTCAACTGTGTAGGAACACAGTGACTTTCCTCCTTCATCAGGGTGGAGGTGCCAAAGGAACCCAAGAGAGACACAGTCGGGCACTGAGGCTAATCCAGGGATTCCTGAGAGGTGACACTCCAATCCCACAGAAGACCCAAAACCACCAGATTTTGGTCTTGACTGCATGTCTATGTGGAAAAGATGTAGTTAAACTTTCCAGGCAGAAGCTGAGCAGTCAGCCTCTAGTGACTGCGTGCAGGCAATAGTGTGCACACGCCTCACTTTAGGTGAGCTGCTAATCTGCAGCCCTTTGGAAGGGCAGGGTCCTGGAGGTAATCCTCAGTGTCCGTGGAAGAGTGATCATAATATGCAAGCTCTGCAAATGGGAATTGAAAGCTGCTTAGCATTTGTAAGGAAGACCTACGATTGATGGGAAACCCCCTCTGTGCCATCAGGAGTGTGGCTTTAATAAAGTCATAAAGATTTTCAATAGTATGATCCTTATTGCCCTAAATCTGCTAAATCTAAATCTCTATCCATCTTATTTCTGCTTGGGCAACTGTAGATATGACCATGGCTACTACTTCCTGTGTGATTTAATAGCTATCAGTTAGCGAGTATTGAATCATTAATATAAGTACCGGTACTTCTTTCTAAAATACCTTTAGTTTAGTTATGCTTGTTTTTATTTTAATATTGGGGAAGTGATGCCCTACTGGTTAGCAAAGTGCACTTGTAACCGGAGGGTCACTGGTTTCGATCGAAAGTGGGTCAAAAAAAAAAGAAAGAAACCAAAGTAGGCCATCGCTATGGGACACTGAACAAGTACCGTAACCCTGATTGCTACACCATGGCTGCTACCAGGGTTGGGGTCAATTATATTTGTGATCGTGTTCAATCGCGTTCAATATGGAAAAAGTAACCACAAGGTTACAGAACAAAATTAAAGAATTTGAGAACCTGTGGCTACCCTCAACGCTAGAGACAATGGAAATCTAAACACCCCACAAAAGGTATTATTCATAATATTGTAATAACGATTATTCATCATATTTAGTACCTCGTTTCCGTGCACAGTTCCACATTCACTTTGATTAAGAAGACTCAAAAACAGGAAGTCGAAGATCGTTTCCATTGTATAGGGGTCTATAAGACGAAGGAGGGACTTACAGTATATACATTAATGTATATGAATGACCACCGGCTGTAGACCATAGTAAAAGACTAGTTAGATATTTTTTTTGTATTTCAAAAGAATCATACATAAACATAGATTTCTAATAAACTCTGGATATCAGCTTTAAGAAACTGGCTGTAAAACATAATGCATGGCTCTCAATGTATTGGACTTTGTGTTCACTTGGATAGAGATGTGAGGAATATAGGGACCAATTAACCAATACAGAACATAATTTGGCTCCTATGATCCTGTAATTCTCTGAGATACTTTATCCTTAGGTTTCTGGGTGACTAGCCTGTTGTAAAGGCGGTTAAACCACTCCTTGTAAGGAAAAAAAGAAAACAGCCAGAAACAGTTCATATCTCATCTCAAGACATGACAACACAGGCAGTTCATAACTCAGGCTATGACTGTTGCTGGATCGCACATGTTTTTGTGTCAAGACCCGGTAATGTCAGGTTGTAGCTGTGTACTACACACCACAAACAACCTGAGACCCGCTGGTGCCTCTGGGAGGCCAGGTGGTCAATAGACCTACTGAAAGAACAAATCAGTTTCCTCACAAACAACAGTGCAAGACTGCCTGGGATAAACTATGACAAATACCTAAGGGATGCTTGGCAATGTGTGTGAGTTTCTGAGTTGGAATGGGTGGGAGAGGGAGAGAATGCAACAGCTGCCTGGACAAAGACAGATGGGACTACTGGGATGGTCAGCTGAGAGAAGCAAGGGAGCAAAGTCACAACATCCCCTCTATTCAGAGGAACAGCTACACACAACTCGATCCCAGCCATAAGGTTCTAACAGCAGTTTAGGAGGGGACGGTGTTTCTGTAACCGATACCAAGAGAAACTAGAGCCATGCAACATGTGTGTGGATCCCTGAAGAGCTGTGGATTCCCCACATTCACAGCGTTCCAAGAATTCCTTTCCGAGGGGTTGTGTGGGTATGGCCAGAATTCCTTTAGACATAAAAAGCGGACAGGAATAGCGTGGTCTACTGACCTATTAATGGACATCTTTGAGGACTGGGTTTGAAAAATAAAGACTTTTTACTTCATTTTCTTTCTGGAAATGAGTTGTTATTTATTGTTTTACCATGACATCTGTTACGATTCCACATAAATTAAGTATAAATAAGAGACTATTATACCCAAAGCAAGGCTATGACCTTCTTCTCCTCACTTATGTATCATCTTGAGATCTTTGCGTAAGTAGCAAGCTGTGAAGACAGGCGGTTGCACAGCTGTCCAAAGATATTTGGAGCAGAGTCCAATAATATCAGGACGCCTCTGCTCACAGCTTCCAGATGAACAAACACACAGGGTCAGCCAGTGGGTAATCATGACCATTTGGTTTTAGTCCCTAAGGATTTGGTCAATGGCAAACTACTGTACTTTGAATGGGTACTATCATGTTCACCAAGCTGTAACACCTACTCTACTTTTAAGTCAAATGTCTTTAAATCTTAATCAATAAGCAGTAACTGCTTGGCCAAAGTGCTGACATACAACATTACTGTTTTACAGAATAATCATAGTTGTGACAGTAATCCAACTAAGTCAAACAGGGGATCTATTCTTTTGCGCATACCAACACTATTTGCTAATTTTTTTTCATGTTCCTTGGACTTAATTTCAAGATGATGTATTTATATTGGAACTAAGTCATTATTCTAACCCTTAACCCAGGGGTCACCAACCTTTCTGAAACTGAGATACATTAAAGGTACCGTATAGTCCGAAGAGCTACCAGTTAGAAAAGCACTACTTTTAAATATGTATGAAATACCTAAAATAAACATTTTTGTGTTAAGAAACATGTTGTTAGCTGTCATGCCATATGTGATTTTTTTTTAGATTACATAGTTATATATACACATATATATAAATATTGCCAAGCCAGCCAACCTGTAGTACCTTTTTTCCACCGGTTGGGTGAGTATAAGCCTATTTACAGCAGAGCAGTCCCTGAACTAGAACATCTCTGGTAACAAACATCCATCAAACAGATAAATGGTGCACTAACCGTGAGGTTTACAACTAACAAACAACTGCTTAAACATCATCACACATGTAAAGCTGACGGCTCACATGGGCCCACCGAAAACATTTGCGGGGTGTAGCAGAGAATATTGTCACCTGTACATTCAGTGGTCAGGACCTGATATGGCGGAAGTGTTGGTTTTACTCAGTAATATGCCACCTAGTGGTAGGGAGAAATTGCTTGCAAATATTACATATTGCACCTTTAAATACTAAATGTTCACAGAGGTAAAGATAATAAGGAAGGCTAGCAGTAACTTCAAAAAGTAGGAAATGTTTAAGTTTCAACATGCAACACTTAATTTATGCAGTTTCATTTTCATTACATTTCATAGAAAATTATCCTATTCCTATTTTACTAGCTACTAACAAACAACTTTTAACTAATCGTGTAACACGTAACAATTGTAAAAATGTAACAATTGTCACATTTCAAAAATCCTCCTCCATTTTAAAAAATATATATATATATATTATCATATTATACTGTATATAACATACCACAACCTATACACCAAATCTGCAACACTTAAAAACATCTGTGCAATGTTTCAGTGAAAATAAACATTTAAAGATGGTAATTTAATACTAAAACTTTATCCCGTGCAGCAGTATTTAACTCTAGTACTGTAAGTACTACATCTGTCATATGTATTTATTTATCTTTGTGAGTTTGAATCCTAGAAAGTAAATCAGATTTTAGATGGAGCTCATTGGTGACTAGAGCTCCTGAGGGCCCCTCACATGGTCCATGCGGGCTACCTGGGGCCCGTGGGCACTGTGTTGGTGACCCTTGCCCTAATCCTAACCAACCCCTTCTTCTTAGCTGTACCACATCTTATTCTATAACTGGAGTTAGTTCAGTGATCAAGGGGCAGCAAGGGTTTGATTCCCGGAGTGAGTTTTATATTTTCATTCCAAGCAGCATGAAAAAATTAAGAAATGGTGATAACAGGCACAAAACAATAGCCTGACAGAAATACTACTCCTGTGGGGGTGGGTGGAGTGGTTTTTGCATAAAGACACCTTTGCTTTAACCGATTGGCTGTAGCACAAGGTACATTGCTGTGAATAAGTCGAGTGACCAACAAGACTTTACAATTTTTTCCACAGCTGTAACCTGGGCACACAATTGATTGATCTGTTAAACAACACAAAAACAACACAGCTGAATTGTTACATGCAATGTGTGGAAAAATAACAGGTCTTAATCAATAAGCTAATGGATGTTGCGGACCCCACTAGGAGATGGTAGCAGGGGGCCAGAATATTTTACAGTATCAGAAGCTATCAAGTTATTAATAACCTACGATGTTTCAGACTCTACAATCCCTGGTATCGATGGTCTCGTCCACAAAAACACACAACTTTATCCACAGATCTTTTGCGGCCAGGACGGGAGGGTGGTGCACCTAATGAGTAGTCCCCGAAACCTTTCCCCATAAAAAAAAACAGTGATGGCGTTTGATCCCGATTCTGTCTAATTCCACGTTCAACAGTAGATTGGTCAATTCCATTAACGTGGATTTTTTAGGGCCCTACATGTGTGCTAACCTGGCAAGAGCCAGATTGATGTGTAGCCCCTCCCTCTAACTCCAGTTCTCCACATCAATCTGGGTCTGTGTCTGGTGAATCCTTTCAGAACCAGGGAGGGACATGAACAGAATGCTTGAAGCTGATTGGGCGAAGCGCCTGTCCACCATGCTTTGTTTTAGCCAATCACATGGTAACAAATGATGATGTCGTCATCGGCATGCACCACAGAGACGCTGCTACAACAACGACAAGACTCCGCTGGTGAAAACTTTCTTTTGGAATAGTAATGCTGCGGTCATTATGTCGTCGAGTGACTTTTGCTGTTTTTGCAACATGAGTATGCGAGTTAAGGGCACGTTAACCATCATATGCTAATAGCGGTAGCCAAGCTAGTTCCTCTTCCCGCAACTGCGCATGCGCCAGTTTTGCTTCGGCGCTTCTGCCTTCATCAGACCCGGATATCCCGCCCTAAACCACAACACTGCTTCATGATTGGTTCAAATCGGTTTGGTTCGGTTTCGAAAGGCAAAGGCGGGAACAGCACAAGATGGATTCTGGTGTTTGTGAACACCAGGAGAATCCATCTTGCAGGCAAGGTTACATGTGTGCCAAAGTTCAAAGAATTGGCAACAGACACAAAATGCCATTTCTCATTAAACAGCAATGTAGTTGTAGTATCATTATGACAGCTTGATATAATTGTTTACCAAAAAAATGATTGGGGAGGTGGATTTTGTTTTTTGTTAACCTGAAACTGGGATATTTAGGTTTTTTTTAATACTACAATGTATTTTTCCTCCTTTCTTGTGGACCTATATGTCCATTTCAAAAAAGAAAATTGCTCCTTAACCCCTCTGTTAATATCCTTGTTTTACAGAGATATTGTTCTGTTTTATTTACATTTTTAATTTAATTTATGTTAAAAAAAAAAAAAAAAAAAAATGGCAATATATTTTGTTGCAGTATGTTTGTTTTGTTTGAATAAAAACATTTTCTTTTTAATATGCCAGACCTGAGCTCTCATGGAATCCACTACATAGTTTAACATATATTTTAATTATGTAAAAATCTCACAGTTTATTAAAGACAGCTTTAGGGATGAATTGGCTTTTAGATGGCAGGGAAGATTCCTGAATTCAGGAATATTATATTCTATTATAATAGAAGGAGGTCAAAAGCTTAAAGGAAGATGCACGTGTGTGTATTTTTCACACAAAAAAGTATAATCAGTTAAAAAAAAAAGTTTAAGTATAGGAGATTTTTAGTCCGTCTTTGTTTTCCAGAGCACAACGCATTTTATTCCAACGTTTTCCTTGATACTAAAACTGATGGCTTTGTTAATAGAAGCACCAGGAGAGAGAGAGTACAGCATCGCCCCTTCACCTCTGCCACCACCATTCATCCAGACCTCTAATAGCAGGGTAGGCTGAGAGAGCGAGAAGCAGGCCAGGGTTACCCCAGTGACCCAGGAAGGAAGGGAGAATACAGACAAAAGGAAACAAATGAATTCATTTGTCTGGCCTTTTTATTGCTGTCAGAACAATTACCGTTAAGTAAAAACATATTTATCTAATAAGCAAAATAAATTAGTCCCACCCATTGAATGGTTAATACTGCATTAATAAAACAACAACAATAACAATCCTCTTTACATCTACACTCTTCTGCAGCTACATTACATCGGTACGTTTCCACTGTCTAGACCAGTGGTTCTCAAACTTTTTTGGCTCACGTACCCCCCTTTCTCTTATTTCTGAATCCATGTGGACTACAACGTTTTACAACTATGTAAAAACAACAATAGAGCATAGTGATGGAATGAACAAGTGAAAACTCACATTTAAAGAATCTAATTATGTAAATAAGTGGAAAGAAACACTTTTTAGTGCAGTGGTTCTCAATCATTCTTGGATCATGACCCCATTTTGATATCAAGAATTTATGGTGACCCCAAAGACATTTTTTTCTTCTAGAATTCGTTTTTTATCACATTTGAGCTCATATATATATATATATATATATATATATAATTTTTTATTAATTCATTTTTTTTTTAATGCATTTTAGTTGAACTGAAAGTATAGAAATACAGTTGTGTGTTGTTTTATTGATAAAAAAATAATAATAATCCGGCGGCCCCACATGGAGTCCTGACCCCGAGGATGAAAAACACTAATTTAGTGGCTCCTGAATAGATTTATTTCTATAGTTTTAATCATTTCCGGTCATCTCACACCTGGGGTGTGGGGCTGAACGATTAATTGCATTTGCGATATTATTGCAATATCATAAAACGTGATTTTTTTTTTTTAATCGCAAAGGCTGCAATTTTTTATTTTTTCTTGTCCCGTCTTGTGCTGTCTTGGTAAGTTCAGAGAGTGTTTAAGAAGTGCAGTCCACATGTTTACATGTTTCATGAAACGTGAAATTAGTTAGACGTGTTGAAGATTTGTTTGCTTTATTGTTGTAATCTGTGATTTAAAATGTATATTTTATATTTATTTAAAGTTTAAATAAATATGAAATTGTTTATTATGAAACAGATTGATTGATTGTTTGTGTTCATTGAAAAATACATGACAAGAGACCCTTGAAAAAATTATTGCATATTAAATCGCAATCGCAATATTGAGGAATGAAAATCGCAATTAGAATATTTTCCAAAATCGTTCAGCCCTACTGGGGTGGGACCAAGACTGACTCTTTATTTGTTCATTTTTGAACTCTCTTGCTCAAGTACCCCCTGTAGTGCCATCGCGTACCCCCATTTGAGAAACACTGGTCTAGACAGATGCAAAGAAGAACAAATCAAAAGTAAGACACTGATGAATCTACATCAGCCCATAATAGTTCCATCGAGCAAAGAATGTCTGTCTTAGTGAGAAACCATTACCATCATTATGTAAAACCCCCTCCTCCCCCAGTCAGACCAGTGGCTGAAGAGGCCAGCAGATGGACTGGATTATACCCCACTCTCCATCTTGAAACCAGGACATTAACACATGGAAGAACCAGGATGACTTTAAAAGTCCTCTTCTACACTAACATATATGCTGGTGCCTTTGTTAGCACCATGTTTCCTCTTTATATTCACAGAGCACACGTTCTCGCACTAGCCAAGTATTAGGGACTTGGCTTGATTGGACTGGGAATCAGAATCAGAATTCCATTATTAATCCCAGGTGGAAACTGCTTTCATGACAGCCACTTGAGAAAATATCACAAAAAAAAAAAAAAAAAAACGTTTAACAAAGACAAAAGAAAGAATAAACATAAATACTGTACATGTATAATTAAGTAAAAGACTGTTAAAAATAAGGATCTGATACACACACATTACAGTGGTAAAAAATAAAGTAAGATTATTATTATTAATAATAATAATAATAATAATAATAATAATAATAATAATAATAATAATAATAATAATAATATACAATTTATATACAAATGTGATTCATATATTTACAAAAAAATAATACAAAATGTACAAATATGATACTGATATTTACAACAATCAAGCTGTGAGGTTACAGTGATGAATTATGCAGTTTGATCGCCACAGATTAAGATACGTTACAGTCGCTTTTGAAAGCGTTCCAAGCTGTTGGGAAAACTTAAAGCATTTACAACAACTAGTCCTTTGGGGCAGTGTTTCCCAAAGTGTGCACATGCAAAAGTGGGGAAAATAGAATCGAAATCCCTTCTTATTGATTGGCCAATAGTGAGGACAGAAATCAGTTTCCATTAACTGGCATATTTACAACAACAAGCAGCAATGGAACAACAGCAAATTCCTGTGGTTTTGGAGTTTCTGTTTCTACTTTTTAAGCGTTTAAAGTTTTTCTACAGCAAAGGTCCAGTATTATGCTATTTTTCACCTATCTCTAATTGTTCTAAGAACCCCAACAGCATAGTATCTGAGGTATATTTTCCCAAACTTACCTGTTTTCTGGAGTTTTAGCCCTCTGAATTGTCACATTCAGACTGTTCCTAAAAACAGGCTGTTTTTTGGGCCTTCATGCTTATGCACGAGTAAACGTAAACACACACACTGCTTCAGCGTGTGTGTTTACTAAAAATGAAACTGATTGTGATCGCTCGCGCTGCTCCACAGGGAAGTAAACTGTCAACTATCAGCTGAGTCAGCAGTTTCAAACACTCACATGAGCCACTTCCTTCTCCTTCTCACCTCTTCTGACCACAGAAATAGTCCATTTAAGATGAGAGTCCATTGTTTTGTCCAACCAATGCGTCGCATTGGGTCACAAAAACGTCAGTGGTTCCCAAACGGAGTGGCGCAGCACGGCGGTGTGCCGTGAGGCAAGTCCGGGTGTGCCGAGGGATTTTATGACTACACAAAAATAGTGTTTGTATGCACTCATTTCATAATACAGAGGCAAACTCTATACCTACATTTTTCGTTAAATATTTCATGAGGAATATAGTTGTTTGTGACTATTTATTTGGCATTAGTAAATAATTATGCACATTTACAGATATTGTACATGATACAAGTGATAACACGTGTTATAAAGGCTATTTTGTGCAATAGGTGTGCCTTCAGATGTTTACTTGTCCTTTAGTGTGCCTTGGCCACAAAACGTTTGGGAACCACTGCGTCAGATCATCCCATAAAGGTGATACGAGGCAATGTAACGGCTGCTAAAAATGAAACTGATTGTGAGCGCTCATGCTGCTCTTCAAATTATCTTTAAACTGAACGTAAAGATATTAACTGTGATATTAACTGTAATATTAACCTGCCTTTGTCATGTTTGTTATACCTGTGAGGTCGTTTGAGAGGGAGGAGCTCACATTCTTATGTAGGGTAGGTAGGTATGCCAGGATTGTCAGGAGGAGGAGTTTCCCCATTATTATACATTAGTGGGGAAAAATCTAACTCACCCTTTTGGAGCTGGAATAACAAGGGAGGGAGGAAACAGAACGTTTTCAACTGTGGCCCTCTGAATGAGGCTAAGGAATGTCTATCACTGTAGCAAAACCATTATAAAGTGATTTTTTTTTTAAAGGGACAACCTTTTTTTTTCTAAAGAGCAAACTGCACGTTGATTTTTATTTCATGATCAAATTAAAAGCTGCATTCGCTGGGAATAAAGATAAAGTTTTGAGCCAACATTAAAACCACAACAACATGACACACTTTCCTCAACTAAATCCTAGAGAGATCAATTTGGAATCAGAGCGTTTCCAATCAAATTCACACCTCTGACAGAAAGCTGACTGACAGCTGCAGCACAAGTAAAGTTCAAAAAACACATTATGAAACATTAAAAACAGCTCATATGCACACAGAAAGCAGTGAATAGGGGGCAGGCGTGTGTGGATGTTGTGAGGAAACTCAAAGAACAACGAGGTGGCAGCATGTTTAGGCCAGATGATGTAACAAAGTTTTCCCTGAGCGCTGCCTGCAGGGACAATGGGCTTTGACGCGCTGAGGAGGATTGAGTCACTGACCTTCACCCTGTGGTTCTTTCTGCTTTTCCCCGCTCTAAATCATATCCTCAAAACAATCACAGACACAATCTGAGTTTTAGTGGATGAAAAACAAGCAGTTCTGTAACTGACTGGGTTTTCTGTCCGTTTGGTGGGGATGAAAAAGTGCTCTGTGAACACAAACCGAGCTAATCAAGTTGATAAAATCATCAGCTGTTCTTTGCCCATTCGGCGAGAGTCTGGTACTATCTGATATAAAAGCAGCTGTAGAGTCAGAAAAACTAAAAACGAACTAGCTCCTTTGTCTGAGCTGAGGTAAAGTGGTAGGAAGGTTTAGCATTAGCTCAGTGCTATTGTAACAAAACAAACCAAGCAACACAATATTGCTATCCAATATTCTTTTATGCCAGGTCCCATATTACCAAGTAGTAAGAACTCATCTTATATTTTGTTGGTGAACCACATCAACAGACATGTCAAACACCAGGAACCTGCAACTGTTACATCAACGTAATAAAATTTGTGTTGCTTTTATGGCCTTTTCCCTGCAGCACTGACACTGCCTCCTTTAAGGCCCTGCAGCATTGGAGCAACCTGCCAACTCAGTGTCCTCCTTTATATCTGGGTGTGAGGTTTTTACTGTTGGATTTGCGAGGCCAGTGCTACTGGTAATTCAGTTACTGGTCCAACTAGGAACACACATCTCTGGATTTTTAAATAGCTACCTTTTACATGGAAGCCTGGGCCATTTGGTCACAATTATCACACTTGTGCAATGAATCCTCAGAATGTTACTGCACACACCAACAGGCCTCAGGAATGAGCAAGAATAAAAAGGGGAAGATGACTGATAGATAACTGCAGTGTGTGCATGTATGCATGCACCTTAAACACTGTGCATGCATGCATATAAATATTTCAAAAGTAACTACAATATTTGCATTCCCTGAAGAAAATGCAAGTGAGGATGCAGGTGCTGGCCCATGTCACACTGCATTAGCACAGCATTAACCTAACATTAGCATTAACCTAGTATTAGAATTAACCTAGCATTATCACTAACCTAGCATTAGCATTAACCTAGCAATAGCATTAGGCTAGCATTAACCTGGCATTAGAATTAACATTAACTAGCATTCGTATTAACCAAGCATTAACTTAGCATTAGCATTACCCTGGCATTAGAATTAGCATTAACTAGCATTAGCATTAACCTAGCATTAACTTTGACCTAACATTAACATAACATTAGCTAGCTTTAACATAAAGCTAGATTTAGCATTAATCAAACATTAGTATTAACACTAACCTAGCATTAATCTAGCAATGGCAATAGCCTAGCATTAACACAACCTAGCATTAGCCTAACATTAACATTAACTTAGCAATATCATTAACCTAACATCAGCACTAACCTAGCATAAGCATTAATCAAGCAATAGCAATAGCCTAGCATTTCCATTAACTAGAATTAGCATTAACTACCATTTGCATTAACCTAGCATTAGCTTAGTATTAACCTGCTAGGTAATTAGCATTAACTAGCATTAGCAGTGACCGAACATTAACATGACATTAGCTAACTTTAACATTAACCTAGCCTTAGCATTAACCTAACATTACCACGAATTTAGCATTAACATTAACCTAGCAATAACATTAGTCAAACATGAGCACTAACCTAGCATTAGTCTAGCTATACCATTAGCCTAGCATTAACACAACCTAGCATTAGCCTAGCATTAACACAACCTAGCATTAGCCAAACATTAACATTAGCCTAGTAATAGCATTAACGTAACATTAGCACTAACCTAGCATTAGCATTAACTAAGCATTAACCTAGCAATAGCAATAGGGTTGAAAAAGGTTGATAAAAGTTACAAATTATAAAAGTACAAGCACAAATCTTGGGAACTTTCTTAACGTCTTGATATCTTGTTTTTCAAAATCGGACAAAACTGTGTGGGAGGAGTTAACGACAGAAGAAAAAAAAACGCCTCCTGCATCCTCACCAATAACCATCAGTAACACGGTGTGTGTTTAATGTGTGTTTGTGTACGTGTGGTTACTTCACCTGCTATCTGGTTCGACACATCTGCTTTAGGCTCTTTAGGGAAGGGTCCATCTGTTGGCACACACACACACACGGTCAGAATTTAACAACAGAAAATTATGAATTTCAATGAGGTATTTATACTGCGGGAAAACAACAAAGCTGACTAAGTCAACTAACTATGTATTATTGGATTTTAGAGATTAAATTAGACACATGGGATGGGATTTTGTTTTGTTGGTTTTGGGCCATCGATTAAATAGTGAAAGTAAAACATTAATGTAAGTAACTATATTTTCTAAGTAAGTTTTTGTGAATTTAAAGTGCTTCATCAATAAAGCAATAATGCAAGTATAAGATTTTCTTGTATTTTCTTTATGGTTCAAATCCGTATGTTTGTTCGGACGTAGACTGTAATATATAAATATATATTCCCCTCACACCCTCTTACATTGCAGAAAAACCCATACAAACCCATCTACACACTCCATATCTCCCACTTAGGATATATATATACCTCAAATCTGTGTACAAAATGTATATAATGTGTTATACCAGTTAGTCAGTGGTAACATTTGAATCATTGTGAATTTTTTTCATTCTGTGAATAATAGTCATTTGGTTGTTTTGATCTGGTTTCTGAGCACAAACCTAAATGTTTTGGTTTGTTATTGAAACTCCACACAGTGTTATTGAAATGTACGACTATAAACATGTAACAGATTGTGAGTTAATGGTTTCTACATTGATCTTATGATGATGAAAAATATGTTTCAATAATTAAGTAACCTTTTATGCAAATACTTCAGTACTTTCACCTAAGTAATAATCTGACTAAGCTACTTTTAATTGCATTAGTAGCCGTTTTTGACAAGGAGCATCTGTACTTTCCCAGAGGTAATGAAGCCGCTGTGCATGACAGAGATTTTCTTGGGTTTTTTTTTTTAGTAGAAACCACATCCCGCAAGACAAAGTTTAATAATAAATCAAAAGGAATACAAAAGGATCGGCAACATCGGGGGATTGACAATTAAGTATGTCTCCTCCATCTGAGAATCGACAATACAGCACTAACGCTGGAAGCACAATGGCTTTGCCAACAACCTCGTGCAGAGGGAAACAAAAGGCACAAATGGGTTTCACATCTATAAACACAAAATACATTTAATTTGCTCAAATCTACTCAAAGGAAAACAAAAAGCTGGCAGAAACGTGAATGCTGGTCACATTGGGCCAGTTAGCCTTACAAAGATTAAGCCTAATCACATTTACTACGATGGCTTTTTAGACATAGATTAAAAATAGTCTCAATTTGTCCTAGTCTTGAGTAGAAGTGTGACGATATCTCGATACGGCGATATATCACGATATTTTTCCGCACGATCGATTATCAATATGCTCCCGCTAAGTATCGATTTTTTTCAAAACCTTTTCTGCTTTTTCACTAAAATGTGCAGGTACGTCTTCACAGAAGTGTTGTCACTGTTTGTTGAAGGAACCAATAAATTGTTTACTGTAATATTGCACTATAATGGTGTCACTGGTAAGAAAGACCTTATTATTTGTTTACAGAAATCACTATTGGAGATAGTTATGTATTCATTTACATTGGTATGTTTACACTTATTTACAGAAATGTTGCACAAAATAGTGACACTTTTTCAATTTATTGTCTTTCAGAGACAGAAAATAAAAATTGTATTTGTTCAATTAATCTTTTTTTTTCTTGTTATGTCATAGATTATCGGAGATTGATTTCTGACCAATATATCGAAAATTGCAGTATCGTCATATCGTGAGATAATCGTTACCGTGAGCTTTGTATCACGTATCGTATCGTGAAGTACCCAGAGGTTCCCACCCCTAGTCTTGAGCTGAATAACCTCCTTTCTTGAAGGAAAACTAGTGCTAATCCAGGCCTAAATTCACTGTTGTGCCAAACCTGTGTATAAAGAAGTCATGTACATACCATCTGATAACTCATGACCTCTAGTTTCTCAGCACATCTAACAATCAAAGCATTGATCCTGTCTACAGTGTGAGTGTATGTAAGAGAGAGAGAGAGAGAGAGAGAGAGAGAGAGAGAGAGAGAGAGAGAGAGAGAGAGAGAGAGAGTACGGTCGGTGTCATGTGCTACCAACATGTAAACAGGCTGACCGCTCCACTGACTGACTGTGTGACACATGCTCTCTGTGCGCTGACTCAGGATTAATCCTTCCTACTCCGAGAGAGAGAGAGAGAGAGAGAGAGAGAGAGAGAGAGAGAGAGAGAGAGAGAGAGAGAGAGAGAGAAGCCTCAGCTTTCGATGCAAAAAAAACATGACATGTAAAAATATGTGAGTCGGATATACAACAATATGTAGCACGTAGAAGACTCTTTGGATGAGATGGAGTATTTGTTAAACTGAAAGGGATATTTTATTTTATCTTAGCATGTACAATTTAGAATTCACGAGAATAGTAATGCATTTTTTGTGGATTTTTTTGTGGATTTTTTAATTTTTTTTCTGTGGAAAGAAAAGGGATCCTTAACCCCTCCCCTCTCATGACATACCAGTACTTACTTTGCAGAAATTGTTTTATTTAAGTTATTATTTGAATAAATGTAAAAAATAAAAAGGTATTTTACTTAATTTTAGTGTTGGTATGTTTTTTTTGTTTTGAATGAAAATAATATTTTGTTTAACATATAATAATATTATTGAAGTTTTATACAGAAGGCTGACATCACGCTGCCATTATCATGAATAGGTGTCATAAATGCTATCATTAAGTATTGTTCGCTAAATTATGACACCTTTGGAGTAGGGCTGGGATAAACAATTATTTTTTTAAATGACTATTCTAGCGATTATTTTTTCAATGATTCGATTTCGATGAATTTTTCCAGTTCGATTTGACTCGATTCGATTATCTCCCTATTAATTGACTAGAAGTAATTTATACATGTTGATTTACATATCTAAAATGGAAAAAAACATAAATTCCTTAACATTACAATACATGTTTATTGCTCTTCACCTCAAAATTCCAAAATAAAGTTCAGTAAGAATATAAAAGTACAAAATAATGCATTCAGAGTCAGATGTAGCATTCAATAAAAAATAAAAAGGCAGTGGGAGCCGGCAACCTGACATGGTGTCCTTCCTCAACCAACAGAATTTAAGATTTATGTTGAAAACACACAGGCCTAGCTTACTGGAAAAAAAGTGCGTCTTTTAATTTAATGACAACAACTTAAAGTTATACACTCTGCCACTCACAGTTTTCTTAAACTCAAAATTCCAAATTCTAATACAGAAAATGCTTTTCCAACAAAAAATAAACTGTCTGTGTGTGTGTGTGTGTTTGTTTGTGTGCTGCTGTTGCTGCTGCTGCTGCTGATGTTGCCTCCTTGTCGCATTGACGCGCTGCCGTCCGGTCACACCCGGGATAAAGAACAAGGGTTACGGGGAACAGCTCCCTTTGACAATGAGTGCGTGCCTTCACTGCCGTGCACACTTGAAACTCGGAGGAGCCACACCCGTGAGTTATTCTCCGGCGCCGCCGTCTTTGCTTTGGTTGGACGATGCATCGGCGCGCACATTTTGCATTGACGTCATTGTAACGGCCCTACTTTTGAGCTATGTTGGCATTTTATGTGTTAGGTGGGGGAATCTAGTAGGGTTATGAAGGGATAGGGTAAAGGTTAAGGTAACGAACGACACTTAATGACAGCCTTCATGACACCTTATTCATGCTAATGAGTCATGACAGGTGTCATGTCATAATAAAAGACAGCGTAATGTAACAGAATATTATGACTTGTGGCTTTACTGAATAAAACAAATGGACCTTTGAATTATTCTAAATTCTGTGTGGACGTTTAAGGTTTGTACAGTATTTGAGTACCACTACTGTAGATGGTGTCACTATAGTCAAAGAATGGAGGATGATTACAAAGGACATGACAGCACTAAATTGTCATGGCACCAGTGTAACCCTACCTTATGATGCCTTGTTACCCCACACATCGTAGCCAATACATAGATCTGTCAATTTTCAATACTACAGGTCGATAATTTGTCAACAAACTAAATTCCTTTATGCTATTTACAGTAGGGGTGGGAACCTCTGGGTACCTCGCGATACGATACAAAGCTCACAATAACAATTATCTCATGATATGACGATACTGCGATTACCAATATATTGGTCAGAAATGAATCTACGATAATCTATGACATAACAAGAAAAAAAAGATTAAGTGAAAAAATAAAAAAATTATTTTCTATCTCTGAAAGACAATAAATTGAAAGTGTCCTATGAACAGTGACACTATTTAAGGGCAACATTTCTGTAAATAAGTGTCAACATACCAATGTAAATGAATAACTATCTCCAAAAGTGCTTTCTGTAAACAACAAATTGGGTTTTTCTTACCAGTGACACTATTATAGTCCAATATTCCAGTCAACAACAAACAAGTGACAACATTTCTGTGAAGACGTACCTGCACATTTTAGTGAAAAAGCAGAAAAAGTTTTGAAAAAAATAAATAAATAATAAATTAAAAAAATCAATATTGCAATATATCGCCGTATCGAGATATCGACACACTTCTAATTTACAGTATATTTTCACATAATAGCAGCCTATACTGTAACTTCTACATTGTCAAGCATTTACAATTCCCTCCGGTCGCACACACGGGTATGAAAAAAAGTGGTCACACCAACCTGTCTAAAATAAGATACAATTACTGCCTTGTTCACAATGCCCCCAGGCTGCCGGTAGGCAGGAAGGTTATACACATTCCTTGTTTAAATATATGTATCAGTGGCTGTCTACCCCATCCACCTGCCTTTACTGTGAAAAACACAATGCAAGCAATAAACACAAACAATGTAGGTCAGGTTTGAATAAATGGAGCAGAAATATACTGCACTTTATCTTACGTTATACCTAAATGCAACAAACACAGATATTTAGTCTTCAAATTAGACAGAAAGAGGCTCTGAGTAAAAACAAGCCTGAAAACTGAAATGTTGTTAAAAGCAAGCATAACACTAAAGAGGCCCTCACGCTATAATGCAATCTGTGAAAATGACACAATGCCCTCTGGTTATGTCCTCCCTGCTGTCAGCTTTCCATTAAAACCACTTGAAACAAAGACCAATCTGTTGAGTATTACGAGAAAGATGAATGTGTCATAATTGCAAAGCCTCTTCATCAATAAACATGCAGAAGATGCTTATAGACAGCATTTCCAAAGATTTTTGATATGCACAGGATTTTCTTTTTTCTCTTTTTTTCTTTTTGGAGTCAAAGTTGGGAGGGTGGCAACATTTCCTCACAGGAAAATGAACAAGGAGACATTATTTGAAGGCATAATCAGCCCTGTTATAATGACTGACAACTATTTGTTTTTGTAAAAAGAAACTAGGAAAATGAAGATGTGAGGATGGCTAGTGTGACTGCTGAATATGTATTCTTTCAGACTGGTGTCGTTCACATCTCGAGATAGGAAAACTAAAGTTGGCCAATGCAAAGCTGTTGATATCCTTTTCATGCCAAGGATTAAATGCCACTAAAACTAAGGCGTTAATGTAGATTGTGTCACTACGACAGCAATTGTTCACACACAAATGAGCGTGTTGTTAATTGCTAAAGCTCCCAAGCTTATCACATACTAATAAGGCTGCAACAACGAATCAATAAAAATCGACTAATAAAAGCATTGGCAACAAATATGTTGAGTTGTGTGATTTATGTCACTGACTGTGACGCAGAGCCGTTTGCTTCACCTGCAGAGCTTTGTCAATAAAGTTTTTTGTGTGTGTGTTTTAGTACAAGTGTTTTTGTGCGCACTCCAGTGTTTGTCTGTCCATGAGTGTTTGTGTGTGCGCGCCCACAAGTGTTTGTGTGTGTGCGACCACAAGTGTTTGTGTGTGTGTGCCCATGAGTGTTTGTGTGTGTGTGTGTGCGACCACGAGTGTTTGCGTGTGTGCGCGCATGAGTGTTGGCATGTGTGCGCGCACGAGTGTTGGCGCGTGTGCACCCACGAGTGTTGGCGTGTGTGCACCGACGAGTATTTGTATGTGCGCACACACGAGTGTTGGCGTGTGTGCGCGCACGAGTGTCGGCGTGTGCGCCCATGAGTGTTTGTGTGCGTGCACGCACGAGTGTTTGTATATGTGCACGCACAAGTATTTGTATATGTGCACGCACAAGTATTTGTATATGTGCACTCACGAGTATTTGTGTGTGTGTGCCTCGATTGTTTGAGGTTTTAATTTTTTTCACCTAAAGTGTGAGTGAGGACTCTGGTCTGTAATGGAGTGAGGATGGATGAATTACATTTAGAGTAGACAGGGGTTAAAGTAACTTATCACATCTACTCAAATTGGTTTGAAGTATTTTTTTAGGGTACTAGTACTTATATACTCTACAGGGTATATATAAGGTGTGTATTTTGCTTGTTGGGCTACTAACTTGCCTTAACCTAATACTGCAAAAAAAACAAGTTAATTATTGAGTTGTTGTCAATTGTGCTACAATACATACTCATACTATCCGATTCATCGATTAATCGATTCATTTATTGACCGATTCATGGATTATGAAAATAATCGGTAGTTGCAGCTCTAGGTACTATAAATATTATTATTATACAATTTGAATTGAACGCTACGTCAGCCCAATTACCAACTTTGTCTCAACTACCTTCTTTCCAGTTGCCTGAGCAGATAAGATCTGATTTATAGCAACAATTAGCTTGTGGCATAAAACTACACAGGAGCAAACTTGTTGGTGACAACCAATGCCTTGTGAACATTAGATTAAACCATCTGGGAAAGCTGAGTAAAGACGTGGAGAGAGAGAGAACAAGAACTGCAGGGAATTTCTACCGAGGTCCAGTGTATCTTCGAAAACTCAGCAGTGATGACAGAAAGAAAGAAAGGAAAGCTACGAGGAGACCCAACACTAACATAGTTTGCATATTTGCAATACCGGAGATGTCCACTTAGGCTGTGGTGTGCTAAAACATAATACCAGACAACTCTAATGGCTGCCAAAAAGCTTTTTACAATATACACTACAAGACTTGTATCAGTGGCTGAGGCCAAACATCCAGGGCAGGCAGATAAAACATAGATACATGTAGTCCTAAATAGAGGCTTTTCCTCTCCGATGCACGATTAGTACAGTAGGTTAATCCAACAACAACAACACACACACACACACACACACACACACACACACTCTAAGCCAACTTCACAGAACACAGTAGGATAAAGCCACGGCTGGAACCTCAACTGAACTGTTTGGATAAAGCTCAACAGTTCTCACACACAGCCACACATTATGGCAAACAACCATTTAGAAAATGACAGTGAAAGAAAAACTGCGACGAGTTGTAAATCATCCAACATCACGTCTCTCTCCTCATGTACAATAAACTCACCCAGACTTCAGCTCTGCTAAAACACTGACAGCACTGTATCCCACACTGAGAGCCCTTCCACAGACGGCTCGCTCTTGTCCACCGTTTCTGTCTCAAAGCCCACATTAAGACAAGACCACCCTTTCTGTGGGCCCCTGCCTTTCCCTTCTCGGCAGGCACACTCATCGCTTGACTCACACGCAAAGAGGAAAAGACCCCGTCTTGTTTAAAACATACCTATTGTCTGGCTCACACTCATTCGAATGAGGTGCGAGGCACAAAAACAATGAGCAATACTGTACTGTCAAAACTGCCTTTCTAGTATGGGGTTGGTTCAGCTGTGAGGGGTGCATGAAAACCTTTAAATATCACGATCAGTCAAAGTAGCACACTACCCAAAAGACTATTCAAGATAGTCTTTGGTTTCCCAGGACATCACATTTAATGATGTAGAAAAACAGTCCTTGTCTATCATTGCATGGACTTCACTAAAGGTCCATAAAAGTCCAGTATTATGCTATTTTTCACCCATCTCCAATTGTTCTAAGAACCCCAACAACATAGTATCTGAGGTTTATTTTCCCAAACTTGTGTTGTGTTTTCCAGAGTTTTATCCCTCTGAAAAGTCACTTTCAGACCGCTCTTAAAAACCAGCTCTTTTTTGGGCCTTCATGCATATGCATTAGTAGGCGTAAACACAGGAGGAGGAGAGCTCCGTGCATGTAAATACAGGCTACCAGGATCGACTGCTGCTCATTAAAGCCGACCCAAGTTGAATCTGTCTGCTGCAAAGAACTGGTGTTCTTGTCAGAAAGGGTTGAAGATATGGTTTAAGTTTGAATTTTTTGCTCTTCTTCTCTTCTTCATGCGGTCTACAAAACAGCAGAGTTGGAACTGTCGCCCCCTGAGGTCACAGATTTTTTCGGGGCACAGATTTTGTTTATCAAATTTTGGTAAACAAAAGAGGTTTACTTTTACTGATTCTTAAAGCAACCCAAAGTAGCACAAGTTGGCATTTTGACTGAACCAGCTGCTAAATGATCCTGAATGCTTCACCTCCCATAGAACTCAATGGACTGAAAGGGGCGATTGGCGTCATCAATGGCATCAATTCAACATGGCGGTGCACAGGGTAAAGTAGTCCCAGTTTTAAAAGTTAATAAAACAAATATGGTGGAAAATAATGCGTTTGTTAGACATAGATCTTCTAATAAGGACATTTCAAAAGTTTTGGGCCACATTTGTAAAAACTAGGGTTGGGCATCAAGAACCGGTTCCCAATGTCCGGTTCCAGAACCTTTACGAAGATGTTTGCATTTCAATTCTGTTTTTCAATTCCTAAATGCCTGCACTAGTTTGTTTCTGCGGCTTTCTCTGTTTGTTTACACGGGGTTTGTATAAGATGGTGATATTACAACCTGTACATGCAGTACGGGGACGCATTTACTCAACCTCCGGGTCTGTTCCGTTTACCGAAGTCCGTGTGTGATTTATTAAGTCCATGTGTGTCTGTGTGAAAGTCTGCATGTTTATGCTTCCGTCCATTCTCTTTTCACTATATCCATGTCTTTTAAATAGTGTCGGCTGTAGTCTGGGCCACCGCCATCTTGGATTATGTCGTCACCAGCGCGTCATCGCCGCAAGTCCCGCAAGCACAGAACTACCCAAATTTACTTCTCAAGAAGAACTGTTGATTGATTTGTCACATGACTGCTCCAGGGTTTAAGTTTGTTTTATTTTGTTTCTACCTGGGCTGCAACTCTTTGTTTTTTTAGACTGCTATCAACTTGTTTGTAGTGTTATATCAGCAAGTTTTAGTTTTACAGTTACAGTTAGGGACCTTTATAATTGAATACCCTAGTTACAGTGCAGCAACCAAATTAAACTGTATCAACAAAATGAAATAATAAAAATGACTTTTTCAAAAATTATCCTGTGAAATCTGTGACCTGTTTACCCGCACAACTCAAAGAATCGTAATCGAGAATCGTTTAGAACAGGAATCGAAATTGTGAATCAGAATCATTATAATCCAAACAATGCCAAACCCGAGTAAAACAAATGACTGCCTTTTAAAAAGACAAAGTATCCAATCATAAAAACAACTACCATCCAAGGATTCAACATGGTCTGAAACTATTTGTAATTCCAACCATGTTTTCATGACGGCCAACTCTTTTTGCAACTTCTTACCACACGTGTCCATCTCAACTAAGGATGCTCATTTAAAAAAATGTTTATAACCGATGACAGACGCTTACCAAGCGATTAATACCTGTTACCGTTACAGACTGTGAATGACCCCTGATTCAAAGGTAGTGTGACAAAAAAAAGTTGCTAAATTATGTCGGGGGCCCCTACGCTCAACAGCGCTGGCAAGAACCCTGATGGAGGTGCTCCAGCACCCACTGTACCAACTTAACATGGCATTGATCGGTAGTCAAGAAAAGTGTTTCCCAACTAAGGGTACTTGAACACACCTCAGGGGTTACACGAAAATATTTGCCAATTTAATTTCTAACATAATAGGACTAATTTATACATGCCCACAGACATTTTCCTCATATGTTGATAATAAATTGTGGCACACTTTTTAATATGGCTGCATGAAAAAGTGAAGGTAAAAATCTAAAAGGAAAAAAAAATCAAAAATAGATTAATTAATAGCTTAAATCCAAGATTAATGTTGAACCAGACATAGGAAACGGCTTAGCTTGGTGACAAAAAACAATGCATACCATGAACTACGGGGTACGTGCAATCTAACAAAAAGGATAAGGGGTACATGGGATAAAAAAGGCTGGGAAACACTGGTCTAGAAAACGCAAGGCAAAGGCAAAGGAGGGCGCTCGTGCGCCCCCACATTGATTGTGGACTGGGCAGTCGCCCACATTGCCCATAGCAAAAACCGTCCCTGGCTGTACCACATATTTTGCAAATTAACTCATTATCTTTTTGGGTGAAATTGTCCATTACAGAGCTCCGTTTTGCTTGGTTCATTGCTGCAAAGTTGCCACCTGTTTAATGCAAGTGTCGACACGCCCCCATGAGTTGATTGACATAAGCACCTAATTAAAAAAACAACTGTATCGCTGGGAGAGGTCCAAACAAACCCAGCTGTGGTTGTTTACCAAGACAGGCTCCTACTTCTGACCCTCGGCGACAGTTCCCTGAACCCTCACACCACACATAACCTTACAACAGGGGGTCCATACAGACAGAATGGAGAGGGTACACCCATCTCCCATTTCAGATCCCTGTCACATTCATGCTACATCACAGCACTGACATTGCATATACAGTATACTGATACAATATCACAAACCTTTTGATGAGTGACACAAGGAAGAAATGAACACAAATGACAGGCGTCGGCCCGTGCCTACCTTTGATTCCCTATCCAACTGGGGAGGCTCAGAACTCCCAGGGGGGTCTCATTAGGAAAACATTATTTTACCTAACCCTACGAAACCCCACTAGATCCATTCACCTAACCCAAAAAAATGCGAACATAGCTCCAAAGGTGTCATAATTTAGCGAACAACACTTAATGACAGCCTTCATCATGCCTTACTTATGCTAATGACTGATAATGCCAGCGTAATGTCAGCCTTATGTATGAAACTTCAAGTAAAATGTTACCAATGAAGGAAACTTTAATGCACACCAGACATATTTTAAACATTTAACCAGTATCTGAGCCGGAACGTAATTCACTCCAAGGTTACATGTCAACTTACAATTCCTCTTTGTGTTCCCCACACCTGCCTTTGTTGTTGTGTATCAGTAACCATGAAAGGATTAATTGTGGTGAAACAACGAGATAAATATCACATTCTATGAACTTCCTTAACCAGTGGCTATATCTGGTTTTTCTAGTGCTAACATGTCATTTCCAGCTCCCATATACAGTCCCAGCTGTGACATGCTCTCTTGTGGATACTTAATATGAAAAGAGCTCAGCTCTGTTCTTAAAGGTCAGAGCTGAAAAGGCCACTGGAGCTGTTCCTTATTTTACCTGCTAACCTCTGGGACCCATTCAAGGACATCAGCAGGCTGAGCTTTGAGACTCAATAGACCAGTGACTGTAATGCTTACAGTGGATCAATTCTTTTGGTTACTGGCCCAGAGTAAAATAGGGAAGGGAGAGGAGGGGGTGCAATAAGTGGAAGAGATGGAGACAGTCAGGGAAAATGAGTGTGAGATGGCAGTTCTGAATACACTGGAGACCCGTACAAAAAAAGCAGTACAACGGTCTTTCAAGACTTGCCCCAGTTTGGATGGATGCCTTACTCTTTAACCAATATCTGCCTCTCAAATGGAGAAGCAAGAGTCTATTCAAACACATCTCTAACACTGATGTGTAGCCAGGTAATTCATATTTTAAAACTTAGATAAATCAATATTATTTTTCAAGTGTTTTGCTTGCTCATTCCCTCTCAAGATTACTTTTGAAATTTATTCCTATCCTGTCTCATTCATATGTCTTATTCCACTTTACTAGAACAGCATAATCCCATACTCTTTCTGAGGCTCAATGCAAAGACTCATCTTACAACAAAGCACACGAATAACGACTATCTAAACAGGTCTCGCATCTTTTAAACCAGAACCCTTCCTCTTTATTTCTGATTTTTCTCATCAAATTGACTTCATCTTTTTCTACCTCCTTGATTTTTTCCCTTCTCCTGTTCCAGTTTATTTGAGTAAACAGCAGTGTATGTACTTTCACCAAGCACGAGGTCAAGGTGTGAGTGCGCGTGTGTGTGTGTATCACTTCAAAATTCATGCGCACCAGTCCATTGCACACGTACCAGCCTGCCTAACTTTCACTAATTGAAGTGGTTAGGTGTAGTAACAGGTGTGGTGGTGTGACTGAAGCTGCAGTAATCAGGCGCGCTTCACTATGTAGCACCGTCTACATGACATGTAAATACTTTGAAAAAATTGCTAAGCGTGCAGGCGTACACACGTGTGCAAGTCAGTAAGTGTGTGTGTGAGTGTTGTATCCTATTCAATCACAGCAACGATCTGACTCAGAGCGTAACTCTACAGTCACTACCACTCTATGGACGGGTGTCGTGACACAGACTGTAACCGGACTAAATGGTGGTCTATTATACACTCACACACACTTACTGTACATACCTGCACGCGTAAGCACATAACAATATTTTCTAAGTGTTTGCGTGTAGACGGTGATTGATAATGAAGAGCACCTGATCGCTATAGCTTCACTCACACCATACCTGCGTCTACGTGTGACTGATATATTTATATTTGCTAGGTGCACATCCAGGTGTGGCTTATGTGTACATACACTTTAATATGTATGCACATTAAAGCGTCTGCAAACGTGTTGACGCGTTAACACGTCTGCAAGCACACATGCGGACGTGACTTGTGCATTGTGCCCGTGTACCCATTCTAAGTCTACGGGAAATGTAGATCAGACGTGCAGAAGTGCAGGCGCAGGGTACGCGCTCGTTGGACTGGTGGGCATGAATTTAGAATGGATTCACCCCCCATACGTGTGTGTGTGGCAAAGACAGTAATGGGTTAATACACAGGCTCGTGGCTTAAACTGGTAGACGTGAAAGTTATTTTAGGCAACAGACAAGGCAAAAACAATGCTAGCAAAAGTGATTATTTGGCCTACGCTTAGGAGTCATCTGACTGACAGCTTAAAAAACTGCTTTACTACACATTCAGCTGCTTTCAAAAACAATCCATAAATTCCATCAAATCTGTCAAGTGTTTTGTTATTATTATCATTCTTCCTAGTGTTTAATCTAATTGTTATAGGGCCTTTGGGTTTTTCAGGTTACTTACTTATACACGAAGACATTCTCCCTGCCTGGCTTTTGACATAAAACATGGGTCAGACCGACGGACTGACAGAATAGTGGCTGTTGCCATGGGGACAGACAAGAAACCCAGTCGAAACAGGAAGAAACAAGATAAAACATGCACCAATAGCAACAAAAGTTATGCCTCATGACTATCTTAAGCAAGTGGTAAAACCTGTGTCCCCACTGAGTTACAAAACTGAAACATGACACACACACTGATTTTGGTACACAGTGACAACATATAATCTGGTACAAAGCCACTGGTGCAATACCTCAGCCACTATCGGGTCAGTGGGTCAGTGTTGGCTTTAAGTCGCTTTTTAAAAGGAGCATTGCATTCTGATAATTTGCATTATATGCATAGACAGTTTTAGAATGAAACAAGAAATGCACAGATATGAAAATACTTGGCCGAAACAGAAAACAGAAAATGAGAAAACCAAGGCTGAAAACCAAAAAGAAAATGTGTGTTATTATAACCATTGAATTTATGGCTATGAATATCATGTGTACTAACCTCACTAAAATTATAGCACTGCAATTGCATACATTAATATTTGCTTCAAAAAAAAATTATCAATTAAAAAAACAACAACAATTATTTAGCACTGACCTTCCAACAATGCACAATATAAAATACTAAATAAAATGTTGACCACACTTATGTAATATGAAGTACGAGTGATTTTAAGGTGATGACGTGGAGATTCATATTGGTCCCAGTTTGTCATGTAGCCCCTCAAAGTGGCTACATTGAGCCAAAAGGCATGGAAAAATACTGTTGTAATGCGACAGGTGGTGTAACTTTGTTTATGACACAGTCAAAGTCCAAGTCAAAGTGAAAATGACAAATCTGGATGTATCCCACTGTTACAACTTGTTGCATTTTGAAATGCTTGAAGCAAAAACTTGGCTTGGGAAGATGTGTGCCTGTCTCAAATGACTACATCGTTATGCAATGCATTGTTGAAATTAATCTATCGTACAAGCAAGTTGCAACCCCTAACCCACCTTCATTGTTCAGTCCTCTTATGCGTCTGTAGCAAAACTGCTTGCTAGGAAAGTGTTCAGAGAGAGGCACACAATGGCGTTTGCTGTTTATCAGACTTTATTGCCAGGTAACACAAAGTCAGTAAGCTTAGCTTTGCCCTCCCCAACTCTGCTGCGCCAGTGCACGAGTGTAAACCAGCGTGTGATCCAGACGAGCAGGTAGGTCTCTTTTTAATTCCAATATATCAAACAGGTGTGATTAATCACCTGCACTACACCTGCGATTAAATTATCCACAGAGTCACTCCCTGAATCGCCTCCCCCCAATCCCTCCATGATTTTAGACCATCATAGTTCCCTGTTGCAGAGATCCATTCATACAAAAAATGTTCTTATGCAATTATTTGAAATGCTGGTTGTGCTAGGAGTCATAGTCCAGGCGTGCTTTCCATCCCTTTAGACTTTTTACAAAGTATCTTGAATAACTGCAGGCAAACAAAGATCAATATCTAGTGTTTTTTTTTTTCTTTTAAAGAGGCAGTATTATGAAAAAATCCCTTTATAATGGTTTTGCTACAGTGATATACATTCCTTGAGCCTCATTCAAAGGGCCCAATTTGAAAAATGTCTGTTTGCTGGCTCCTCCTACCCTATAAGAGTGTGAGATCCTCCCTTTTAAACTACTTAACAGGTAAAACAAACATTGCAAAGGAAGGTTAATATTACAGTTAATATCACAATTAATATATTTACATTCCGTACATAGATAATTAGGGTATATAGATAATTTAGTATATAGATTAACCGATGAGCGCTCAACAATCAGTTCCACTTTTAGTGGCCGTTACACCATCTTTATGGGATGATCTGACGCTTTTTGTGACCCAATGCTACGTAGCTGTAGGACAAAACTATGGATTATCGTCTTAAATGAACTATTTTTGTGGTCATAAGAGGTAAGGAGGACAAGAAAGTGATGTAGCATCTCATGTTTGAAACATTTGACTTAGCTGATAGTTGAGAGTTTACCTCCCTGCGGCGTAGGGCGAGCAGTTCCATTTTTTGTAGCCGTTATATCGCCTTGTATTGCTTTTTTAGGATGATCTGACGTGTTTATGACCCAATGTGATGCAGTGGTTGGACAAAACAATGGACTCTCATCTTAAATGGACTATCCATGTAAGGTGAGGAGGAAAAGGATGCATATGCATGAAGGCCCAAAAAATAGCCTGTTTTTAAGAGCGCTCTGAAAGTGACTTTTCAGAGGGCTAAAACTCCAGAAAACTGGCGAGCTTAGGAAAATAAACCTCAAATACTATGTTGTTGGGGTTCTTAGAACAAATGGAGATGGGTGAAAAATAGCATAATACTAGACCTTTAAATTCTAAGTTCCTTTCCCAACACATTTGATTGGAAAGAAAAGAATCACAGAAAGCCTTGACATATAATGTTATGGTTGGAAAACATAACACATGCTGGATTGTGGTTCCTCCGAGAAATGAGATTGAGCCGCTGCCTTATAGGACTAGGGCAAAAAGACAAGAGAGCTCTGCAATAACTTTACTTGGCCTTTTTTTATTTAATGTAAAATAAAATACAAGCACAAACTTGACTGGAAATCTAGCTCCGAAGCACGATATTATCTTTTCTATTTTTTCTAGAGTCTAGAAGCCTCCACCTTTGGGAAATTCCCTTATTCACTTTCATAACAAGAGAAAAAAAAATTGAAACCATTCCAAACTCTTTTTCTAAGGTCACAATTAGACTATGCATAACATGTTTTTAATTGGCACAGTTTATAAACTTCTTATGTAATACATTTTTATATTGAGCCACACACAGCCTGCAAAGAACATTCCAAAGGAAACAAGAATGACTTGGAGAAAGAACGTGACTATAGATGCACAGAAAGTGACATAGTGTGCAACAATTGGAATTTAGGATTTCACTTATTCAAATAATCATATCGACCAATATTATCCCCAGACACTGAAGGGATGTGCTATGTAGATTATTGAGTTGATTTTCTTTTCAGAAACAGTCTAGATTTTTCCTCAATTCGTAAACAAAATCACATTAATTCGATTTCAAAGAACGGATATTGAAAAAATTCCCGTAAAGTTTTTGTGTTTATCAGTTTTCTGCTAAAATAAACATAATTTTGGCCAACATACATTTTAAAGTCTAGGAAAGTTTATATGCTTTACGTCCCAAAAAAAAAACCCTGGATCCAACCATCAACATTACAAAACACAGTACAAAACTGGGCTCCAGAAGTAGAAACTGTATTTAATAGGACATTTTAGCGTATCACATATAAAAGCATTTAAATGCATATGTTTATTGTTTAGCAGTGTGATTTTTGACAGCAAATTCTTATTTAGTTTTAGTATTTTGACTGAAATGCATCTTAATTTTAGTCAAAAGATTTTTAGTCACTAGGACTGCAGTTACAGTCAAGATTTAGTGAACTAAATCACATTAAGACTTTAATCGAATAAATCTGTCACAGATATAGTCAACTAAAATAGAAAGCAGATAGTATTAATGTTAATGTGTAAAACCACACAATCACAAGTTCTGATTGGATTTCATCCAATGTGACAAAATTATAGTTCAGTTTTTATCAGGGGTGGACTGGGAACAAAGAGACACCATGTAGAAATCGTTGTTAAGTCAGTGACTCTCAACATGTGGCTCTTTATGTCTTAATTTTAAATATTTTTCCCCCAGAAAACCTTAAAAGCGAGAAACTTTTTCTTTGGCCATTTTCAAAAAGGTTCTGACACTCATGGGAGACCATGGCTGAGGTGGTAGAGGGTTGTCTTCTAATCAAGAGGTTGGGGGTTCGATCTCAGTCTATGCGTCGAAGTGTCCATGTGCAAGACACTGAACCCTAAATTGCTCCCAGTGGTTGACCAGCGCCTTGCAAGGTGAATGTGTAAACGAGCTGATATTGTAAAGCGCTTTCAGACAACTTCAGTGTGTGGATAAAGCACAATATACATTATAAATCAAGTCAATTTACTTTTCTCAGACTTTACCTTCCTTTTGCCAATAAATATCACTTTTATCCTATTTTTTGTCCTTTTTTTTGTCCACTTTAAATCCAAATAAGCTAACTTTTACCCAAAAAATACCACTTGTTTCTTTTTTTCTGACATTTTTCCTCTTTTTGTTCCACATTTTTGCCTTTTTTCACTACTGTTTGCCACATTTTGCCAATTTAAGACACCTTTTGCCATTACACACCACCTGGTTCCTCTTTATTTGCCCATTTGTTGGAAACTCTTCACTGCTTTTGGCCCATTTTAGTCACTTTTCACTCTTTACTTGCCACGTTTTTTGCCACTTTTGGACCATTTTTGAGAATCTATTACCATGTGTGCTTCCACTCGCTCGTTAAAAAAAAAAAACAAAACGTAGCAGACCGGACCGGTCCGCTTTGGGTCGACGGCCCACCGGTACGGTGCCCTGTATGGCAGATGGCCAGTCAACCCCTGGTTTTTATTAGTTTATGAAAATATCACTATATTTTGATAAAGTTTTCAATGCTGTTATAGTCTTGTTATTGTTACTTACAAAATCTATGACCAAAAACTCTAGTCAACAAAGTTGTTTAGAAGAGTCATTACTTTAAAGTTGTAAGACTGACCTTTGAATATTTTCACAAATTTCACAAAGGATTTTACAAATTTTACACCAAAAGAAAATGTGTTGATACAGATCACACAAGGAAAAATAACTAAATGTCATAAAACATAAACGAGTCCCCATGTGTGTGACATACACACACTTTTGAACCCGCTTACACACACACACGGGCTCAGATCAGATTAGGTCAGCGTGTGTAATCCAATGAACTCTCACCTCTAACATGACTAATGCTGTTAGAGCTGTCAACACAACACCAACATGCTAACAGCGTGGCTTTGCTGCCACACACAGCTCTGCGCTCCAACACCTCATATTACATTTTCCCATTTCAGAGAGCAGATGTGATTTTTTTCACACCACTTAGACAGTCTCTGCATGGGAAAAACACTCAGTGTGCTTCCTGCGTGACGACGGACATGCTTTTTTTAGTTCATAAACGCTGTCACGTGAAGAATCTCCACAGATCCCATTTACCCAACATCTGTGTTAAATCCTGAATACATCATACACGTCTGCGACAAAATGAAATGATCTTCAAAAGTCTTGTCTTTTCATGTTGCCGTACGCAGCTCATCACAACTATTTGAATGTCAGGGAAGTTCACCCAGTTCTCTCTGAAACTAGATCTGCTGCTTTTTGTACTACCTCTTGTATTGAATTACTATGCTACAATAAAAAAAAAAAGTTCACATTGACATCATCTCAGCTTTGGGCTGCAAACAAATCCAACACTGCAGTGTGTTTTACTGCATGGCTGTGGATGGCTTCGCTCACCCTCGTCTGATTGAAAAATTGCAGTGTTTAGTCTAGCCACGAAGCCGTGAAACGGCTTTTCCAACCATTTTAGTTGAGCACCCCAATCTGTGAGGTCAACACATTTTTTCCACCGTCTTTGTCTGTTACTGTAGCAGTCCCAAATATCTTTAACCCTCAGGCAGAGTTGGGGACCAAATGTGTACCTTCTGCTTATTCAGTTTTTTTAATTCCCAATATCTCGTTCAGTTTAAAGACCAATTGTATGAACCTTGGTCAGGCGTTTTCTTTTATTATCATGTTCATAATGTATAGAACAGGAGATATAGAATGTACCGACACTCCGATATGGCCCCATTGACTCCCATTATCACCAAATATTTTGGTTATACCGTTATCCTGACATAGAACAGTGGTTTTCTAATAAATACATAATAAATCTAAATTTCTACCTTCAAAATACAAAATGCACTTTATTTTGGGGAAAAAAAATGTATTTCTCATTGAAAATGTTTTCGTCTTTATGACCAAAAGGGCAAAAAGAAAATGTTTAAAAATATAATGAAAATCTATATATTTATGGTTAGGTCTGAAGTTTTTTGAAAATATCTAATGTGAAAAAAAAAATGTATATGACATTTTGAAGACACTTTTAGGGTACCGTTTTGATACCTAAGCTCAAAGAGTGTAGGTTTTTCCAATAAATGCACCTTATTTTTGGAAAAGAAAAATGCATTTGTGTTTTTTTATTGAAAAAAATTTGTTTTTATGACAGAAAGGGCATAAAAATGGAATAAAATACAGAAATATGATGAAAACTTTATATTTATGGTTAGATATGAAGTTGTTGAAAAGATCTGACATGAAAAAAACGGGGGGGAAATAATATTTACAACATTATTTACAACAGTTTTATGAAGGGTACCGTTTTGGTACCTAAGCCTAAAGAATGTGATTTACTTTTTCAAAGGTCCCCTGAGGGTTAATTGACTCTTCAGTAAAGAAAAAAACAACAATAAAAGACTCTTGCGTACAAAACTTGTCTGCATCACCTTTCTTCTGATCTGCATTTTCACGTGTATAATATCCTGCTTCCTGTTTCTGTTTGTAACCAACAGCTAAACACAGTACGGACACTATCACTGCTACAATGAGACATTCACCTCATGGATCACCTCATCAAAGTCATTCAACAGCCCATTCAGCGAAGAGGCTAAACCTGGACTTTGCACAGAGGAATACGTCACTAGCATCATTTCAAAGTAAACCTGACCCTTGTGAGTGGTTTGTACAAGCTTTTTATTGATACTCAGATCACGCACTCAATGCCATAAAGAACATGAAGGATTGTGCCATGTTGGCATATCCGGTAGTTGCCCAGAGTCATAAACCACAGGATGGTTAACACGACTGCCACAAAATGCCAGTAGGTCAGTCAGAGGAGGAGTTAAATGGAGTGAATATAACAGATACAGTGTCAGTAAGAGGACAGACTGAAACATTACAAATGTCTGTCTTTCTTAGAGCTTTTAACTTATGGAATAAATTGCCTATGGACCTGAAAGACATGTCAACTTTACTCATATTTAAAAAAATCTTCTGTTCTTAAATGTACTAGAATCTTTTTTTTTGTTTTAATGGACCCCAGGAAGATTATCAACCACCACAGTGGAAGCTAATGGGGATCCAATGAAAAAATAAACATTAAACTTTAACACATCTCTTACCCACAAATTCATCATCTATTGTAAATTCTAAGTAAAAGCCAGGATTTAAAAGATCGGAGATTCTCATGTATCCATATGTTCATAAACACATTAAATATGAGCTGATAAGAATGAGTATGAGATAACACGGAAAGAAGCCATGCTTTACTAGCCCCGCCCTTTTATACAAATTTAATGGAGTCAAAATAATTATTTAAAGCTAGCTAAACAACGGTAAAGCCCTATTCGCACGGGATTAGTTTTACCTAGGGACCACATGCAATTTGTAATAATTGCGGAGAATGTCTGTGATGTTAATTCCGTGTGAATCGGCCATGTCAGTAATTTGTCAAGTAAATATTCCCCTGCAAATGGCCTACTATATTTTGCTGAACTCCGAGGTCCTGTGATAATACTAATCCAACACCAATAGGCCTCTCTGTGATTTGGACAGAAGTGGGCGGGATCTGATGCATGATTACGCGTTGTTTTGTTTCCGGTGTCACGGTCTGAGTTTATCTCGTACTAGAATTGATTATGAGCATATGTACGCGCATGCAACCCAAACCTAATCCACTTTGAAAACAAAAATAAACAAAACTGAATTATTATTTTTTTTAACAAATTCATTTTCTGGTAGTGTGCATGTGCATATATGCTCATAATCGATTTCAGTACGAGGTAAACACAGACCGTGACACCGGGACGCATGTTTATCTACTTTTGGCGAAGAATGGAGAATGCACACAAATGATGATTGAAAAATATTCCTTTATTGTACTATTTTCCTTCTATATTTCATTGTCAAAAGAATCCCTTGATAAACTATTTGGACCAGCAGAGGGCGCTGGTAACCCAGTGGTCAGTTGGGATGCAGGTATTCTGTGCAGTGAAGAAGAGATGCGATGCGCTAGCAGACAGAGCTAATAGAAAAACGTGACTTTTACAGATAATCACGTAATATTACAGATATTCTTTCGGTGCAAAACATGTCTAAACATGAACATGTTTAAGAATAGAAGGCGGCCAGAAAGAAATTAGTAGCAGATTCCGCCCGCCGCCTCAGCATTTGGACAAGAGAAAGATAAATATATAGCGCTGTTTAAAAAAAGTACTGCGATTCAATTTTCAGAGAATCGATATGAACCGTGATACCTAATCGATTTTTAACTTCCTTACGATTAATCGTTACATCCCTACTAGTTTCTCTGAACTAAAAAAAGCATGTTTCTCTACAGCTGGCTAGCGCTAGCAGTAACAGCACCGAGCTGTGGTCAAAAGCCTGCAAAGTTGTTTTAACATCAACTCACACTGTTTCACGTTTTCAGATGCCCGTAAAATTCAGCAAAATCTCAGGGTTTGGTTATCCCGTGCGAATTCGCCACATAAAAAGCAGACGTTGGGGGGTCATTTATTTATGACATGTGGTCCCTAGGTCAAACTAATCCTGTGTGAATAGGGCATAAGACAACGAAATGGACTGGAGTCTTGGTGCAGAGAACTTGCTCGGTTGACCTGTGAGGTTAATTCTAGGTAGCCATTATGTACGTCAGGTGATTTTAATGACTCGTTTCAAAATGTGATGTAAATGACTGACAGTAACTTCACAAAGCACAGTCTTCCATAAATAGTTTTCAAAACACTCAATATGTCTAAGAAAAGTCATTCATCTACACAATGACACACAAAAAAAAAAATGACCAAAATGCTATATTACCTCCTCTAATTCTCTGTGTAACGCTTTGGAATTTCTACTGCTTGCACCAAAGTCTAAGAAGAAGACATAAAGCTTATGGAAAAAGCATAACGTTTTTGTCTGTTCAACATGAGACATCCCTGAGACTCTGAATAAAGGCGCAAGCGGGTCAGAAAATGGATGGATGGATAGATGGATGGACAGAACAATAGACATGAAGTTTATAAGTGAAGAAATGAAAACAATGTAGAGCAGGGGTTCCCAGTATGAAGATGGGATTCACATTTGTTGAAAAAAAATATTCTTGACGCTATTTACTTTGTTTTTAGTCAATCAAAGTTTTTAGGTGTCACTGTTTCAACATCCTTATTGTATTTTCACATTATACAAATGTAAAATAATGATTAAGTAATTATAATACTGTATATATTCAAATCAGAATATTTCATAAAATTGCTGTTGTTTTGTTAGTCTGACTTTAGACTCAGAGGATGTTCTGACGGCCCCTTCGTTTATTAAATGACTGAATAATTCCTTGAACTTTAGTTTGTTGTGAATGTGCATTTTTGACGTATGAGGATAAATAAATGTCTTTGTGAAAATCACCTCGCCTCATTTATTGTATTTGACAAGGTTTTGCTTGTTAAACTGCAAGTGGACTTGATGTCATTATGGGTGATATAAATCAAGGTGACAGTGATCGCTATCAAAGGGTCCCGAGCTATCAAAGGCTAAGCCAAAAAGTCAGGCTGATTTAGCCTACAATCTCTCCCAATCACTAAAAAAAAAAAACCCCAACCCCACCCAGGACTTGCATGGGTAGGGGGATCGCGAACCCCTGATGTAAAGTTTTTAGTGTTTTTTAACTAAATCATTTAAAAAAATGTGGGTTAGTTCAAAATCTGTAACTGGGGTCCCACATAAAGAGATCATTGCCAATTCAAAAAGCTATACCATTGAAGAAAGGTTATCAATTTGAATCAACAAAACTTCAGCTAAAAACATTTTCCAGATAGAAAATGATCAGTTCTACATTTGTACACTTACGTCTTTCTTTGTTTTTTAGGGTTTTGATGCAGCTAAGCTTGTAAAACTTTTCCACTAACCAGAAAACACTATTTTGAGGACTGTAATGCACAGTATCCATGTGAAAGAAAGGTCAAAACCATAAAGAAATTTAAAAAAACAATGGGTTGATGAAACAGTCTTGAACCTTGATTCTTAGTTCTTTAAATTCTATTACATCTTCATTGTGCTAAATGTTGGTTGTTCAAACATGATGGTTAAAGGTATCGTTCCTCTCTTCGGAGACTGATAACACTGTTTGAATGCTAATGATTTACCAGAGCTGAGGTCATGTTGCGTTGCTGGCAGATTTTAACCGAGATGAGCCAAACAAATGGAAAAACCTTCCTATTTGTCTTCCACTCAAACTGACCTCAGAGCACATTAAAAAAAAAGGTCTGTTTTGTTCCTTTGGCTGAGACCTGGCTTCGCATGTACCTGCACCTGTTAAAATTTAAAATTAGAAGTCCTCCGGGCTGTAGAGGTTCAATATTAAATGCTAGCATCCAAAATTGTGCCGACACGTCTCAATTTTCTAGAAGAAAAGTAACAGTTTGACAGTTGAATCTAAAAAAATTTTCATTCTCGTAGAAGATCGACTCTTTTGTCCCCGTCACTAACGGTTTCCCAGTAACTGTTGGTGTTGGTGTTACCATGGGCTCAGGGTTGTTATATTTCTGCCTAATATGAAAAAAATAAATAAATAACAGGCACATCCCACACTAAATGGAGCAGTTCAAACTAAGACCATTTTTATTCTTTTCATCCCCATGTTTCAGATTAATCTCTGACCTTTGGCTAAAAAGCTTTTCACCTTGGCATCCATTAGCTTTTGATGGAAGCTGCCAGGCTGAATAAAAGGTCTCAAAACAGCAACATTTTCCTTGCAGCTGGCTTCAATTTCTTACGTCATCTTTGCTCCCCTCTGCAGCGCATGAAGGATGTGATATTAAAGTGTGCATGAGTAATAATAATGGCTACATTGGCAGAGGAAGGCGGTGGAGAGCGGTACGCCGTAACAAAGCGCTGTGCGACAGCGAGAGGAGAAGATCTAGAGAAGTGCCACAGAAAGCTGATCATTTCACAAAGCATGTGCCGACTAAAAAGAGCACACCGTGATTCCTCATCATCATTTATGGTACGTTGCGCAGTTACGGCTGTTTTTTGTTGTTGACAACCAGGGGTTTAAAAGGTTAGTGGAAACTTTAAATACTCAGAGATTACTCCTAACCTCAAATGTTGACTTGTTCATCTTTCACCAGAAAACACTAAAATTAAGCTAAACTAGGAATAAGGCAGTTTCTACTACTTTGACAAAGAATAAAGGCTGGGATACATTGTGCGATTTTTTCAATCGTTGCACTCAGCTCCAGCTCAAACTGCTCAGACGCAGAGCCCGAATGTGCGCAGCTCACGATGCATGTTCTCACACTGGACGGACCAACACTGCTCACGCTGTACGTTCATACACAACACGTCGGGGTCTTGTTTCCGGAAATGCAACGTACAAATTAGAAGAAGAAGAAGAACACTGAAGCGTCGCCATTAAAACAGACGAAGAAGAAAAACCTGGAAGTGGAGAGACGCTCACAAATCTCAGCAAAAAGAGCTTTAAAAAAGAAAAGACGGCGATGTGATGGACCAGGAGCTGGCTGGGCAATACAGTCCGTCAATTTTACAGTGGTCCTACGGTGTTCGCGCATGCGCAGTGTGAGCGTTTACGGTAAGCGACTGGATTTCAAACATGTTTGAAATCCTTACGACCCTACGATTGCTGATCGGGAGCTGGTCGTGTGGTGTTAATCGCTTCTCGTGACCCCATGTATGCTACAGGATGCACGACACACGATCTAGCAGAGACTCGCACGATCCCACAAAATAGTAGCACGAGTCAAAAATTGGCTCAAAATGGGCCAAAAATCGCACAGTCTACGCCTGCCGTGACTAATAACGCAAGTGGCTCCTCCAAGTTTCAAAAGTACAAGGCAGTGAAGACATGCACTCGTTCGTCGAAGGATCGCTGTTCCCCGTAAACCTCGTCCTTTATCCAGGGTGTGACCGGACGGCAGCGCATCGACGGGACAAGGCGGAAACACCCGCTGTGACACCAGCGGCAGCAGCGGCAACAGCAGCCGCACACGCGCACATGCAATGAAAGAAACCTTTTACATACCACTGTGATACCCTAGTACTCCGTCCTGATTTGTAAATTAAACACAATGTATGTTTGCTGTACTCTTAAGCATCTAGTGGAGTTTTTCCTTTGCAGTGTGACCTTTTATTTTATCCTTAAACTTCCTCAAGGTTTCTTAAGGTAAAATGCGTTATTTTGTACTTTAATATTCTTACTTAAACTTTATTTTGGAATTTTGAGTTGAAGAGCAATAAACGGATATTGCAATGTTAAGGAATTCATGTTTTTTTTTTTTCATTTTAGATATGTAAATCAACATGTGTAAATTACTTTTAGTCAATTAATGGGGAGATAATCGATAATCAAATTGAACTGGAAAAATTAATCGTTAGATTAATCGATGCATCGAAAAAAATTATTGCTAAATTAATTGTTTAAAAAGTAATCGTTTATCCCAGCCCTATTTATAGTTTATGAATAGCTGTAACATGTAGAGAACTGTAAATTTGCTTCTACGTTCATGGTGTAACAAGCTGCAGATGGGTGTGAATGACCCTGTTATAACCAAGAGTGAAATGCTCAGTTATTATCCGTGTTATTCCACAACACTCTCCTGAGCTTTTGTGTGCCAAACACGACCGTGTTTACAGCAAATAAAAATACATAAAAGTATGTCTATCCCAACAATGCTTATTTGTGTCCTATCAATTTATTAAAGTGGAAGATGCACTTATAAGCAAAAAGTAGCAGATATTTACATGGCAGGTGTGTGGCATCGCTCAGTACTAAGGAAAATAATTATGCTCAGATTGAATAAAAGTAGCTGGTCATTCTTGATGTTTAGTTTACTGCAGAAATGGGGGAGGGTGGGGGCTAATGTAATTTAAAAAGTAGGAATAATTGGTTAAAACTGGTGCATAATGGACGTGACAAAATGTAAATGGGGTTAAATTGGCGAAAATAAGCATGAATTATCGTGAAAAAAGATAAAATTACCAATAATGGATCAACATATGCAACATTAGGTGGGAAAAGTGGTGGAAGTATTTGTAAGGGCCGGAAATGTCTTGAAAGTGGAAAGAAATGTGCAGAAAAAGCATTGAAATTTGATGGTGAAGTGGCAGAGATGGGAATAATGTATCAAAAAGGCATTAAACAGAGCAAAAAATATGGCAAGAAAACGTTTGTTGGAGTTGCAAAAAAAAAAAAGGGTAAAAATAAGCAAAAATGAGCTCAAATTGTTGAGAAAATATTCTTAGTTTCTTGAAGGCATCTAACAAACCCCTCCCAGTGTCTCTAGACCCCAAATGGGGTCCTGACCCTAAGGTTGAGGAACCCAGCTTTATAGTTCTACGAGCATTACTTTCTGTGATCAAATCTTCAAAGAATGACTCAAAAACGTGTAATGATCCGAAACATGGCCTCAGTAATTGGTATTGATCATTAAAATCCTGTCAGACTGTTCTTAGTTCCAATCCCATAAACACGGGGCATTTAGTAAATCTACCTTGCTCAGCATTTTCGCTGTAGCTTCTGCTCTGCTTCTGACTTGGCAAATAAAAGCCCAGAGGAAAACCTTTACTGAGGGACCTCAATCAGTCTCCATCCCCTCGATCGATACCCATTAGTCTGAGTGTGTGTGTTTGAGCGCACCACATCCTCTGTGAATGGACCTGAGTCATAAATGGGAGCTGGATCCGATTTCTCTCTCTTCTTCATGTCTAATACACACACACGCACTCGCACACACACACACACACTCACACAGATGGCCATTCAAAACATACGACCCTGTTTATGAACGACCCGTTTCAGCCTCTGAGCACTCAGTCACGTGCGCTCTGCAACCAGGGTCGTAAATTTAGTACTTTAAATTAACATTGTAGACTACCAACCAACCAATCAGTAATAACTGTACCAGCTCCACAGTAAATCAGCCCCTTAGTCATCAGGGTAGGCAAAAAGATGTTTGAAGTAGAATAAGTAGATGACTGACAGCGTGCCACAACAAAACTCCCTCCTTACAAGTGCTAAGGTATTAATTCCAAACTAGAAAACCACGGGAGGTTTGTTATTTTTCCGCTCTCTTTTATTAGTTTACATCAGCACAAATAGGCCAAACAGGACAAAACAAGACTGAGAAGGAGGAGGGGCTAAAATTAGTGCTGAGTGATGTGCCTGGAAGGAAATGGATCACGATATAAATGTTTCATATCAGTCGATATCGATAACTATAGATTTGTTTTTTTTTACCTATTCTAAATAAAGACCAATATACATTTAAATGTAATCTTTAACCTTTAAAAAAAGAGATCTTCGAATTAATAAAAAAAAAAAAAAACTATTAAGATCAAAAATCAATTACCGTATTTTTCGGACAATAAGGCACACTTAAAATCCTTTAATTTTATCAAAAATTGACAGTGCGCCTTATGTATGAAATTAATATGTCACGATACACGCAACAAAGCTCACGATACCGATTATCTCACGATATGACAATACTGCGATTACCGATATATTGGTCAGAAATCAATCTACGATAATCTATGACATAAGATAAAAAAGATCAAGTGAAATAATACAATTTTTACTTTACATCTCTGAAAGGCAATAAATTGAAAAAGTGTCTTATGAACAGTGACACTATTTTAGTGCAACATTTCTGTAAATAAGTGTCAACATACCAATGTAAACAAAAAAGTATCTCCAATAGTGCATTATAGTGCAATATTACAGTAAAAAATATATTGGTTCCTGATTTCTGTGAAGACGTTACTGCACATTTTAGTGAAAAAGCAGAAAAGGTTTTGAAAAAAAATTTAAAAAAATAAATAAAAATCGATACTTAGCGGGAGCATATCGATAATTAATCGTGCGGAAAAATATTGCGATATATCGCCGTATCGAGCTCTCGTCACACTCCTACTCAAGACTAGGACAAATAGACTAGGCTCCTCCTACCCTATACAAGAATGTGAGCTCCTCCCTCTCAAACTACCTCACAGGTAAAACAAACATAGCGAAGGCAGGTTGATATCACAGTTAACATCACAGTACATATCGCTACGTTCAGTTTAAGGATAATCCAAAGCGCAGCATGAGCGCTCACAATCAGTTTCATTTTTAGCAGCTGTTACATCGCCTTATATCACCTTTATGGGATGATCTGACGCGTTTGTGACCCAATGCAATCGGACAAAACAATGAACTATCATCTTAAATTGACTATTTCTGTGGTCAGAAGAGGTGAGGATGATAAGAAAAACGATAATGATTTACTCTCCTGCTGCTGTGAGTGTTTATGCCTACTCATGCATATGCATGAAGGCCCAAAAAAAACATGCAAGTTTGTGAAAATAAACCTCAAATACAATGTTGTTGGGGTTCTTGGAACAAATGGAGATGGGTGAAAAACAGCATGATACTGGACCTTTAAATAAATGCTTCATTAAACAAAATGTGCAAAGTATTTTGTAATAATAAATCAGTGCACACCGGAGGTAAAACTAACATCTCTGACATGAAACAAATAGTAATATATCAGTATTAAACCGGCAAAAAAAAATAAAAATGTAAATAAAAAAATAAACCGAAAAATATGTAGCAATATACAAATAGAAATATAAAAAAACATGAGGTTGTCTGATAATCTGGCATGGAACAAAACCATGGAAATGTTAAACCATCTTATGAAAATAATAACTCACAAGCACTATTCAACCATAGCTTCACTGCAGGCTTTAGGGAAGGAAAACCAGCTGGTTCATCATCTCTGAGGCTGCCCTGGTACATGTAACAATATTGGCCCCAGTACTTCAAATCATTTTAGTGGGTGAAACTTCAAACTGCTACAGTGCAAAGCTACAGTTGATAGGCTAAAACCAATCCTCTGCCTACATCCCCCAGAATGCCTTGCGGTTCTGAGTCTGTTTCCCCCTCGAGTTTCTTTCTAAAGGAGTTGAGTAAAATTATCTAGCACATATATTTTCTATTGATATTTATCACATCTACGTCATGATATACTGTGCACTGTTATTGTTTTATCACCCACGCCTAGCTTAAATAGTCAGACGGAGTGAAGAAAGTTGACAGACCAGGATTGAGAAAGAAAGAATAAATGTTGAACAGAGAGATGGTAAAAGGGAGAGGGGGAGAGAAAAAGCCTAGAGCCCTTGGCAACTAAGACACTCAAACCTATGCATGTCAGAACATGACTACCAGATGTACATAGAGGAAGCTTACAAGGAAAACAAAAAATAGAGTGGGGGGACTCAATGCAACACATGGCTCATTTTATAAAAACGACCTGCAGTGGGCTTCCACCTCTGGTTTTAGTCCCCTAATCCAGAATAAGACTAGTACGGAATACGTAGAACGGTTTGTGACCCAGATATCATTACCATCAAAACTCAAATTTGAGCTAAATTGGTGATTTATGAATCAATGCACGATTTAAAGGACTGTAAAAGAACTTTAAGCTATAACCATCATTAGACAGTCATTTGAACTAAGACAATGACCACAAAGATTTGCATCTGAAACCTAATATCATAATATTGTATTCAGGGAGGTGCACTGGGGCTTAGTGGTTAGCACGTCCACCTCACAGCAAGAAGGTCCTGGGTTCAAGCCCTGAGATGGACACTTGGGTCCTTTCTGTGTAGAGTTTGCATGTTCTCCTCTTTTGTGTACCATAATTTGATGAACAAAATCTATTAGCCAAAACAATCTGTGACCGCAGGGGGCGACAGTTCCAACTCCGCTGCTTCATAGGATCGTAGGTTACCAGGATCAAACTGCTGCTCAGGGCAGCAGTATAAGTGATGGTGTCACGCCAAGAGCTCAGAGCAGCAGTTTGATCCTGGTTGCCTGTACTTACATGCACGGAGCTCTTCTTCTCTTCTACACCTACACCTATCACAAGTGCTTATTGAAAAAAAATACACTCCACTGGTAACTCCACCCATGGACTCCACCCCAACCATTGTTTTTCTCGCTAGCGAAGGAGTGATGGCTACCGGTAAAACTAAATACAGAACTTTCCTGCTGCCGGTGCCGCACCTCCACAATGAACGTACACTGTAGTGTAAGAACTATTTGTTCATGCGGAGATGTACTCTGCTCTTGGAGTTCTGAGATAAACACAGGCCTTGAAGCGTTGAGACGGACTCACAATAACAATATCCGCTTAAATATCAATGTGTTTCACTGTAATGTGCAGTTTTTTGGCTGAAAACAATAACAGTGTGTTGATAGCAAAAATAAAATAACTTTGGTGATCACTGATCACCCTGTAAAAGAGCAAGACATGAAGTGAGTCAGCGTCTATTGACACGCACTCATGAATATGCATAAGTAGGCCCCAAAACACCCCGTTTTTAGAACTGCTCAGAAAGTGACTTTTCAGAGGGTTAAAACTCTGTAAAACAGGCAAATTTGGGAAAAAAAACCTCAAATACTATGTTTTTGGGGTTCTTAGAACAAATGGAGATCGGCACAAAATTGCATAATATGTCCCCTTTAAAAGATGTAATGAAATTAAAATTCTTGGCCGAAAACAAAAATGAGGAAACCAAGGCCAAAAACCGAAACTCTGAAAAAAATGCTTATGCAAAGAGTACCATCTTGTTTATGGCTGTGACTGTGTATTAACCTCGCTAAAATAAACTTTATCTTATTTTAGTGAGGTTCAATTTACGCAAATACATTACTAATTAATTAATTGCATACATTAATTACATGAATTAATATTAATGGTTCACTCTGTCTCAAAGTCGTTGAGATACATCAACAACGCAGACACATTGGCTCCTATCAAGACACAGTGCACTGGTTGTGGTGTTTACTCGCCTCTTTGCCACATCCTGTTTCAAACGGGTTGTTTTGGTGAAAAAAGTGTTTCGGGTGAAAATGGCCCAAAAGTGCATTTTCGGCTGAAGAATTTCAGTGGCCGAATTTTTGGTGCATGTATTCAAAACATCTATTAAAATATCTCAATTCTCTTCGAGCAGCAATCCTTTAAGTTCAAACTAACACATATTTAGGTCAAATATCTAGGACTAAACACTGTCTCTCAGCTCATCTACCTGCCATCCAGGAACAAAAAGGATGTGGTTTTTTGAAGAGCGCCAAAAAGAGCAGACTGAGACCAACTCAGATGGGTACGGTTCAATTCAGAGTCGTTTCTGCAGGTTTCTCTGAAATTGCCAACCTCAACTATGATCTGTGTGATCAACAACCAGTACTGGAAGTAGATGTTTTTTGCACGAGTAACTTCCTTAGAACGGCCACTTTGCACTTGTCTCTCTGGTGATAATATCTCTATGCTTTATTTCCATTTCATTCTCTAACATTAATGTAATGACATTAGCAGTTGGATGGACTGACAAAATAAAAAGTATTATGCGCTTTTCTTGTGTGACAGACATAAAAAGACAAATGTAATGTCAAGAAAAAAAATCTGCACTTTTTACATCATAGCACTTCTGTATTTCCCATTTTTCAACACATTTGGTGGTTTATTGTTTAGTTAAAGTGCCCAAGCTCGGCAAGCTGCTAACTATCATCACGTAGAAAACCTTTATTTTAACGATGATGTGCAGAATATAATTGCATGCTCAATAACCATAACCTCATCTCACAACTACAATAGTGGAATACACTTTGTGCTTTCGCTGCAGAGACTATTAAACATTATTGCCAGACTACTGCAAAATAAATGTCTTTTTGTGGGTATAGGACTAAACCAACAACAGGACAAATACACACATATCATGCAGTTTACTTTTAGACATTCTTATATATATATAAATTGTATTTCATATTTTCAACAGCAAGTTACAGATAATATTGAACATACATTATTGGCTGCAGTTTTTGTCTTTTCAGAAACAAAAACCATGACAATCACATTAAAGCGTAAATAAAAATAAGTCAGCAGAAAAAAACAACAAAAAAATAAAACAAACAACTGAAAATACCAATCTATATGTATATGAGAGCGACAGTAACAGACCACAAAGAAAATAAGACAGTCACGGATACTCTATCAATTAACCTATTATGTTGGAATGCCACTTATTTTATAGTTTTCTATGTATTTCAGAAATGGCTGCCATGTTTCATTGAATTTTGAAATTTAGCCCATTAGTGAACAGTAACACTTCATTTTTTCGATATGTAAAACTCTCATTACATCAGTTATTCATTGGTCATGAGTGGGGGAAGTTTCCTGTTTCTACCTTAAGAGGATGAGGCGCCATTCCAACCAAGAGGCAAAGGTTATTGCATGAGAGCACAGTTTTGGAATAGTGATATTTTGAGGCAACACAACCAAAGAGTGGAGTCAGCGCATTTGGGGCAAGTTTGATTCTATACGCCTCTGACAGTGTGTGAAATATTGATGTCCAATAATTGGTCAAATTGGGACATAACCAAAATGTATGGATAAGTGTGCCAGTGTCCGATTTACAGCGATTGCACAGCGGGTCAGTACCTGGGTTAAATTTGGCTAATTTGTCCTTAGAGATGTGTAGACGATGAAGAACTTTAAATTGAAGGAGGCCATGTCTAGCACAAAACAGAAGATGAATGTAATGTACTTTCCGTTGCATCGCCTCCCAGAGATCTTTTTACCAGTGTGATCTTATTATTGCGAGAGATGGGGATTGCGACCATAACAGAATTATGTAAATTTAGGAATATCAACATCCAAAACGTCATCCGAGGTTGCTGACTCTGCAATATTCGGAAAAGAGGGACATCTACTGCTTCTAAAGTTATGCATTTGTAGATACCGAAAGAAATGCGTCCGGGAATATTATGTAATTCAGTTAACTGTGCGAATGATGACAAATTTCCGTCGACAAAAAGATCCTTAAATGAATGTAACTCTAAGTTGATCCAGATTTTGAAAGCAGAATCAACTAGGGATGGTGGTAATGTGATTTGAGTACAGGGGGGCTTTAATTGACATGGTATGTAAACCAAATGTCTTTCTACATTGAACCCAGATTTCAAGAGAATCATAGAGCAAGAGGTTGGGTTCATTCAGATATAATTCCAATGGAAGTGCTGAACTTAACAATGCTGGTAAGGAGGTTTTCCCACAACCAGCTGACTCAGTTGTGGATCCACGACGGAGTCTTAAGCGTTGAGTCACCAACCCAATAAAGGATATTCCGCATATTTGCTGTCCAGTAATAAAATTAGAAGTTAAGTAGGGAAAGGATGCCCCGATGGCCTAAGTCTTTGCATAAATTCCTTGCGGATTCGCAGAGACTTTATATTCTAAATAAATGCTGAAATAAGTTTGTCAACAGCCAAAAAAAAACTTTTTGGGATATAAAGTAAAATACATTGAAAAAGGTAAAGTTAATTTACATTTTAACTGAGTTAATGCAACCAATTATTGATAGTGGTAAATTATTCCATAAATGCAAATCATTTTTTGTCTTATCAAGCAGTGACTCAAAGTGTTCTTTATAAAGTGATTTAAAGACTCGGGGAACCTTGATACCCAGATAAACTAAATAGTCAGATTTTACTTTAAATTGAAAATTTGTTAAGAAAATGTAGTCTGCTTTTAATTTGTAACACGAGACACGACTAAACTGATCAAAAATGGTAAAGACATAAGGAACAGAATTCAGAGGGTCAGATATGCAGTAAGTAACAGAAGATCATCCGCATATAGGGACAGTTTATGTTCCTGGCCTGTTCTACTTTTAGACATTCTAAATCCAGTTTCAATGTCACATGCAAGCAAATGGCAGTTTCCCCAAATTTTAGCGGAATAGGTTACATTCTCTGTGACAAAAAAAGATGTGGCGGTTTATTCTCCTAATAGAGATTATTTCAGTGTCTACATATTCACGAAACTAAGTTATTATTTAAACAATAATACCAGTATAAAACCACATTTCTAAACAGTGGATATTGCATCAGCTTGATGTATTGTAATAGGACTTTACGGCAGCAGCTTCTTACCATCAACAAAACCTACATAGGTGTGGTTGCGAGGGGGTGAACAGAATGCCTCCAGCCTCTTTCCTAAAGAGGAAGTCATCAGGATCGGCTCAACGCAGACACCGAGTTTTCCTTTGTGGCTTATTATCGCACAAGACACAAAACCACTGAAGCCAGAGGCTGACTGACAGCTCGCTGCATTCCCGTTCTTGTTTACATTCTTCTGACTGTATATCAAAATCAAAGCTCTACCATAACAATCACACACACACACACACACACACACGCGACCGTGAGCCAGAGCAGCTGTGAACTAGCTGGTGAACAGAACGTCACCCATATATCATAGTTTGCATGTTTCAGACTAAGTGGGCATTTGTTTACCACCAGATGATTTTGGGAAAACTTATTTTTTATGTTAGGAGTGAAAAACTAATAAACAACATGTTATTTTAAGACACAGAGACAAGCTACAATGACCTCATGTAAAGAATTTTCAGAAGAAGGAGTCGCATAAAGGAATATTATTTTAAATCCCAAGAAACAGTCATCTTTATACCATAAATTAAAATAGATCAGATTATTTCATATATTCCCAAAAAAAGGATTTTTATGGATTTTAAGAGACTGTCACCCAAGAACCAATGCATATATGTTACTAATCAGTGATTTAAACAGTCTATATACATAGCTCAAAGCTGATCAAATTATATGGAGCTGAGGGACAATGCAAAGTTGTTTACTGAAGGCCCCAACATGTTCGAGCCTGAAACCCTAAAAAACTTTTTTCCAATTTTAAGGAGCTGACACGTCCACCAGATCGGATGTAGAGCAAATGCTTTTTGTATATTCTGAGAGAGTAGGTGGAGCTGTACTATACCAAATTTTAGTTTCCTATGTGTTGTAGTTCCTGCAATATTGGAAGCTGAATTGGAAGAAAAATAAGGACGAGCGAAACTAGATTTACACTATGCCAACTGAATTATTAAGGAACAATTGGTAAAAAGTTTCAAAAAAATGTTGAAGTGCATGGGAGGTAGTAGGTACTGTAAATGTGTTGAAATGACATGGAATGACCCAAGTGTATCTTATCAAATCATTCAAAAAAAAAAATCAAACATAGAACTGAATCTCTGTACAGTCAGTAAGTTGATACTTAACAAAGGCCTAAGACTCTACATGGGCAGTAAAGGTAAAAAGGTACAAAAGCTTGTTGGTTAAAATGGTGTAGCACTACCTGCAGCTAAAGAGAGATATCTGGCATAATATGGAAACAAAGCCCAAAGGCTCACAAGTACCATCACGCCAAAGACCCACAAACAGGCTCAACCAGAATCAGGGTTCTTGTTGTAAACATGTCCAAAAAAATTAAAAATTTAACTCATTATTTGCCCTAAAACTTCCCTTTTACCAAAGTAAACAACTATGAGCATCAGATGAGTATACTACACAATATCACCAGAAGTATTCAGACACCTCTCAAACTATGAGAGGTGGTGTAATCTCTTCATTACCCCAAATGCATTTAAAACACTTGACATTCAAACTGATTTTGTAAGAATCTTTGAGGATCACCACTCTCAGTCGTTCGTTCACTCGTATGGTAAGAGTTTGCACCCCTAACTTCAAGGGGCGCTACTTCCTGCTTATAGGTGTTACTTCCCTGTGATAATTACAAATAAGGAAATAGGTTTAATAGATGGTTCCAGAGAAAGAACACCAACATGTGCATCTGGCCTTTCACACCTGTGATTAAACCATACCGTTACTCTATTTATGATAACAGCAACATCCTACAACATCTGATCTCTGTATAACCCCTGCTGGAACAGATATCAGTTATTTGTTTATGCATTTTAAAGAAAACCGACATTGGTTTTCTGTTGTGTTTCACCAATGGTTGTATTAAACAAAGCAAAAACAACATCAACAGACCCTGAAGATCTCTTGACAACCAAGCATGCACACTAGTGCACAAATCGCCAACTTTCGGCAGAGACAACAGCTAGTTTCACTGCTTCAAAACACATTGGTACAAGGCAAACAAGTGAACTAAGGATGGACACATACAGTGTTTGCGTCTTTCTTTTAATCTGACTTTTAAATAGGGGTGCCCCGATCCGATATTAATATCGGATATTGGTTCAAAATCAACCAGAAAACAAATATCGGATTTTATCGGACTGCATCTAAAATCTCTGATATAAGCGCACCGATAAGTTTTTGTTGTTTTTGTCCCCGCCGTCAGTAGTTCCCACCATATACTGACAGTAAAATATAACTGAAGTGAACTTAAATTGTTGACTATTGTTCTCGGTTTGAGTAACATTGCTTGATCAAGCCTTTTCTAACATTCCACATTACAAAATAAGTAATAAAAGTATGACTTATTTGTATTGGAGCGGTATCGGCCAATACCCAAGGATGCAATATCGGTATCGTATCAGAAGTAAAAAAAAAAAGTTATATCGGGACATCCCTACTTTTAAACAAAATATGTGTCTGCTGTGGGCATTTGCTGTCAATATACTGTTCAAAAAATAATCACACATGAAGAAAAGTGACATTGGCCCTTTTTTGGGGGGGCTTGTTTCCATCACAAGATTTGGTATTATTGAGCTGTGCACATTGCAAAGTGTGTTTAAAACACGTTTGTTCAAAATCACTGCCTGACCTTACTGGAAGAATGGTCAAGAGCTCCCAGAAATGCATTCCTAAACCTGATGAACAGCCTTCACAAACAAGTTGAAAGCTCTTAAAAGTGGCCAATGTACATAATTTAGTGTTTCCATAATGGTAAAGGAGTTTTTGCAGTGCAGGACCCCCGTTTACGATCCATTGTTGTAGTCAATCAAATCACTACAGGCCCATGTAGGGAATTTGTGATAAATTAGCCTACTTTGCGAATGTTAGCAATATAACTAAATCCCTTGGCTGTAACTCTGATGTTTGAACTGTGTATTTGTTGGTTAGGTCGGGGTCAATTCTCCGAAAGTGTACGGAAAGCCCGCTGTGTTCCAGGGGAGAACGTTGGCCTCCACAGTCCGAGGTCCTGAGCTAGCTTCCCCGGTACAGTGCAGTGCAGTGCACACCCTGAGCTATGGCTCTCCGTGCCACGCCGTGTATTGTTTACATAGCTGAACATGTAGCGTTGTGTTATGACAGCGCGGCACACGGAAAACAAAGAGTTAGCGGGGCTCTAATAAGTCCACACACGCACATGTTGACCCGTGCTACCAGCCGCATACAGCGGTATACAGTCAGTACACTACACCGGCTTTGTCACTGCCAGGCCAGCGGAGCTAAGCGGCTAACAGTCGTTAGCAGGCAGACAGGATTCACCAGGGATTGACTGGGTTACAAAGCTAGCACTGTGTCCATTGTCGGACAGCCTTAGCCAGATTCATTTTTAAAATATATGATTTATTTTTTTTTGTGTACACTTAATAATAATGTACTTTTTTTGGAACACCATGTTATTATAAATTATAACAAAAATGAATGCATCTACACCTAACACATTTGTAAATTTGAACATATGTTCAACGACTTCGTCCTAGCTGTTTGGATTCAATATTTTAACCTGAGTCGAGGCTAATGCAATGTAGAAATTAGAAAATAAAATGTACCGTAATATATGTCCAACATAGGAATACTCCAATTGTTCTAAGAGGTGTCCGGAAATGGAACCCGATGTTTTGTCCCGACTGGTTAACATTTCCACCGGTGACCGACTTCCGATGAAGTCTTTGGATATTAAGTAATACTGTAGTTTAATATTGGTTATTACTGGCTGTGTGGTGAATTATTGTGGTGTACTAGAGGCCATTCTTAGATTAAATCATCAAAGTGTCATCTTCGCAGTGAGAGAGGTTTTAAAAGGCTTTGCTTTTTAAAACTGCCCAAGTACAGCAATTAAGATGAGCATTCAAGACAATTTTGTTTTTTATTTTATTTTAAACCAACAAAATCTAAAATGCCTCCAGACTTGAATCTTAGCCGCCAATGTTGTGTTTACTGAGACACGTAATGTTGCGTCTTTGTGTTTTATTTGGGAGCTTTTACCGGAAGTCGATCATCAGTTACAGCTGTCACAAATTGGACCACAACACCCGCTAATTAGCGCCCCAGCTAGCATTGGCTGGCAGCACAACAATTCAATGTAGAAGTGGCACAAAGTCGTCCCAACAACACATTTACGTGGTTTATAGAGCAGTGCGAGTCACTTCTGCTGGTTTTCAGGACACTATAAGACTGTTGGTAGAAAAAGCAGAGGCTTAATCTAACTGTATCCCTCCGTGTGTGAGACCAAACAATGTCGCTGGTATATCTGGACCACAGGGATCAGCTCTAACACTTTATTTCTTACCAGCTTTAAAGACCGCATCGATGTCACCGGCGTCCTTAGTCGTCTCCTCCGCTCCTTCTCCGGAGCTCATGGTTGCCACAACCCGGACCTGGAGCTCACAGTCCCCCGGGTAGATCCTCCAGAACACGGGACACAAAGATGGCACACACACACTTACTCCCGTCCTGATAAAAAGCAAAGCCACACAGGCGGTTGCGGGAATACGCTAGCAGTGCCATCTGCAGACCTCCATCTTGGGGGTGGTAACTGGGAGCGTTGAGTCGGGGGCACCGGGTTCCTGCTCGGAGCGGAGCCGAGGGGAGAGTCACCAGAGGGGGGCAGAGGAGGGGAAGGGCTGGGCCGATGACGGCGGATCAACGGCGGCGGACTGAGAGAAATGTAGGCCGATCAAACCCATAACACAATGTGACTGAGAGCAATGTGTGTGAGGATGGATGAGACCACTTACTGTCTCAAACACTGTGGGAAGGAACTGGATTAAACATTTAAATAACCTACTAATGGCTCAGACTGTTTACACTGACTCTGTTTGAATACCAGTAACTATTGGGACAACTTTATCCTGTAGTGTAGAATAGATTAGTAAAGTATTCAGGATAATGGGTTGACAGGAAAGATCTGCTCTGTTGTTGTGGTCGTAGTTCTCCTTCCTTGCTCTACTGTTTTCTGAGCTGGATCTCCGAGGCCACCTACTGGTGGATCATGGAACTGAAGCATCTAATTATCCATCCATCCAGGGCCGTTTGTTTTGTGGGGGCCTTAGTTTGAGTTATTTAATCCATTAAAGGCTCCACAAAATGCGAGAAAAGATACACTTTAACAGTTAAACTGCTCCTCAGGGATGAGTTAAATGCAGAAGAAAAATTTCATTTATGTAAAAAAACATATATGGCCAATAAAGGCCAAAACCCCGATTTAATCCCAATCTTTAATTTTTCCACTTTAACATTAATCTTTAATCTTAATTCTTAATCTTAATCTTTAAATTTAGAAAGTGTCTATTTGTACAGTTGCTCTACGAACAACCCCCGGTGCTATTGGTACGTTTACAAGGTACAAGTACGTAGCGTTTTAGGGTTACGGTCAGCTTTAGAGTTAGGTTTAGGGTAAGTTTTAGTCTTAGTCACGTGACCTAAACTGGCCAATGACTGACCTAAATTAGAAAAACATTTTAGTGTACATTTAAGAAAAAAAAGAAGAAGAAAAAAAAACAAACTACATAATTTAGCCTCACCTTTGATGCTAAACCAGAGTTTAGAGTCTCCAATCAACAGTCAACAGAGGAAACCCACACAGCACGGAGAGAACATGCAAACTTCACACAGAAAGTACCCAAGTGTCCACCCCCAGGGCTTGAACCCAGGACCTTCTTGCTGAGAGGCAGACGTGTAAAGCCGCTGTGCACCCCAAACCCCGCGCGCAAATCCCCAAAAATTGTAACTCAAGAAGTTAGAAGAAATATAAAGCCCAACACAATACACAAAATAACTCCCAAAACACACACAGCGACAGAAAAATTCACAAAGTACACAAAAGCACACAAAAGACAGACACAGCAACCACTTAAACAAAGTGAATTAGCTTTGGACATAACTTGGATCCCACATTTTAAAGCCTTTATTGCTTTATTTAAAGACATTTTAAAGTTAGTTGAACTAATTAACATGAACAATACAAAAAGTGTGTGTGTGTGTGTGTCCTATCCAAATGCCTTTTAAAGTTGAAAATTGTTAGTAAAAATATGTATTATTACTATTCATCAAAATTACAATTAAGAGTATTCCCTTATCTTGGTTGAAAGAGACCTTTTTTTTTTTGTTTTTTTTACAGTTCGTGACACATTAAGGCAGGCAGTGTTGAAGACACCTAAAAGGCCGTGGGTAGGACCTATATAAAGGCTTGCGTTAGCCACTGGTCTTTCTTTTCGTCGGACTCAGCAGAGACTTCTACTTATAGTAGAGGATAGGAATCATCTGATTTCCCATTTCAAGTTTTCTGAATAATTGTTTTAAGTAAATTCGTTCGTGTTTTAAGGTTTATTTTGAGCTATCGGTGCTTATTGAACACGATGGAGCTCTTTCACTTGTCTAGCTGTTTGCTAATGCTAGTAAACACGTGGCTTGGAGGAAAGGGTTGGGGTTAGGATTTAATGTGATTCCAAAGAATGGATTGCCAATATACCTAGAAAATGGTAAAGGTGAAGATACGATGATGCCCTAGGAGCTCAGCTGATCGAGTACAGTGAGTATATTTAAAATTTGATATCTCAATCTGTCACGCAATCTTTTTAGGGGTGGTCGGTATCAGTGTCCTACTTGTTAACCCATTGCTACACTGAACTGTTGAGTGCAGTGTATGCATCTAATTGTTGCAGAAAATATGTATTTTTTTTTCATTGTGAGTTCAGTCTCTTAATCGTTGATCGCCATTACATCACTATAAAGCGCATTAATCTACACTCGATCCGTTCTGCGCATGTGCGGAAACTACGTCTTTACTTGAATTTTTTTTTTACGACGGAGCTTTTGCGACGTCAAGTCTCATGATACTTTAAATGTAAACGAGTGTAAGACTAACATATAAACCAGGTAATAGTTGCATTTTTTTTGTGCACAATTTTGTTTAAAGTGCTTTTGTGGTGTTTGCTTACATTAAAATAATTACAAAACCATTTCTATACTTTAAAGGCTATGGATAGTTAAACGTTTTCGTAGACTGCCATTCTATGCATGCAGTGCCCCTCATTAGCCAGTTTAGGTCACGTGATAGGTGCACCACGTGACTTAAAGGTCCTTTCTCTTTTAGTTAATTATTTTTAACTACCACCAATCCTTTTATTTTTAGCCCTAACCCAGGAAATACCCTAAAATATTCATATTTGTTTTAGTTTATGTATTTTTAAAGTTCAATATTATAAAATGAAAACAATTGTCAAAAGTAGGATTTAAACCCACGATAGCGGGAGGAAGAATACTTAAATGTGACGCCTTAAACCAATTGGACATCCTGACACAGTGAAAACACAGGCACATTACGCGTATGTAGAAAATGTTCAGAAACGTACCCGTAGTCCCGGAGGCTATGGTTACGTTTAATGTATTTCTACTTTATATGCGATTTGGACATGCGTGGAACGGACTATGCAGAGACTGAACAAGTCTATGTATGCAGTTGAAGTCATTGATGGCCTTCTTTGAAACTGACAGTAGTGATGTAAGAAAGGGGGAGAAGTGGGTGATAAACGTATCCTTTAGCACCTGTGCAGCATTAAAGAAACAGAAGTTATGCACAATGTACCATAGGAAACTAAATGTAGATCACATACTTGTATTGTTGTGAAAATTCTTTGGCTGAAATAGTTACTTGTTGTTTCAGGATCCCATTGGATGCAACGAGTAGATGGGAGGAGTTGTAACTGCAGCCCATGGTGAGTGATAACATAAAGGAACATTCATTGAAAAACATGATGCTATGATGATGATTCACTAGACTAGAGTCTCTGATTATACAGTGATGCTCTTTCACAGTGCACTGAAAATGCAAATTTCCTTTTTTGTGCGTCTGAGTCAGTCTGTCATTGCTGATTCAGTGATTTGTTCTTTAGGTGTTCTCATGGACTATATAGAGGCTGTTCTGGTAAGTGGACTCTGGAGAACCTGTGCTGTGCTAGCGTGGGATGATGATTTCATAGACTAGAGTCTCTGAGAACAAATGAAAGATGTTTCACAGTGCACTGACCACAAAGGCACAGCAGAGATTCGCTGACACATTTTGCTGCCCATCAGCCTGCCTCTAAAAAAGCTGGATTTATGGTCATTGACCCAATGTGAAAACCAGAACCAGAGGTCTTAATGATGCATCAACTCACATTATTGGCTTCATCTCATTTTCTGGATCAATTCAGTCATTATTCGACAAATTGTTTCAAGTCTGTAATCAAGGTTATTGGTTTTACTGTTTACAGCCTAGTGGATGGCAGCAAGATGGGTTAGTGCATAAAATATTGTGGATAATTGAATGTTTGCATTAATAACTCTTTTTCCTTTGGTCCCACAGGATTTTCCAGACCAAAGTAAATTTTTTGGGCTTCGTATCTATTGGTAAGTGTTAAAGCTTCTATGGGAAAAAAAGTTCTTATTGTTAACTTTTTGGGATTATCATTATAAATCAGTTTTGAATTTCTAGCTTTTTGTTATGTAGTTGTAGTAAAAAATCTGAATGCTTGAGACACCACTTCAACTCTGCTGAATGACACCCCAAATCCATGACATAAAGTCCACGTCAACACTCACTTTTGTAGGCTACATTGGAATATCTGTAGTGTATGTTAGATCATAAGTTGAAGGTTTAATGTTGAAGCAAATTTACTTCTTACTTGAATTGCTTGATTTAAGTTCAGAGGGGGTGTTTGTCTCGTCTGTGATGATGCAATTTTCGGTTCGACTGAATAAAGCTGATGTCGACTCGCAGCGCACTGAGACTGAGCATTTCATACTAAAGTGTTTTTGCCAGCCAATGCAGAATGCTAAACAATTTCTATTTTTTTTATTTATTTATTTTTTTTGATAGGATGGAATAGGCCAAAGAAATGCCAACAAGCACATCTCCAACATGACCCAGGACGGGTTAGTAACAAGTTTTTTTTTTTTTTTTTTAGTCTGAACATGATCACAAGTGGCTGAGATGTTGACTCTGTTTTATTTTATAGGTGCTGAGCTCATCAAGCATTGTTGCTTATAGGAGATCTGCTTCACTGAAAGATGATTTTTCAACAGATATGTGGATGTAAATAAATAAAACGTTTATTCTGTCTGCTTGTCTTTGGCGTTTTACTATTCCATTTGTGGTTTGCAACGTTGCATGAATACAGCAGGTGTCCCTCACCAAGGTAAATCTGTGCCATAAATGGGCATAATTTAAGATGTTCAAGACTTAGTGTAACATTGATTAATAACCTGCATTTAGCCTGTACAATAGTGATGGTGGTCATGTAATTGCAGTGGTTGATTTAACAAGCGTTCCAATTTTTTCTACAGTTAAAAAGTAAAAATGCGAAACAATTTTTATATCGTGAATAGTGCTAGTAAAATGAACTAAAACATTCTTATACACTTTGCCTCCTGCGCTCACTGGATGCTTGTTTTGATGGTATCACCAGCTGTTGGGTTTATCAACACCATTTCTGGTACTTTATTTCTATAGTGCCTTTCATTAAAAGAAAATGAAGCATTTCAAAGTGAAATTAACAAAATTATCTTGGATTAGATAATGTTCTCAGATGCTGACTTCAGCTCTGCTGGCAGTTTGTTCTACATCTTTGCAGCATCACCATGTTAGCTGTAAACTCTGGGCTCCACTATCTGACCTGTGTCCTATTACGGCCACAAAAAGGTAGGCTGTAACTGAACAAAATAACACAATTGAAGGACCACGACAATGAGGTTGTGCAAACAAGCCTTTTATATGAAGATTTGGGGGAGGTAGAGAACCATAGGTTGTTCCAAATCAATGTAATTAATAAAACCCCAGCCTATTAACCTCTAATTTCAGCAGAAACTTAAATAACTTAAAAAGGCTGACTAATCTACAAAAAGAGTTTGTAGAAGTACAGTGGGTGGAACCAACCTCTAACCTAATGTGTGTAGACACCAAGTTATCTACGTGCTGGAAATGTAGGGTACCCATGTTTGCAATCTATGCAACACAATGTTATGGTCCACTGGGTCAAATGTACTGTAGCACTTAGATCCAATGGAGCATGAGAACAGACATGTTTCCTGAATGATGCCCTTTACAAAGAACTGTTTCTGTGCTGTGATGAGAACAAAAGCCTCTCTAAAACATAGCAACTATTCTGTTGAAGGTTAAGATAGGAGGAGATTGTAAAGGTACAGACAACTTTGTTTTCCCCATGGAAACAGGAAATATCTGCAAAGGTGACGAGCATGTCTTCAAACCACAAACATTACACACAAAGACGGGGTCTCCACGCTCATGAAATTCCTGGAAAAGTTATGGAACTTTTAAAAAAGATTTTCCAGTCTTGAATAATTTCAGTCTTTTGGAAATATAGCCTGTTTTATTTTTGTGTTTAAAATCCAACCTTCGTTATCACTATGGGATGTTAAGCAAGTCCCTTAACACTAACACATTTTGGATTTTGGAAAAGTTTAGAAAAATCATTGTGGAAAAATGTGTGGGAACCCTATAAAGAACATCATTTAACATCCTCACAATGATAATGGGAGCCTGGCCCTTTGAGTGCACACCATGAACCCAACCCAACAGCAATAAGTTCTTGTTTTCTGCCAGTTGGCCTTGAATAACTGTTGTTGCTTGTTGTGACCCGAGGGGAATGTCTATAAACCTGCCTTTAGTTTAATTTATTTTTTCAGGTTTTATTCCTTCTCAGTTTCCATCATTTCTGTTAAATTGCAAACTACAACTGTTCAAGATGTGTTGTTAAAAACAGCTTAAAGTGGCAACGAAGTCTTAAATATACCCTGTAGAAGGTAATGTCTTTAAATCCTTTTTGAACCTTGGGACTTCACCTGTGCCTGTGTCCATTTTTAGCAGTATCCCCTCAGCATTAATGATAGAAACTTAAACCCCATTCGCACAGGATAAGTATTATCTGTGGACCCTATGTAATAAATAAATTACCTCCCAACGTCTGCTTTTTGTGTGGCGCATAGCCTGAGATTTGGTGGAAATTTACGAACATACTGCATGTAGTCTACGCACTGTGTATTGCGTAACATTCACTCACATTGTTTTCAACATGGTGGGCGCTAAGAAGAAAAGTAGACACTGGACGCGAGAAGAAACCTTAAAATTTGCCAAAAGTGAATAAACATGCCTCCCGGAAACAAACAACGCGTATTTACGCATCAGATCCCGCCCATTTCGGTCCAAAACACAGAGAGGCCTATTCACATTGAATTATTATTTCAACAGGACCTCGGAGTTCAGCAAAATATAGTAGGTCATTTGCGGGGGAATTCTTACTTTAAAATGACTGACATGGCCGATTCCCACGGGATTAACATCACAGACATTCTCCGCAATTATTACAATTCGCACGTGGTCCTTAGGTAAAACTAATCCCGTGCGAATAGGACATTTTTATAGTTGGCCTCAGCGCGCACGCACAGTGGTTTGGGCCAAGTCCATTTTTTTGTCTTTAAACTATTATTCTGCACATTTAGCTTCTTCTTTTTCACATCTTTGATCTCATCTTCTACTTTTTGTTTCGAACTTTATCACTGGAGGTGTCATTGTAAACATAAGCATGTGGGAGAAATCTGTTTTTCCGAAAGACGCCTGTTTATTTTCATGTTTTCGTTCACCCATCAAGGTATGCCAGTGTTAAGTAAATAGTCGGTCCAGAGGAAAAGGGAGATAAGGGTTAGTTTTATGGTAGTGCCTTTAGGCTGCATGGATAAAGCTTTTAAAGTCAAACACGCAAACACAATCTAAATGATTCCCTTCAAGTTAAAACGTTGATATTGATCAACTGTTGGGCAACATTTAATCGATAAGATGACATTTTATAGCAGCACTCAGCATGGATGGAAGTGACCTTTAGCTGTAATGTTTTCATTACAGTCGAGGAGATAGGTCAGCTGGTTCTACGCACAGTGAATATATGCTCTATTTATAGTGCGGTACATCATTGGTATGAGCTAAAACGTATATTAGTCAGACAAGCTACGATAATATCTATTGATGTATTTTACACGTGTGAAATAACTACATTTGCTAAATAAAACATATCCTCATTGAATTTAATTTGCACTGAGAAATGAATATTTAACAAAATACGTGTTTATGCACATCTTTATTAGTGCAATATGGGGTGATTTATGCAACCCAAAGTTAATGACAAAGACGCAATTATAAAACATTTTTAGACCCCTATCAGCGTAGGTATTTCATGTTTTCACAGAGTGACACTTCAATAACAACAGTAGATCTTTCTTGAATCATTTGTGGCAGGGAGTCAGATAAAAAAAAAAAAAAAACAGCCCACGCGATCTACTACACACAGATTATGCATTCAGTTTTTTGTAAAATACAGTATATATCTATATATTCCTATTGTGTTGATAATAAGTAATTATGTCCATAGTTGAAGTCAAATAAAACCATATGTAGTAGTTGCAGCGAGATTCATTTTGTCTTCTTTTTGAATAGTAGTTGAGGTTTTGTTTATTCAGTCGAGGTTTTTCAGGACATTTTTATCTCTTGACATGTTTCGACTGTCAACTGCCAGTCATCATCAGAGGAAACTTCAAAGGAGTCATCAAAGGCGATCAGCAGAACAGCAGAACTCCTCAGTTTGCAGTTGAAACATGTCGGGAGATAAAAATGTCCTGAAAAATCTTGTCTGAATAAACAAAACCTCAACTTAACAAATAAAACCATGCTTATCTTTCCAACTGCAATCGTTCTTGGTCTTTTCGTATCGTTATCACGTGCCCATTACCATTAATCGTGAACCCTGTGTATCGTCCCATCCCTAGCATTACTGTTGTTTATCCTATAGATGCCTTAACTGTCAAACAGGATTGGGATATGATATATAACATTTAGATTTAGATTTAAACATTTACATTTAGATTTAACATTTATATATAAGATTTAACATTTAGACTTAGATTTAACATTTAGATATAACATATAACATTTAGATATAACATATAACATTTAGATTGAGATTCAAAATTTAGATATAGATTTAACATTTCGATGTAACATATACCATTTATATTTATATTTAAATATTTAGATTTAATGCTTTTTTTAAACTTCTATATATGTGGTCAAATGTAGGAAAATGTGCTAAATATGAGAAAAGTGAGATAAATAATGAAAATGTGTTAGCTACAACTTTTATACTAAATTTTTACACTTGGCACCCCATATTTGGTAGAGCTGTGCACAAATAAGTATAGTTCATTTTGACTGACATGACATAAGCAAATAAAAATGTTATAAAACAGCAGATAATTGTATGAAAGCAACTGATACGTATCCAAAAGCATTTGCAATTTGTTCAGAGGAAGGAGAAATTGCTACTATGATGTGCACACATGACTAAATGTTGCGGAGGTTGAACTAATAGTTATAAGAATTTTCATTCTGATCTGAGAAAAGCACCAAAATGACTGAGAAAAACATATTACTTCATTTATTATTATTTTTTTTTACAAGAACAAAACATGCATAGATGTCACTGCACTTTGTACTGAGCTTAGACGACATATGCAGACATGGGAGACAGAAAAAAGGAAGTGATAGGAATATGAAACACATGACCTAAATATGACTTAATGTTGTAGTTGTATTTGTATTTTTTGTGAGCCTGTTATACCCGTGCTATCCAGCAGAGGGAGGGCTGATACTATGCAACTTTAGCCCCAAACTTGAACTTGAGGGGTGATGTTGGCAGAGGTGGGAACAAGTCACTGCTTCTAGAGTCTCAAGTCATGTCGCTAAAGTCACGAGTCAAGTCCCGAGTCAAGACAATCAAGTCTCGAGTCAAGGCCATTCAAGTCCAAGTCAAGTCAAAAGTCCTTAACATGTAAATTAAATTCTTAACAAGTCAAGAGTACATAATGTACCACGCTTAGTGCAGTTTTACAGAACAAGTTTATCTAACTGATATAAACAATGACTTGTACATATTAGTCAAATAATAGTGATGTAATCTGACATAATGCTTTTATAAACAAATCAATCCAGCATCTTTTTAGATTTTACAATTTTCAAAGTTCCTCTGTTAACCAAACAATAATCATACTGGGAAGTAGAACAAGGTTTAATTTTTCCAAATCAATTATTAATGATGGTATAATTTTTAAATCCAAAGGATATCACTCTTGGAATCATTTTCTCTGCTAGTGAGCACACATCTCCTGCAAGCTTGATGTTTTCATCTGCTTCCTGATTGGCTGCCAGTTTTTTTAAAGGTGGACCTATCAATCAAAGTCGGATGGCAGAGTGCCGTCCAGCAGAGCGTTGAGCAGACTTATTTCTCATTAATAATAATTGCATTTTATAAAAAAATATATTGTCATGAAAGGGCACGAAGTCAAGTCTTCCTGAGTCTACAGGCTAAAGTCCGAGTTAAGTCACGAGTCACTTTTTTTCAAGTCTAAGTTGATTTGCAAATCCTTCGTTATTTTGTTATGTCGAGTCTAAAGTCATCAAATTTGTGACTTGAGTCCAAGTCAAGTCCAAGTCATGTAACTCGAGTCCACACCTCTGGAAGTTGGTATTACTGGGGAGCATACGTACACGTTGGAGTTTGTCCCATTCAACACCCTACATTTTTCCAGCAAAACCATACCCTTGTTCATTCCCAGTCCTCAGGCGGGCTGAGTAAAAACAGTTAAAATGGTGTTTTGTACGGCTTGGATTTACATTGTTATGCCTCAGAAATGAATAGTTTAACTATATGAGTTGAAAAACTAAATCACTACCTCTATAATGAGTTTATATTTGGATTTATTTATGAAAGTGTGTATTTGTACAGTTGCAACCCCTGGTTCTATTGGTATGGTTATCGAAGTACAAGTACGTAGCATCTTAGGGTTAGGGTTAGGTTTAGGGTTAGGATTAGGTTATAGCCCATTATTGCAACAATTTTTATAGTTAGGGTTAGGTTTACGGTAACCTAAAACCTAAAAACTGACGAATGACTGACTTGTCACGTGACCTAAACCGGCCAAATAGTGGCACTGCGTACGAATAGAACGCCGGTATATTGACACGGCAACCGTACGGATAGCCACTGCCTTTATTTATTCATCTCAAGCATTACAAAACAATAAAGCAATCATTGCTCACCTATCATCCTACATATTTTTCCTGTTTTAATACATATTTACATTGTCAGTTGACCTCCACCATCTCCACCTTACTCTGATCGCCTCTAAAAATCAAAAGATGACACACAAAAAATGGTGTTTGTAAGCCTTCCTGGTGATACACTAACTTATCTCATTTACAGGTTTTCTCCATTGTTTGGCTCATTTCTTGGACAAACCTCCAAAACACATTGTTCACAACAGAATGGAAGTTTTCATTCATTTCACCAAATTGCAAATGTCTTAGTACATGTCTCAGTACAGCCTGCATTTACTGTAGTGAAAAGATCTTGTTGATCTAAACTGATGACTACATGTCAGCATCATTTCATTGTATGTCATCACATGCATTACAGTCCAATTAGTCAAGAACATACTCTACAACCATGAATACCATACATTAATATTTTGAAACACTGGATAAATTGACAGTCAAGTAGAGCTGGGCAAGATATAGAGATTCAAGATATATCGAGTTTTCTGTTTTGGTGATATAGAAAATTAGAATATCGTCTATATTGATATATACTGCATATATTTTATATCTTGTTTTGAATACCATGAATACCATACAAACATTTTTTGGAACATTGGATAAAATTGACAGTCAAGTAGAGCTGGGCAAGATATAGAGATTCAAGATATATTGAGTTTTCTGTTTTGGTGATATAGAAAATTAGAATATCGTCTATATCGATACATACTGTGTATATTATAAAGCTTGTTTAGTTTTAAAATACTCGTTTTAGGAGTCGCTGCTTTCACTACAGCATGAAAAGCTCAGTTAGATAGATTTCTGAGTGCGTCCTAACCCAACCCTTCCCCTAAACAGCCACACTAAAGAACTCACTCAGAAGATTTGGATATCTATGGCTTATAAGACTGTTTTGGCAAATGATCTTAGAGCTTTGTGAATATTATTTTTGTTTTAAGAAACGAGTCAAACCAATAGAGAAAAACTTTGACAAAATCAGATTTGGTGCCTTCGACAGATCAAAATGTGTTGCCCCTGATGGTAAACCTGATCTTTCTTTCATAGCTCTTATTAACTTCTGAAATGCAGGTACCTGCAAATGTCAAAAATCATTTTAAATTAGCATTGTGGGAATCAGCAGTGTTTTATCTGGATTAGTGGTTTGGTTGCACATTATTTAATCATTACTTTTGTGACATTCTCCACCTGAATTCCTCATTATTAAATTAAATCTCTAACTATCGGCTAATGATTTAAGTAATTGCTGATTGACTTGGTGTGTTGAGTCCATATTACATGATCTTGGATATAATAGCACACTCCCAGTAGATGACTGAACCCTGCCTTCGGGTTGTTTAATTCCCACTGTGAGTACAACCAAGCAGCAATATGTGGCTGTGAAATGTCAGCGCTAATTATTCCTGTGCTCAAAGACAATCCTCTACAATGACGGAGAGAAGGTGGTGACGATCGTGCACAGTTTGTCTCCGTCTTCCTTTGTCCAACACATCCAACCGTGCTTGTTATTTGAGAATCTCCTAAACTCTGCTGCTGAATTGTTGGCACTTGCATCCAAACACTTTCCCTTCCATGAACTCTGCATATCAGGGCTTCCTTTATTTTTGACAGTGTCTGCTGTAGTTCAAGCATTCCCACAGCAGAGCAGTTTTTATTGTATTACTAAGCCCCTGCTGCTCCATTGTAAGCACATGAAAGGAGGGGAAAATCCCAGTAGAAAGGAGCGGAAACAAGAAAAATCAGATTTATTGTCAGAACACAGCATATCACCACAGATTAGGGGGAATGAATAATAATACGCACAACATACAAAATCATTTTTACTTTAACAATAGTTGAATTTAATAAGAGTGATAGAATGTGATAGAAAAGCAGAAAAGTTTTTATATGACACATTTCTGGTGACTCTCTAAAATTAGGTTTTTGATCTTATTTGTTATACAGTGTTACAAAAACAGAGTAGTTAGGAGTAGTGCACAAAGGGACAATACGCGCCAGCTCATGTATTTTTTTATACTGCATTTTATTTTGAGCGATTTGTATTTTAGAAAGTGAAAGTATAGAATGCAGTTGTTTGAGATTGTGTGATGTGATGTAATTTGAAAAAGAATAATAATCATTTAAGCTTTCAGCCTCTTCCCGCACTGTATGTCTGTTGCAGCAATATTATGTAGTGGGTTTTTTTTTTTTTAATAGTGCAAAATAGATAGATAAAAATAAAAAAATAAATATAATTTTAATCAGTCATTTATTTTATTTCATCATTACTAGACATTTTAGGCAACCCCATTTTGTTTCCAGGCGACCCCACATGGGGTCACGACTGCAAGGTTAAAAATGACATCATAATTTGTTACTGTGTGATTGGCTAAAACAAATCATCGTGAACAGGCGCTTCGCCCAATCAGCTTCAAGCATTCTGTCCATGTCCAGACACAGACCCAGAATGATGTGGAGAACTCAAGTTAGAGGGAGGGGCTACACATCAATCTGGTTTTAAAGTATGGTAGTACTGTACTGCAAGAAAGCAGTGAGTGGTAATTTGCAGTACAACTACATACAAAACTTAATACCTTCTGTAATTACTAAAAATATCATTTTACATTGATTCAAAAAAATGAAGTGCTTAATTTTTTACTTTCATTGAACAGATTTGGTGGGATTTATGGCAGTGTTTCTCAAATGTGGGGATGTGTACCCGAGGGATACGCAATGGCACTACAGGGGGTACTTGAGAGAGAGAGAATGGGAAATTAACAGATGAAAACATTAAAAAATATGTGTTTTTTATGTTCATTTTTTAGTTAAAAATGATGTAATAAAGATTATGGAAATTATTTTGATATGAACATGAACTGAAAATACAAAGGGCAGTCGCGGTCCCACATCAGGCAAGAGATTACCAGAAATGATAAAAACTACAAATAAATCATTCATGAGACACTAAATACTGTTTCACTCCTCTTATTTACAAAATTAGATTCTTTAAAATGTGTTATTACACATTCATTCCATCATTATGATCTATAGTTGTTTTTTTTTTTATAGTATTCTGAGCAAAATGTTGTCGACGGACAAGGGGGGTACTTGAATTCAGAAATAAAAGAAATGGGGTACTTTAAGTTTTATCAAAACCAACGTAGTGTTTTCATTCAATCTACTCCAGCTCTGCAGACGAGGCTATACTGAATCCATAGCTTATTTCAGAAGAAGACCTTCATACAAAGGAACACCAGGAAGTTATTTGAATTCACTCCAAACTGACTGTCTTTTTAACCAAAAGTTAACCAGATAAACCCTCCATAGGCCATTGCTCAAGCCGTCCAGTGGTATAAATCATTCCCTGGCCAGAGTCAAACACATGGCAGATACATGTTATAGAAGAAGAGCCTTAGGGGAACAGGTGCCTATTGTTAGAATAAGTGGAAAGCACTGATGCAATACCGCTGAGATGTGTTATCGCTTGGTTTTGATTGGCTGCTGAAGACTCATGTCTATCTTTAAAATATAATTCAACTAGTTTTCTGGTGAAATATCCCTTCCTGTCTATCCTTCGCATGGTCAGTTTGTTTAATCATTTATTTTAAAAACGAGTCAATAGGCAGGGTTCGGGCCAATTACATTTTTCAGTTACGATTACGTTTTCAATTACCCATGTTCTATTACAATTCAATTACAATTACAGTGACCTGCATTTTTTCCAAGTGGAATTATTATTTTTTTCCTCAGAAAGTCAATTACATTGTCAATTACTACATTTCAGTTACAATTAATCACAATTGCTGAGCCTAAAACAAATAATATGATAAAAGTTAATCTTCCTCTTGTGTTAGCTTTCTGTTAGCATGTCTAATGACAGCGGGTCCTAAATCAGCTGTAAAATACACTAAAAATAAATATCTATCATCTAATTCCTTTCCTATTTATTGATTACCTTGTTAGGCTTCATAATCAATGAAAATATAGGTTCGAATATTTTTGGTGTGGGTGTCTGAGCCTTTTTTCTGTCACCATACCCCTCGATTTAATTTTTCTTTTTAATAGTAAAATGTGAAAAAGCTTGACATAAAACACATTTTAATAACTATTCAATACATATGAGTAGAAATGTAACATGGTTCACCAGTATTGCGTTAAGTTATAATTGACCATTTTTATAGAATTTTCATGGCAATTACATTATTACAAAATAAATTATCTAATCTCAATTACAATTATAATAATGTCATAATTGTAATTAATGATCAATTATGCAATAACTATTATTATTGACCCCAACCCTATAGATAGACCTGAAACAGTCGTAACAATTAGGAACTCGTAAAAAAAAAAAACAACACTGAAGACACTGAAGTCTATGACAGTATAGAGACCTAATGAAAATATGCTACAGGACTGCTATTATACTGGTTTCTGTAGACCAGAGACTGGGTGTTGTGTACTGGGGGGTTTGTAAATAATGCTTCCCAGTGGCCTCTGCATGCCTCGCTAGTCTAATCAAGTGCAGTCAAGTGAAGAAGTTGGGAGTGGCAATTTTAAAAAACAAAATAAAATGTATCGAATACATACAAAAATAAAATACAATCCATTGTTTCAACTACTTTTTCTTTTTTTGCAGCCTGGTAACGGATGGTGGTTGGAGATCACCATGTCTCCTTGACAACTGGCTTTTATGGAAAGCCGATTGAACACATATTAGATATCTTTGATATCAAAGCTCAGTTTCCTATACTAGTGAGGTCTTTGACTGGGCTAGTTTACTAGTAGAACACTAAAACATGTACTAGTAAACTAGTAGAGAGAAAAATCCCTACACGTTAACTAGTAAGGTGCTAAATATCCACTAGTTAACTAGTAACGTATTTTGTGTCTACTAGTTAACTAGTGAGCCTCAAAATGTTTACTAGTTAACTAGTTAGAGCCAAGATGTCCACTAGTTAAACTAGTTTGACTATTTTAACCTTACCAGTTAGGATACACAGTTTTTACAAGTTAACTAGTAAAAGCCATAAGGTTCACTAGTTATACTAGAGATGGCTTTATTAGTCATACTAGTGAACTAGAGGTAGGAGTAGAAGGCAAAAACGCCCACGACTTCTACTAGTAAGATCCAAAATCGTGACTAGTACTACTAGTAGGAGCCAAAATCGCCACTAGTACTACTAGTAAGAGCCAAAAACACCCATAGTACTACTAGTAAGAGCCAAAAAAACGCCCATAGTACTACTAGTAAGAGCCAAAAACACCCATAGTACTACTAGTAAGAGCCAAAAAACGCCCATAGTACTAATAGTAAGGGCCAAAAACGCCCATAGTACTAATAGTAAGAGCCAAAAACGCTCATAGTACTAATAGTAAGGGCCAAAAACGCACATAGTACTAATAGTAAGAGCCAAAGACGCCCATAGTACTAATAGTAAGGGCCAAAAAACGCCCATAGTACTAATAGTAAGGGCCAAAAACGCACATAGTACTAATAGTGAGAAACGTGAAGCTAGCGAAGTCAGCGGGCATTGTGAGGTGCATCCCAGGGGCCAGAGCGGGCGACATAGAATCAAATCTAAAGTTGCTGGCAAAGAGTAATCGTAAGTTTGATAGGATAGTCCTCCATGTCGGCACTAATGACTCCCGACGTCGCCAGTCGGAAGCAACCAAAGTGAACATTGAATCAGTTTGTGCTTATGCTAAAACAATGTCGGACTCCGTAATTTTCTCTGGTCCCTTACCAAATCTGACCAGTGATGACATGTATAGCCGCATGTCATCATTTAACCGCTGGCTATCGAGGTGGTGTCCAGAAAACGAGGTGGGCTTCATTGATAATTGGAGATCCTTCTGGGGAAAACCGAACCTGATAGGAAGAGATGGAATCCATCCTACTTTGGAGGGAGCATCTCTACTATCAGAAAACATGGCACATTTATGACATCTCATGAATGAGACCATGTTACAGAGGGGGAGTCCTCCACGCCCCTCTGCGCTTGCCTTAGGACAGTTTCCCTCCCATTGCTATCATGATAGCTGTGTTCATCGCCATGACAACTGTTGTGATGGTGATGAATATTATTTTATGGAGACGGTGTCTGTCCCCCGACCCATATTTCACAATGATTTTAACATAAAATCAAATAAAAGAGCTATCAATTATAAAAATCTGAAAAAAATTAAAATCTCAAATCTAGAAACACCAAAACATAAAACCATTAGATGTGCTCTATTAAATATTAGATCACTGAGATCCAAATCTCTACTAGTAAATGACCTTATCTCAGAAAATAACTTTGATTTATTCTGTTTAACTGAAACATGGCTGTATCAAGATGAATATGTTAGTTTAAATGAAGCCACTCCTCCCAGTCATTTAAATACTCATATGCCACGAGACATAGGCCGTGGAGGTGGTGTAGCAGCTATTTATCATTCCTCTCTCCTAATCTATCCTAAACCAAAGGCCAGTTACACTTCCTTTGAAAGCCTGGTTCTAAATTTATCTCATATCGAATCAAAAACCTGCCAGCCAGTCTTATTTGCGATAATTTACCGTCCTCCAGGCCCTTATTCTGAATTTCTATCAGAATTCTCTGAGTTTATATCAAACTTAGTCCTCAGTTCTGATAAAATACTGATAGTAGGAGATTTTAATATCCATGTGGACAAAGATAGTGATAGCCTGAGCTCAGCCTTTATGTCCCTAATAGACTCAGTTGGCTTTTTTCAAACTATTAATGAAGCTACTCATCGTTTAAATCATACTCTTGATCTTGTTCTAACATATGGCCTTGATATTAATGAACTAAAAGTCTACCCTGAAAATCCTCTGCTATCAGATCACTTTTTAATATCTTTTAACATTATCCTAGAGGATCTCGCACTGTGCAATAAAATAGTTACGAGTAGAAATCTGTCCAACAGTGCTGTGGCTAAATTTAAAGAGGCCATTCCTGCTGCCTTACACTCAGTGCACCATCCAATAAATAACTATGACATTAATTATAACCCCTCTCAACTGGATCTGCTTGTCGATAGCTCTGCTAGTCTACTAAAATCCACCTTGGACTCAATTGCCCCATTGAGGGAAAAAACTATTAAACGTCAGAGGAAAGCTCCGTGGTTTAGCTCTGAAACTCACACACTCAAACAAACAACCCGTAAATTAGAGAGAATGTGGCGCTCCAATAAAACAGAGGAGTCACGAATACTTTGGCAAGAAAGCCATAGTAAATACATGACAGCCTTACGACATAGTCGATCTGCATACTACTCCGCACTAATTGAAGAAAATAAAAATAATCCGAGGTACCTTTTCAGCACTGTAGCCAGGCTAACACAAAGTCAGAGCTCTATTGAGCCCATGAATCCTCTAGCCCTCAGCTGTGAGGACTTTATGACATTTTTTAACGATAAAATTCACAAGATTAGAGATAAAATTAGCCACTCCCTGCCTTCACCTGGGCCTGCTGTACCATTAAATGTAAATAGGCCTAACCTAAACTGTTTCACACGTATAGGACTTCAGGAACTTAACTCTATTATTTCATCCTCCAAACCATCGACCTGCCTTTCAGATCCGATCCCAACTAAGCTGTTTAAAGAAGTTATTCCCCTAGTCTGCCCATCTTTGTTGGAGACAATAAATATATCCCTATCAATAGGCTACGTGCCACAGTCCTTTAAAGTAGCTGTAATCAAACCCCTTCTCAAAAAACCTACTCTTGATTCCAGCACTTTAGCAAACTACAGGCCTATATCTAATCTTCCTTTTATTTCAAAGATTCTTGAGAAAGTTGTGGCAGCTCAGCTCTGTGAATTTCTTCAAAACAACAGCCTGTTCGAGGACTTCCAGTCAGGTTTTAGAGCTCAACACAGCACAGAGACTGCTTTAGTTAAAGTAACTAATGATCTACTCTGGGCTTCAGATGAAGGACGACTCTCAGTGCTGGTTTTATTAGATCTTAGTGCAGCTTTTGACACTATAGATCACTATATTCTACTAGAGAGATTAGAGAAATTACTTGGAATCACAGGGACTGCCCTAAACTGGTTTAAGTCCTACCTATCTGATAGGTACCAGTTTGTACACGTGAATAATAAGTCTTCTGTGTACACTAAAGTAAGCTACGGGGTTCCTCAGGGCTCTGTGCTAGGTCCAATCCTCTTCTGTATCTATATGATCCCCCTTGGTAATGTTATGAGAAAATACTCTGTTAACTTCCACTGCTATGCTGATGATACCCAACTGTATGTATCAATGAAGCCAGGTGAGACAAATCAGCTATCTAAACTTGAGGCCTGTCTAAAGGACATTAGGGCCTGGATGGACCAAAATTTTCTTCTTCTCAACTCAGACAAGACTGAGGTCATTGTACTGGGCCCGCGACACCTTAGAGAAACCTATGCTAGCCTAACTGCCCTAGATGGCATTACTCTGGCACAAAGCACAACTGTTAGAAACCTTGGGGTTCTATTTGATCAGGATTTATCCTTCAACTCTCACATAAAACAAACTTCAAGAACTGCCTTCTTTCATCTCCGTAACATTGCTAAAATCAGATCTATCCTGTCTCAGGGCGACGCCGAAAAACTAGTCCATGCTTTTGTTACCTCTAGACTGGATTATTGTAATTCTCTTTTAGCAGGCTGCCCAAGCAAGTCGCTTAAGACACTTCAGCTGGTTCAAAATGCTGCAGCACGTGTACTGACTAAAACTAGGAGAAGAGATCACATTACTCCTGTATTAGCCTCTCTGCATTGGCTTCCCATAAAATATAGAATAAAATTCAAGATTCTTCTTCTCACTTATAAAGCCCTAAATGGACAGGCACCAGTCTATCTCAAGGAGCTTGTAGTGCCATACAATCCCCCCAGAACACTACGCTCTCAAAATGCTGGACTACTCGTTGTTCCATTCGTCTCTAAAAGTAGTATAGGAGGAAGAGCTTTCAGTTATCAGGCCCCACTTCTCTGGAACCATCTACCAACCACGGTTCGGGGGGCAGACACCCTCTCTACCTTTAAGGTTAGGCTCAAAACATTCCTCTTTGATAAAGCTTTTAGTTAGGAACCAGCTCATAGCTCATAATTAAGATGCAATAGGCATAGACTGCCGGGGGGGGGGGGGGTCTGGCATGCTCGGTTGGAGAGAGGTTGGAGAGGGCGTTAAGAGAGAGGTCATTTAGGTTAGAGAGGGACCGGAGAGGGTCCCATTACTCTTTCAAACACTCCCTCTATGTCTGCTTCTTCCCTTGTGTGTTTGCTCCTGTACTCCTTCTGGCTTTTGTCTTGCAGGTCCGTGGGATCCTCAGTGTGGAGTTACAGAGACTCAGCGGCTCTGTCTCCACCCTTTTCTCTGCACACACCCAACACAGCATAACGTGGATGGCTGTTCATCATAGGAATGGGATCCACACAAGGTTCCTGCTGCTTAACAGAAGGTTTTCCTTGCCGCCATGATGAATTCATGTTGGGTGTGGGATACATATGTATGTGTATATACGTATATATGCATATGTGTGTATCCACAAAATGAAGAGTCCGTCCCTAAGACTGCTCTACTGTAAAGTGCCTTGAGATACCATTGGTTATGATTTGGCGCTATACAAATAAAGATTGATTGATTGATTGATTGATTAATAGTAAGGGCCAAAAACGCCCATAGTACTACTAGTAAACCCCAAAAAACGCCCATAGTACCAATAGTAAGGGCCAAAAACGCACAGAGCACTAATAGTAAGGGCCAAAAACGCCCATAGTACTAATAGTAAGGGCCAAAAACGCCCATAGTACTACTAGTAAGAGCCAAAAAACGCCCATAGTACTAATAGTAAGGGCCAAAAACGCCCATAGCACTAATAGTAAGAGCCAAAGATGCCACTCGTACTACTAGTAGGAGCCAAAATTGTCACCAGTATTACTAGTAGTACTAGTAGACGCCAAAATGTCAACTAGTACTAGTACTTTAGGAATTAGCAGTATATATTTGCAAAGCACCATCTAGTGAGCAAATGCAAGTAGTAAAATTTTTAACCTTCACTTAACATAATTAAATCAGTATTAGGAGTATTAGAGCCATTTCAAAGAAAAATACATTTACAATTTCAAAATTAAACTCATATTTATGAGAATAAACACATAAATCTGAGAACAAAATCATACATTTACAAAGGCAGACTATGTCAGATTTTATTCTGAAAGGTGTACCCTATCAAAAGAGCAACCTGTGCAAAAACGATGAAAGGAGAACCCCTGTAGCATTTTCCTCTGCCACAAAAGAGACAATTTCCTCCAAGTCAGGATGATTCATTTTTGTTATAAGCCAGTTTCTTGCAGTATCTTGTGTAGTTTCATATCTGCATGAGTAAAGCTCCAACACAACTAATCAGATATTTTTGTCAAATAGTTTTTTTAAACAGACTTCACAAGGAAGTAGCCAATTTCCTTAAAACCTTTACTAAAGTATAACAAGATGCTCCACGGTTGTCATTTTTGGTGGCTGCTGCTCTTCTGATACAGAGTAAAATAACCACATTAATCTCTTAAAGGTATGACTTTATTCTCCTAAATTACAAGTTTAAATTAAGAGTTTCATCTAATTTTTGTATTTTTTTTCCTCTTTAACGTGGCTCACTCCTGACCTGTCGTATATTTTTTATTTTGGAATGCATTTATTTTTCTTTCAAAATCTGCATCAAGTTCCAGTTGTTTTAAAGTGCATCATTTTACCGGATTAACTGTTTTTTCCTAAATAAAAACAAATAAATGACAAATTAAGTTAAAAAAAAAGAAAGTAAATCATTATTTCAAAGGCAGCGTAGGTCCTTTGCTGCTGATTTACTGTAGAAACCTCTTTTATTAGAATATCAGCAACTTCTTGTTCTACACTATGCATACTCTGTTAATGTGGGCGTAATCACACTTTTCTGTGCAAACAGTTGCAAAAAGACTGGTTTTGGTGGCATATTTATCATGTTGAAGGAGGTATAGTCAAACAGTTATTCCATTTAAGGTCTTAGTTACCGGTCACTTTTTGTAAACGTTTGTCACCTAAAAACTGTAGCTGACATTTCTTCGTTTTCATGTTGCTTTTTTAAAAAAAACATGTTTCAATTTTCTCCCATGCTTTTAAAACTAACTTTATATATAAAACGTTGTTTTCATTGTGCAAAGAGGAAGCCCACAGTGATGAATAATTATTCTTGTAGTGCCCTAGGCTCAAAGCTGCCAAATCAAACAGTTATAGATGTATTAATATTTGATTGTGATAATAAATGCCGTTTACTCTATGCTGCAGCAAAAATAGCTCAGTACTGAGCTGCATAAGGAACGAGTTTCCATCGAGTTCTAAATTTAGTCAAACCACAAAACATATTTCTTCTCCTCAGAAACTCTGAGATGTTGATGAGCGTTCAGATGGCAGCGCTGCAGAATATGGCTGAACTCTCTCTGAACACATCATTAATCTCCAGGACTGAGATGTCTCCTGACATATAGAAGGCATTTTATTTGAGAAGAAATAAGGAAGGTGCTGCTGCAGAACATCCAGCATAGATGTGACCACAAATAACACAATAAAATGTATTTTAAAAACCCTACATAATTTAAATAAATATAAAAAAATTAATTAGATGACATTAATTTATTACAAATGTAAAGTAAGAGATTAATAATCTATCTTTTTACCTGTTTAATAAGAGTTTGAGTTTTCAGTAGTTCTCAAACGAAAATGTATTGGTTCAGTTTAATTGGCTACGTGCACAATATGACGTCCAATAACATCCAGTCAGAGTGTGCGTGGGCGAGGACTTCCTGTTCCAAAGTCCGGCCAATCAACCTGGATTGTTGTTGTTGTTAGCAAAGCCAGTGAGCGATGGAAAAATGAGTATATTCGGTGTCCAAAAGAGGAAATTGGCCTATCGGTGGGTTGGAGGTTCAGCATCACACTGTTGTGTACCTACGAATTGCAAACTGAAAGCGAGGACCTGCGGAGACGACTTCAGCTGGCTCTGAGTCGAATGGAGCGGCTGCAGCTGCGGACGCATTTTTGTCTGGCAGTGGCTGTCAATACGCAATACGTATCCATATACCGGCATTCTATCCGTAGGCAACGCCCCTCATTGGCCAGTTTAGGTCAATGAGGGGCGTGACCTAAACTGGCCAATGAGACGCTACGCACTTGTACTTCCGTTTGTATTCATACGTCAACTACGTTACAGACTAACTAACCCTAACCTTAACCTACGTTACGGACTAACCCTAACCCTAACCTACGTTATGGACTAACCCTAACCCTAACCGTAACCCTAATCCTAAACTACGTTACGGACTAACTAACCCTAACCCGAACCTACATTATGAACTAACCCTAACCCTAACCGTAACCCTAATCCTAAACTACATTACGGACTAACTAACCCTAACCCTAATTTACGTTACGGACAAACTAACCCTAACCCTAACCGTAACCCTAATCATAAACTACATTACGGACTAACTAACCCTAACCCTAATTTACGTTACGGACAAACTAACCCTAACCCTAACCGTAACCCTAATCCTAAACTACATTACGGACTAACTAACCCTAACCCTAATTTACGTTACGGACAAACTAACCCTAACCGTAACCCTAATCCTAAACTACGTTACGGACTAACTAACCCTAACCCTAACCTACGTTATGGACTAACCCTAACCCTAACCGTAACCCTAATCCTAAACTACGTTACGGACTAACTAACCCTAACCCGAACCTACATTATGAACTAACCCTAACCCTAACCGTAACCCTAATCCTAAACTACGTTACGGACTAACTAACCCTAACCCTAATTTACGTTACGGACAAACTAACCCTAACCCTAACCGTAACCCTAATCCTAAACTACGTTACGGACTAACCCTAACCCTAACCGTAACCCTAACCCTAACCGTAACCCTAACCCTAAACTACATTACGGACCAACTAACCCTAAGCACACGGATTGGTCACGTGACTTCCGGTGACGTCATCTTTCGTACGGATAGAATACCGGTATATGGATACGTATTACGTACCAGGAGACACTTCCTTTTTGTCTGGAGCACTTTGCTAACTCAGATGACCAAATTCGCCATTATACCAGGTGAGTTTGCATTTCCTATTCTGTATTTGGTTATAGTAACCAGTGCATGTAGTATTCAAAGTTAAGTCAGCGTTTCAACTAATACAATACAGAAAACGAGTGAGCGCTACCGCAGGTCATTCATTCCCACCGCTGTACGACTGTACAATAAAACTGGCTGAGGTATTGTACTGTCTGTAAATATGTATATATATCTCCTGTTAATATGTATATATCTGTATTCTTTATTCTTTTTTGATTATTTTTTCTATTTATATTTATGTATAGCTTCTAGCTTCATTTTATCTTCACTGCACTATTTTTCGGGTGTCTTTCTGGTTTTTCTGTGTGTTACCTTCTGTTGTCTTTCTATTGCGCTGACATGTCAGTAAATTTTCCCACAATGGGATGAATAAAGAATCTCTACTTTAAAAAAATATGCATCTTATTTAGATTTTTTTTGGAAGCATGACGCGCTTATAGCTAAGTTGCTATAAACAGCTCCATAAACATTTAGTACTGCTGGCGTAGAAGAAGTGAAGTGTTGAGAATCACACCGTTGAATGCGGAAGTACATTGTCGTCCACAGTCAGCCATTGGACAAAGTTGCTGTCCCAAGAATGTAAACAAAGAGTTACGAGCGATGAGTAAAGTGTATGTAAAGTGACGAAAAATGAGTAACAGGTGGCAAAAATGGTCCAAACTTGGCAAAAATTTGGCAAAAAAAGAGTGAAAAGTGAATCAAATGAGGCAAAAGCAGTCAAGAGTGGCAAAAAATGGCAAAAAACAGGAAACAAGTAGTATGTAATGGCAAAAGGTAGCTTAAATGAGCAAAATGTGGCAAACAATAGTGAAAAAGGACAAAAATGTGGAACAAAAAGAGGCAAAATGTAGGGGGAAAATGAAACAAATGTTATTTATTGGGAAAAGGTAGATTATTAGGATGAAAAGTAGCAAAAAAATAGATAAAGAATTGACAATTTTTTTTAAAAAAAAGTGTCAAAAACAACTTGCAAAACCAGACAAAAATTTGGAAAAAATTATATTTATTGGGAGAAGGAAGCTAAAATCTGAAAAAACTAAAAAGTGTCAATTTTTTGGGAAAACGGGGCAAAAATGGGACAAAGGAAGTTGCAAAATGGCCAAAGAAAAAGGTAAAAATCGGCAAAAAGTTTACAGTACGTGTGTGATCCACTAGTGAAAGTGTACATAGTGCTTATGCCTGGTATTATTTAATTCTATTATATATTTTTTCCCTTTATTTAATTATTGTTTGATGCTGTTATATTTCCTGTTTTTTTTTTTTTTTTGGAGCTGCTGCAACATCTAAATTGGGGATCAATAAAGTTTTATCTTGTCTTAAAACGTGTCCCCCTTTTAAGGTTTTCAGGGGAAATAATTAAACTTGAGACATAAAGAGCCACATGTTGAGCATCACTGACTTAATAACAGCTTTATCATGGTTTTAATAAAATAATTTAATAAACTAAACCGCTGCTTCACCCCTGTGCGTCTGTCACCATCTCCCACGCTCGCGGAAAACCGCCCAATTGGGCAACCCAAGCGGAAGTTCACGTTGACGTGTCGCGGCTCTGTATCTTGGCAACCATTGACGCTTCAGTGAATGCTCCGACTTGTTCAGGAGGACATTAATAACTTTAGCAGACGAGTTTGTGTCGGCAACATGGATGTTTACAAAGAGGCCCAAGTTAGGCCGATAAACACTCTGTCAGCGTACAGTTACATCCCTCCAAGACGAACCGAACCAAAGGAAATGTCCTACTTCAGCAGGGAGCCCAGGGTAAGGCGGCCTGCACGGGACACTTTTCATAACAACGCTTTTAGTTTAGCGCTGAATGGACGGCTGGATTCAGAGTTGCTTTTGTGGGTACTTGTACTTTTTTGAGTATATTTTTAAATCAGTAATTTTAATTGTTCTCAAGTAAATTTGAAAAGAATAAAGTCATTTGTTACATACATTTCTACACCCAATTTATTATTTTTTGTGATTTAATTTTTATTTTTACCATTTCATGGTCTAATCATTATGGAAGCTCATTCTCGCCAGTAAAAGAACAAATAAAAAATAAATCCCAACAGTAAAAAAAAAAAACTGGGAAAAGTAAACAAAGTATCTCATAATTATGACTTAGTATCTCATAATTATGACTTAAAATATTTGAAATCATTATTATTTAAATTTTCCTAGTTTTTTTTACTGTCAGGATGTGTTTTGTTTGTTGTTTTTTTTACTGGCGGAAATTAGAATTGGGGTTTCTATTTTATTTGAAAAACAATTGTACATTTTGACAAACGTTTTATTTTATACAGATGTCTTTGTTCTAATTGTGCAAGATTTTTGTCTTTTCCTTTTTGAGTATTCATTGCTGTTAATCGTTTTGAAAGCATGCTGCATGATGGCACTGAAAACTAAGGAAATGTCATAAACAAGTTAAGAAATGGCTTTCTTTTTTCAAGGCAAAGGAAGTGTTTACATACGACCAAGTGTTCAACCAGCTTGAAAGCTACGATATGAAAGTGCACAGAGACGACAGGAGACATTCTCAAGGACGAGGGCTTGATATCAATGGAGAGGTAATGATGAACCCTTAAAGGAGCATTTCACTTTCTGTTGTTGGTAGATCTGGAGAAAGAAAGAGAGTGTGAGAGAGAAGGTATCGCAGACCTTAAAGTCTGTGTAAAGCAGAAATAAATGTGTGTTATGAGTTTGTCACACCACAGAAACATGTGTCACTGATCACTGAACCAAATTTGAAAGATGAAAAAACTTGCTAAGCATAAGCAGCGCCCCTATTTGGCCAGTTTGGGAGACATGATAGGTCAGTCATTGGTCAGTTTAGGTCACGTGACTAAGACTAAACTTTACTTTACCCTAAACCTAACTCTAACTCTAACCCTAAAAATTGTTGAGATATTCTGACCACAGAACTAGTCCATTTAAGATGATAGTTCATTGTTTTGTCCTAGCACTGTGTTGCATTGGGTCACAAACACGTCAGATCATCGCATAAAGGCGATACAAAGCGATATAACGGCTGCTAGAAATGAAACTGATTGTCAGCGCTCATGCTGCGATTAAAATTATCATTAAACTGAACGTAAATATATTAACTGTGATATTATCTGTAATATCAACCTGCCTTCGTCATGTTTGTTTTACCTATGAGGTAGTTCGAGAGGGAGGAGCCAGGATTGTCAGGAGTAGGAGTTTCCGCCTTATGAGTCATAAGGTGAGAAAAATCCAACTCGCCCATTTGGAGCTTACTTTTTACAAAATGTAGAATAACAAGGGAGGGAGGAAACAGAACTTTTTCAACTTTGGCCCTCTGAATGAGGCTAAGGGAATGTATATCACTGTAGCAAAACCATTATAAAGTGATTTTTTTTTTCATAATACTGCCCCTTTAATGCCATTTTGACAATTAGTTTCAAACACACACTTGATTGACTATTCTAACCTATAAAATAGGTTGTGCTTTTATCACATTGTTGTTGTTAGGATGTGAAACGGTGCTTTAGTCTCTTATTTGATCATTGCTTACTGCACTGACCACCCACACATTTGGTCTACTGACCACAGCAGAAAGCAAACATCATGTTTTCACAGCCAACAGTCCATCGCTGCTGCTTCATGTGTTACTTATGGTCTCTGGGTAACTCGATCCAGCTCACAGGCTTTCAGAGGGGTTAGCAGGCTTCGGTGGCTGACGTGTTTGTTTTTTTCCCCAGCTTCATGACACTTGTTTGTGACTCCTTTTGAAGCACTCTTTTATCTCTGTGAAGTAATTATTCATGTTTAAAAAAAAAAAAAAAAAAAAAAACGAGCTCGCTGTGAGTTTCTGGGTCACTGAAAGCAGAGAGGGTGGCAAACAAAGCAGCCTCACTCACTCCTAAGCTTGCAATTATAAGAGCCTCGGTGTCAGCGGTAAGGAGTCTTCCTGCTGGACTATATTATTCCTCTTCCCTGCTTCAGTTTTGAATATATGATATATTATTCAAGCATTCAGAAGATAATCAAAATGGGTTATTATTTTCTGCTTTCTTTCTGAAAGGCTTTCATGAATGAAAGCCGTATATACAGGTGACAAACATGCTTTGAAGAAGAGTTCTACTAGTTCACAGCTGATTTTGTCCCATTCACTCCTCCTTCAGCCTCCTGAAAAATCACATTCCCTTTAATGATGTAAATGAGTTGAGTGTCAGTGAGGATAGCCTGAAGCAGCCAATTGGATGAACTTATGTCAGGTTGTGTTTCTGTCACTGGGCTCTGCAGCAGCTGTTGGTAAAATGGACACACTTGCCACAAGCCTTTCTGCTTCTAATTGTCAGCAACTTCTAATTGGTTGTTGAACACGAATATACTTGAAAAGTCCTTCAATAATGACACAACTCCTGCACGCCGCAATGCAACACAATTTATGACTGACGTGGTTTGTGTTCCCTGGTTTAAAAACAACTAAATGGATGTTTAAAAAGTTATAAATTAATATGCATATAATCGACAGAATCGAAAAAGGTAGTATTACGAAAAAAATTTCTTCATAATGGTTTTGCTACAGTGATATACATTCCTTTAGCCTCATTCAGAGGGCCAAAGTTGAAAAAGTTTTGTTTCCTCCCTCCCTTGTTATTCCACATTTTGTATCAAGTCAGCTCCAAACGGGCGAGTTGGATTTTTCCCCACTAATGCATCATAATGGCAATCCTGGCTCCTCCTACCCTACATAAGAATGTGAGCTCCTCCCCCTCAAGCTACCTAATAGGTAAAACAAGGTTGATATTAGAGTTAATATCACAGTTAATATGTTTACGTTCAGTTTAAAGATAATCCGAAGAGCAGCACGAGCGCTCACACTCGGTTCCATTTTTAGCAGCCGTTATATTGCCTCGTATCGCCTTTATGGGATTATCTGACTTGTTTGTGACCCAAGGGGTCGGCTGGACAAAACAATGGACTAACATCTTAAATGGACTATTTCTGTGGTCAGAAGAGGTGAGAAGGAATAGACGTAGCAGCTCATGTGAGTGTTTGAAACAGCTGATAGTTTACTTCCCTGCAGCGCAGCATGAGCACTCACAATTAGTTTAATTTTTAGCATCCGTTATCATGCTTCATATTGCTTTTATGGGATTATCTGACTTGTTTGTGACCCGATGCGACGCAGCGTTAGGACAAAACAATGGACTACCATCTTAAATTGACTATTTCTGTGGTCAGAAGAGGTGAGGAGGAGAAAAAAGCAACTGTTAATGATTTAAAGCAGCGTTTGTGTTTACGCTTACTTATGCATATGCATGAAGGCCCAAAAAACCGAGGAGCACTCTGAAAGTGACTTTTCAGAGGCCTAAAACTCCACAAAACCAAAACAAACCTCAAATACTATCTAGTTGGGATTCTTAGAACAATTGGAGATGGGTGAAAAATAGCCCAATATTGGACCTTTAAGTAATATGACGATGAGATAAATAGACAACTGAATAGATCTTGAAAAGTAGGTGCAACCACCCCACAACCCCAGTTAGGTAAACATGACCTGTCACTCACGCTTATCATCAGTGTGAGAACAATGCAACACTTAAAAAGTGAATTCTGCCACATGATCATAGAAAAGGGCAGGAATCGGCCATTGATGGTCTGCGGTATATAAAACATCACATTTTTGGCTAAACTCGGCTCACTTTGAAGCCCAGCTGAGTAGGGATTGAAAACGATCTGACAGATTTCCATACCAGTATGGGAAACCTCCCATGCCAAGCTACACGTTACCTTCCATTCATCTACTTTAATAGACCAATCACACATCTCAATCTCATTGCACTGCATTGTGGGATGATCTAAGGTGACAACCACCAAAATACGTTTTTCTTCAGTCAGACACTAAAGATATACAGAGTAGTGACGGTTTCAAGTGAAAGTGCTGCAGTTGAAAGAATATTTCAAAGAACTGGGGTTGACATTTGCTGGCAAGTGAAAGGAGAAGCTGGTGGCCCTTTGCTATGCAACCTGGGACCAGAAGTGTGGGACCAGAAGTGGTATCGGCTAGTTTTAGCAAGCCTGAAACTGGCCGAACCCCCTGTGGGGAAAGTGTTGGTGCCTGGTTGTAGCTTCCGTGTATGTACATTAACATCAAGAAGTACTTAATGCATATGGACTCCTCTCATGCAAAGAGTAACGGGTGACTACAAAAAAGCTAGACAAGGACATTTAACTGACCAACAGTTGATAAATTACAGGTAGATCAGCACACACTAATTCTGATTACAAGACTTATAGGTGTAGTGGACAACATGTTGACCTATAAATTATTATAGATCTTGTATGTATGCCATAAACTGTCCTTTTAAACATCTCCCAAGTCAGAGTTATCTATAATATTATATTATGCATTTATTACCATTTTAGTGCACATTTTGGGTTTCTCAGTGTTTTGTGTTAATGTCGGAAACAGATGAAATATAAATGATGCATTACAGATACATCTTGAAGTGTCATAGTTACAGCCATGAACTTTGCATTTCTTCCTTTTCCAGGTTCCAAAAGCTGAACTACCATTAGTGCACTCCTTAATGGCACAGTGTTTGCCGGGCATGATAGTTCACTGTTTTTTAATGACTAGGAAAAGCTTCAGGGACAATGAGAATTATAGGGCTGTGGGTGGTTTTGACCCTTGACCGACTACATCTCGCGCATGCAGTTGAAATATTGAATTGGTCTATTCTTTGTATCTGAAATCCAGTCTCAGGAGTTATGCATATGAGACGCAGAAATTCTAATGTAGTGGACGAAAACAATGTATCTCAAAGTAAGCATTAAGTACCAAGTAAAAATTAAATATAGAAAATGTACTGAGATTCGTGCCAACCACAATGTGTGTAACATATACAATAATGCAAAAACGATTAGTAACATTAAAAAAAATTTCGTCAATGCATCGTGTTGTAAATTCTTGATAAAATCAGACCGGCGGCCGCTTTCTGCTTCATTTTTGCTGCAGTACCATACATGAACTACTGCAATCCAAAATACTGCTTGAAATGTATTTTGAACAATGCAACTTCTTGTAACTTAAATGATGAGAGAGTAAAGTTGCTCGAATTAAGCAGTTTTATTATTTATGATGTTCTACATGATATATGCACTACACTGGATACATGTGCTTTAATATGGGAGATACACTTTAACATGGGATAGACTTACCGGCAGATGTAAATCACTAAGTTAGACACAGGTAGGATAGAATACAGGGATACATAACGATTAAGAGGCATTTAAAAGTTTAACAACATAGATTATGGTATTAAAAGTCTCTACCAACGTTACTCCGCTTTTGCTGAATGCTGAATGCAAAATGCGCGCACACTCCCGGCGGCTGGTGAATGCCGATTTTGTCGGGGGTGGGGGGAGTAGATTGGAACAGCACCGCTCAATCCACCGCTTTATATCTAAACAAGTGCGCACTGAGCGCAGGGGTTGCTCGTTCTCTGTACCAGTCGGCTTGTTTTCTCAGTGCAACAACAGACTTATGAGTCTGCAGAACACTTACAGTGTCCGCCATGTTGTAAACAAAGCTCCGAGCTGCTACGGGAAGCAGGAGGGTCAAATGTCATTGGCTGCTGGTGGTCCTTTAAAATTGGGAAAACTGTAATGAAAACTTTTGATCACTAGGGGGCAATGCCCCATTCCCCCCCCTCGCAAACTCTGCGTATGTACTTCATTCCTCTTCCATCTCTGCTGTCCTTCTCATTCACAGGAAGAGTCTCAAGTTGTACCCGTGCTGTCTTCCTCTCAATACGGCCGTCGTCGGAATCCTGCCCTCTGCCACACAGACCCAAAGTTTGCACGTGTGGCTGTTATAAAAGCCAATTTCTTCATGAAAAATGGGATCATCTGGAATGTAGAGGACGGATACGGATCAGTGGCGCCTATTTGAGCTCACACGTGGTACTTAGAAAAATTAGGTTGTCTCGCAGATTTCACTCGATTCTTGATTTAGTCAGATTTGAGGTTATGTGATGAATCACCTGACAGGCACTGTCAATGAGCAGCAAAAAGTGTGATATTATTAGAAGGCTTAAACAATGAGCAGAATTCTTATTTAGGAAACTTTTTCCTCTTTAAATTCCAAATATAGCTACTGTATGGGAAAAGAGGCTTGTTAACTCAGCACAGAGGTGTTTTTTTTTATTACTCACTGACATTTTTTAATAGAAAATGTATTTTTTACACCTCAGTGACTGCTTTGATTCTTTGGCCTTTTGCATTCTTGTAAAAATTCAGAACCCACACTACTGAGAACAAGCACCTGCATAATAGGATTTTTTTTGTCAAGGGCAGAAATCTTTCATTTGCCTTTGTTGGTATGCAATGGAAAGACATTCTTATTCTTCTAAATTCACACTGTGTCAGCCTGTTTTCTGACCAAGTGGTATTCAATAGGATTAAAGATAAATCAATGTGTGGGGGAAGAAGCTTAACAATAAAATATTTATGTCATACTGCTTGTCATTCAGTCACTTGAAGCGGTTTTAAAGAATTGTCACCATAACAACACATTTGACATCTTGGGCCTGTACTACGAAGCTGGATTTCTTTTAATCGCGTGATCCGCGATTTATCCCATGTGTGCTGTACTACGATGCTGGTTAACCTCTTACTGGGGTAAATCACCATGGTTACTTATGTAACCCTTATGTTTACTTTAGCAGATGTAGCTTTGGGTATTTTAGCAGATATGCTACGAGATATATTTATTTTATTTCTGTATTTTCAATGTTTTTCTTTTGTAGGCTTTGACAATCTGTTGCTTGAGCTACATGCTGGTTTCCAACAGACACACTATGCACTGTTTACATAACCTCAAGTTCATGATGCAGTCGGCTGGACTGGATCATGGTGATAAATCAGGCAAAAGCGTTTGCGCCAGCCTCCCTTATTGTCCATCCCTCTTCCCAGAACCCCAAAAGACTCTTTGTACACACGCTGTTGCTTCTGGTTCTCACCTGCGTGTGCTATTTGTGACTAATTAGATTAAATTACATTGAAATTATACTTCTTTTGTGATCTGTCCTTGGAGCTGTTCAATTAAAAGACACGGGTTGAAGGTAGAGGAAGACCTTGAATTACTTGCTATGAATGCCATTTCCTTTCATACTGTACAATACTTTACCACTGTTCCCTTTCACACAGTTAATACAGATTTATACGATGCCAGCATAAAACTCATCATTAAAGGTATAGAGGAGAATTTTACAGAAGTTTAGAAAGAGCGCATGCCCAGCGAGCGAAAACTAGCTAGGGACGAACGCGTACGATGGCCTTACGTAAACATATCACCAGAATGATTGACAGTTAGGAGGACCAATAGTCTTGATGTTCCACCCAGAATTTAAAGCCAAAATAACATCCTCCATAATACCTTTAATACCTTGCTTCCTAATTCTGCTGGTTGGAGAATTAGGAAGCAAGATATTATCCTAGCTCCTCCAGAAACAATGCACCAACCAAAACATAGAAGTTATTAGTAAAGTTTCAATGTTTATTGATTTATTTTTCTGTCTATTTAGAAAAAAATCTCAATTAAAGAAATAAATGATTGTTATTTCACATAGATTGATTGCTAAGAAGTTGGTGACACTACCTTTTCCCTGCTCTGCTATCATAATCCAGTTTCCTCTATAAAAGTCTTTAATATGAGCTTCAGTGGCAGACCAAAATATTATTTATTGCATAATGGGTCCTCCTGTCGCCCTGGGACTCCATTGCAGTCGCTCATCTTTGGTAGAAACTACGAGTAAAATAGGAGTGCGTTACATTCAGACACACCTGATACCGTGCCATGTGACATTGGTGTGCAACACTGATCTCAGGCTACTTTATCTCTGCCTGAGTAAGATGACACAGGTTTTAGCACCTGTTTAGGACTGTGTCAAACTCAAGGCACGGGGGCCAAATCCGGCCTTTCAAACCATGCAATTCGGCCCGCAGGGGAAAGTAAAAGAAGATCAAAAAAACATAAATTATTTTGTAAATTACCAAATATTTTAGTTGTGTATACTGTATCTCAGCCATTCTATATACACAAATTCAATAAATCTACACAATATTTGGAGGATCGTAATTTTCCACTACTTTTATCACATGACTGCAGTCATTTTAAATCTCGAATTGTTCAAAGAACTCAATTTTCCTGAAATTATTTCACATAATTTCCCCAAATTAAAACAAAATTGGTCACAAAATCAAATAATTTTAAAAGACCAAATCCTGCAGGGACCGACAACTGAAATGTTTGTACAGCATTTTGTGATTTTTACCTGTAAAAAGCGCTTTATGAATAAATTGTACTTACTTACATACATTGCTTATAATTTTTTAAGTCGAAGTGAAAAATTGGGGACATCAATGTTCAAATTGCTAATTTTCCCACCTAAAAAATGCAGCCCACTTAAGATCAAGCCACTTTGTATTTGGCCCCAGAACTAAAAGGAGTTTGACACCCCTGCCTTAGAGACTCTGAAAGTCGAGGTTGTCCAGTTTGAGGTGCAATCATAAATAACCATGGTTGCCTTTTAGCAAGAATTATAAGAAATACAAACTTGCAGTGTGGGTTTCATTAGTTGTCTGAGTAAATCAAATACGCACAAGCAAAATCATTTATATACAAATGTTTAATGAATAACAAAAGAATGGCAGTGAATGTTGACACACATGCTGTTGTGCTGGTTTAGGAGCAACTTTTAAAAAATGAGCCTTTACCTCCTCAGTTCGTTCCTGCGTCTGAGTCCACCTGTTCAGTAAAGTGGGACACAAAAACAAGCTGCAAAGCTATAAATACAATTCACGGGTTTTGGCAACGTACCCATCGAGCTGCCAACGCTGTTACCAGTAGCAGGAGAACAAATTATTGTAACATCCATTTGGACTAAAAGAGGACAAACCGGCTGTCTTTGGCAGGGCTGGCTGTGATGAAAAAAAACAAAAAAAAACAAAATAAAATACAGAAAACTACCACAGTTCAGCAGCAGCCCTGTTTGCTCAAAGGCTCTGAAGGACTGCAACATGGCCAGTGGTAATTAGTTCCACGCCACAACTACTTTACAGAGGGGTGACCTCGCTCTTGTAGTGCTACACTAATTTAGCAAGCCTCTCTTTAGTCAGGCACTCCTCTAGACAGTAATGAGACTCTTGGGGCAAAGTCCTTCTTACACTTGAGAAAAGTGAGCTGTATTCGACCTACAGCGGCAGCAGGACTCCTCTGCCATTTATTTTGTATTCCTCGATACAAAAACATTGCTCTGGGACAATCCAGTATCCGTTGTGCTGCTGCTGCTGCTTCTGGTTATGGGTTTTACATACACAGTGTGAAAACTCAATTCTACAACCACTTTGTGAGTGTTGTGGGCTAGGTCTATTTGTCCTGTTTGTGTAGCATTGTTCAAGGCATCACATTCCCCTGGGACAGAGATCGGGTCATCTCAGTGTGAACAAAGTAGGTCTTTAGCTCTCCTTTGCCCTTCACGTTTATGATGCCACGGCATGAACACATGTAGCCCAGTGTGGTGAGGATGTCACTTGTCTCTTCTGTCACCTGTAATGAGACAATACATTATTCCCATTATCCTTACCATGTGGTGGAGCTTTCTTATAGAATACCTTACCTGGATTTTACCAAGTACCCCAGTGGTCTCCATCCGACTGGCAACATTCACACTATTTCCCCAGATGTCATACTGTGGTTTCTGGGCCCCAATTACCCCTGCAATCACTGGGCCATGGTTTATTCCTGATTTAAAGAATGTACATATTATCCATCCATCCATTCATCCACACATACAGTACATACCGTAATTTATGGACTATAAGGCGAAACTTTTTCCTCACGCTTTGAATCCTGCGGCTTAAACGAGAAAGTGTCTATTTGTGTGGTTGCTGTACGGACAACCCCCGGTGCTATTGGTACATTTACCGAAGTACACGAACGTAGCGTCTTAGGGTTAGGGTTAGGTTATAATCCTACTGTACATTGCAACAGTTTTAAGGGTTAGGGTTAGGTTTACAGTTAGGTTTAGTCTTAGTTACGTGACCTAAACTGGCCAATGAGGCGGATAGAATATCGGTATATTGGTACGGCAACCGTACGGATAGCCACTGCCCTTAAACAATGTTGAGGCTAATTTGTGGATTTTTTCTGGTTTTACAAGCTACATGCAGCCAAAAAGACTGGGCTTCGTCACATTAGACCAATGAAATTACCGTTAACGTAGACCAATAAAACTGTTAACATTAAATCGAGCATGTCCCCACTGAATCATTCTGATCAGTCATTTTGTCATACACACACCCTGGACTCTGAGGCTGATGGAGAAGCTTCTGTAAGGAGAACTGACAGAGGGAGCCGTAGCAAAGATCACAACAGCCTGGATACAGTAAAAGTCAGCCAGTTTATAATAGAAGGAAATGATGTGAGATGTGTCCAGCTTGAATGTGTTTTAGATCAGGCAGCTCAGTGCGTGGACGTGAGTGAGTGCATGTGCGCGGCCAATGCAGGTGTGTGTGTGTGTGTGTGAATGAGCCTGCCGAGCAGACGTGTGTGTGCATGCCTGGTAGTCCTGAGTAGGGTTTGAACCGTCGACCGGGACAGGTAGCGAGGTTTATGTTTACAGTGCAGTTAGTTAATAAAGTACAGCTCTCCAACAACACAACGGCCTGTTGTTTCTGCGCTGTACCACCTTTATTGAGCGTGACGTTTACAGGAGCTGACCCTGGAGAAGAAGCTGCCTTCGGCCCTGGAGAGTACGGATTGCCCCTGTGTCCCCCAACCACGGTTAGGAGACAAAAACAGGAAAGGTTTTAACAGAAACAATAAACAGCATCACCACGTTTAGTTTGTTCAGAAGTGATCACGTTCGTATTCTGACTCAGACTCCGGACTCGCTGTTATCGCTCCGCGGTAGTTCACAGTAAGAAGAACGAACGAAGCGGTGTATCAGTCTGGTTCCAGTAAAAAGTGACCATAAAAAGCTGTAAATGGACTGATATGTAGACGTGAGGCAGTGAGGAGGAGAGTTCATGTGGAGAAGGAGAATCATCATTTGAAACACCGAAATCACCGTTAAACCTAACAGGACTACAGCAGCCTGCCTACCTGCCCATTTTGATTGGTCGAGTCATCTGAAGCATGCCCTCATCAGCCCATAGAGTGCGGCCTATGTGACGATGCAGATGGCTAAATTATTGTAATGCGGCCAATATAGCGGTGCGCTTTATAGTCCGGAAATTAGGGTACACACTGCACATCCAGATCTTATATCTTCTTACCGATTCGAAGTCTGAAATCATTAAAAGAGTGTTTGTTGATTAAATCTAACTTTCCAACAAGTGCAAAAGCAAATTCCACCATAGTTCCAATGTGCATATACTGTCTGTCCGTTTCCTGTAGAAAACAAACAAAAAGCATTAGTTATTACTTTGACCACTTTCAATATAGAACACCACCAATCAGCACAAACGTCTTAGCAGTTAGCTTAGCATTTCTGCCTCAATATGTAGACAGATCCTTTCTAAAGTCTCAGAGTTGAAACAATTTCCTGTAATCACACTGTAAATCTCTCCAATCACACTTTAGCAACTGTAACAGGTTGCTAAGGTGTAATTAAATCAGATAAATTATAAAGTAAATTAAACCATTCTCACTCCTAATGTCTCCAAGGAGAGTGGAATGATGGTGTAGTGGTTTCTGAACATCTGCCTCTCAACAAAAAGTTCCTGGCTTCATTAAATCAAGAGTTAGATCAGAGATTTACTCCTGAGTGCAGGAACATGTGAGTATGAAAGAAGAAAAAAACCCCAGGATGGTAGGATGTTTGTCTAAACACAAGATATTGCAACATTAAAACGTAACAAGATGTGTTGTTGATGGTACAAGTGGTATGGTGAACTCCGTGTATTGTCCCACCTCTAATTATTATATAAGTTAATTATGGATGAAAATCAAATAAGACAAATGACATAAGAAATACCGATCCACAGAAGTGTGCAGTTTACTGATGATTCCAAATCCGTGCACCCTTCATTCTTTGGTTATCCAGTTTTAAAACCAAATCAAAAAAACATAAACAGTGTGGTTATTTTTGTTTTACTGACTTAAAACCAAAACAGAAAAATCCAAAACCAGGCACGCAGCGTTTTTTGTGTTTTAATCTCACCACACAGAGAGGACCCACAGACGGGGGGGACTTTTATTCAGCTGCGTTTGATAAAAATGATCTTGTAGCATGTTGTCCACCTCACGCCGATGGCAAAAGTGTGTCGGTGACGTTTCGTTAAAGAGTTATTGATGCTGGAAGTCTGAAATTGTGAATATTGTGTCAACTTTATCGAGCAGTGTTACGGTCCAAATAGTATCCAGATAAACCGGTGACCGACTATCGACTGAGAGGCTGGTGTGACGAATAGATGTTTGAACTTTTATGATTCGACACCTTTGCAAAAACAAAAAGAATTACAGCTTTTTTGAGGTCAGTTAAAAATTTTTTTTAAAATGTTGCACTTTATAATACCACAATCCACTAACAGCAGCCGTCAACACACACGGAAGTTGATCACAAGAAACGAGGAGCACCTGTAGATTCATTACACCACCTGTGGTTCCTTCAATCACATATCATGTGCATGTTTTACGTAACATCATTTTTTTAATTTATTTTTTATGACTGTATTAATAATCATCAGTCCATCAGTTGTGTGACTTATACGTTGCTCCTCTTTACGTCCAGGAGAAAAAGTCTCTCCTGTCTGTGAGTCTTCTCTGTGTGGTGAGCTTAAAACATCAAGCTCTCATCCATAGTTTTACCGTAAATATCCAAAAATCACACAAACAAAAGATTTAATTTTAAAACAGAAAAACACTTCTTGTCTTCTTTTTTTTATGATTCATGCTCAATGTTTAGCAGAGCCGTCCGTTCTCGTGCCCTCCCGCTTTCATGATGGGGGCGTGCCCCCCAGTTCGGGAACTATTGGTTTTAGACAATCCAATACAATAGGTGTAGTTATTGGGAGTGAGAGTGGTTTTGTAAACAATTATCAGTCAGTAGATTTGAGCTAAAAGCACAGATTTCACAATGATTAACTAACATGCCTACAACAGTGATGTAGTCAGCTGTGTGAGAATGAGTCAATGACGCATAAACCCCTGATTCGCTGGAGTGACTGATACAAAGATATTGGATGTTAATGCTTCCAAATGACTGGGCTTCGTCATGTTTTGCTGTTTAAAAAGTATCTGGTTTGTATTTCTGCTTCTATGATTCACAGCTCTGTGTTTTTATGGCGTACCTGTGCACACTCCAGCCCCGGTGTCACATTCAGCCCGGTAGCAGCCATGTAAGTGCTACCGATGGTCTTGATTTTTTCCACTCCACTGAACTTAGGCTTGGAAAGCAACTGGGAGTGCAGGAGAAATGGAAAAGGTCACGTGATCACAGGAGATAGCAGCAGCCGCAGCAGCAGCAGCAGCAGCTTTTAGCCAAACACCAGCTGATTGTTTCTGCCCTTCTTGCCACTTAAGGGCATAAATCTCCCTGAGTGCTGGTTGCTGAGAGATGATCTGCATCAGCGGCGTTTACCTCATCAAAGTCTGCTATGATCTCGTTGAGGAGGCGGAGGCACTCCAATCCTTCCTTATTGACATCAGACTCTGTGTAGAACTCTTTGAAGTCTGGGATGGAGGCGAACATCACACACACAGACTCGTACGACTGATGATAAAGATCCTATTGGCACGTAAAGGAAAGGAAAGGAAACTGTAATGCTTTACATTCAAGCAGTTGAATTCTTATACTTTAAGACAGTGTTTCTAAAATGGGGTTTTATGTTTATTTTTAGTTAAAACCTATAATTATACTAAATATTACCACCAACTCACAAAACAACAAAAACACACAAAATAAGAGAAAAATATACTGAATAATAAAAAAGAACAGACATACTTCAACAAAATGCACAAAATGACAACAAAAACACACTAAGCGAGAAAAACACTTCCTATTACCAGCAACACACAAAATGACGACAGAGACACACTAAAAGAGAAAAAAACACACAAGATCACAAGAAATTACACCAAAATAACAAAAAAAACATACAAAACGACACGAGAAACTGCCAAACAACACGCAAAAATAACAACAAAATAAAGGAAAATATACTAAATAGTTAAAAGAACAAACAAAATACACAAAATCACAACAAAAACACACACACTAAGAGAGAAAAATACTTACTATTACCAGAAACACACAAAACAATAACAAAGACACTAAATGAGAGAAAAACACACAAGCTTACGACAAAATACACCAACAACACACAGAAAAGACAACAAAATAAGAGAAAAATATACTGAATAATAAAAACATCACACAAAATAGACAAAATGACACCAAAACCACACAAAATGACAAAAAATTATCTTGATTAGAACATAAAATGAAAATACAAAGGTCCGTCTTGGTCCCACATCAGGCGGGAGATGACTGGAAATGATAAAAACTATAGAAATAAATCTATTCAGGAGGTACTAAATACTGTTTCTGTCCACTTATTTACAACGTGGTATTCTTTAAAATGTCTGTTATCACTCATTCATTCCATCATTATGCTCTAAAGTGGTTTTTTCATAGTATTCTAAGCACCATTTGTATATTTGAATTCAAAAGTAAGAGAAGAAAGAAGGTACTTGAGTCGAAAAAGTTTGAGAACCACTGCACATTGGAGGTTTTTTTTCTTGATAATGTGTGTGAAGCTGCTTAACGTTGAACATTCACCTCATTCTTCCAGTTGCGCCCGAGGAAATGTTCTGCGACGTGAGCGGGCAGAACATTCTCCAGCAGGACGCGGTTGAGGTTCTCCATGGTTTCAATTTCCTCACATTCCCTTTTGAACTTGTCCCTCCATAAGAAGTCCAGCCTACAGTAGTATTCATTCTATAAGGAAAGTAGTGGTAAGGAACACTATTAGGCTTATTTACAAACAGCAGGTTTGGGGTCAATTATAATAGTAATTGCGTAATTGAGAATTAATTACAATGATGACGTAATTGTATTTTTTTTTTACTTGCTGTCTTTACGTTTGTTCATTTTATCTTGACTTTATTTTCTTATTATTATTACTATTTTTTTTAAAGTTTAAATGTTATATCAGGAGCCTCTTTTTCAAGCCCCTTGAGGGTTTTTTGGGGTTTTCCGTGTCTTTGAAGTGAATTGATTTCTGTTAATGTCTGTCCACTGTTTATATTATTAAGTTTCTGTAAATAATTAAAAAAAAAAAATAAAAAATAGAAAAAATAAAAGAAAAATGTGTTACTGTTGTATTCATAAGTGAATTGTCATTGAGCTTATATAATTGACTTTGTAATTGGAATTGGAATGGAAATTCCATAAAAAACTGACTGTCAAATATAATTTAATGAAATGCAAAACTCGGGAACCATGTTACAGTTCCATGGCTCACACATACAATAGATATTTAACAATTGTTAAAACATGTTTCACATCAAGTTTACCTGTATTTCTACACTTTCACTTTGTGAAATATAAACGTTCAACTAAAATGCAGCAAAAGAAAAAAACATTTGAGCTCAAACATGATCAAAAACTAATCCTAGAGAAAAAAAATCTAAATTCTTGATATAAAAATGGGGTCACGATCCAAAAAAGGTTGGGAACCACTGCACTAAATACTGTTTCTTTCCACTTATTTACAAAATGAGATTATTTCAAATGTGTGTTATCACTAGTTCATTCCATCGTTATGATCAATAGTTGTGGTCGGACAAAGGGGGTACTTGGATTCAGAAATAAGAGAAATTGGGTACTTGAGCAAAAAAAGGTTTGAGAACCACTTTTCTATGAATTGATGCATTTGATCGTCATTTCATTTTTTCTAGTTTCACAATGTCCGTTGATCATTTTAAAATGATAATTAATTGGGTGCAGAAATTTAACAAATTTCTTCTTTTAAAACATACTTAAGTAAAATGATTGATTTGAAAGATACTCAAAAGAGTACAAGTCCCAATAAAAGCAACTGAATTACAGTAACGTGAGTACTTTCACCTCTGAACGTCAACAATAGCTCTACGTTGTTAATTCATGTCGTCTTCAGTCAGAAATCCTTGTCTGTTTATGAAGACAAACACATTTATTTTATTTTTTTTTTAGTGCTCCGCTCTGTTTAATACACAAGGGTGTCTCCAAGCCTGCACATGTTCAGCTTTAGCTATTGCTACCACATGGGCTGTTTGTTGGATGACGGTGAAACAATGTTGCTAAAGGAAAGTAAAGCAGACAGAACTGTTTTGCATAAAAGATAGCCGTCGCTATCACGCTGAGGGGAGAACACACCAAAATATCTCAGCGCGTCTCGCATATCGAGGTCAAACCTTCCCAGGAGTGTATACGGATTCTAATCCCTGCACTACCACTGCTCACTGTCTGATTTAGATGTGGACGCTGCAGGCTGTCCGTGGGCTGGTTCTGACCGCGGGGGCACAGATATATGTTACGTCTCTGACGTGTGCTTAGCAGAAAGGATGATGTATGTATTCAGTAAATATATACAGTACATATGTGTGTGTGTGCTCTGTATATGAGATTCAGGTATGGTGCCAATTTGGAAGACTCCAACACAGCAGGTCTTTGATACTCTGCTCTAGAATCTTCTGTAGTTCTGCTCATGGCCCCACACAGCAGGAGGTGAAAATACAACCATTTCTCTGCTCTCTGAGGATTGTTAGTCTGATCCATATGTTGCTTCCGAACACCACTTTCTTTACAAGTCCACATAGTGCACAAGATGATTGCTCATTTGGTTTAGTTTTGATTTATTCTCACTGTTTATCTTGGTTAAAGTTTTATTTAGTGATGTCACGAAACCACTTTTTTTCCCCCACTTCTGATGTGATACTAATGGCGCGTTTCCACTGGCGGTATCGGCTCTACCCTCTTTTTGCGTGTTTCCACAGGGAAAAAGTACCTCCACCGTGGTACCTGGGGCTGCTTTTTTTAATACCTTCTTTGTTGAGGCTCCAAAAAAGCAGCCCTGGTCTGGAAATGTGACGTAGGCACAAAGCAGACACTGATTGGTTCAGAGAATCATCACAGTGTAGAGTCATCAACTCACGTACAGAGAGGAAGCATTTGGCCACCATTGATTTTTGTGCAATCCGTGGAGTCTGGCAGGTTCGCTCCGGAAAAACCGTACCGTGTCCCGAAAGCAAGGAGTGCAGAGCCATGTAGAGCCGATACCGCCAATGGAAACGCACCATAATATTGCCTTCTTGGTTGGTTATTGGCCAATATCAATCCGATACAGATGCTGCATTTATTATACGTACTTCATATCGCATTCCAATAATTTAGCAATTTTCCAACAAAAATCCATACAAAGGCCTCATCATCACATAGGCCGCACTCTATTGGCTCATGAGGGTGCCCTTCAAACGACTCGGCCAATCATAACAGGCAGGTAGGCAGGCTTTGTACTCAACTGATGAGTTTCCTTCTCCTCATGAAGTCACCTCCTCACTGCCCCACATCTATACAGTATATCAATCAATTTACAGCTTTTCATAGTCACTTTTTACTGGAACCAGACTGATAGAGCGCTCCGTTCATTCTTCTTACCGTGAACTACCGCGGAGCGATCATAGCGAGTCCAGACTCTGAATCAGAATGCGGCGCGATTGTTTTCGAACAAACTCAACGTGATGATTTGGCAACTTTATGCTGTTTATTGTTTCTATTACAAACTGGTTGACTCTATCAGAGTCCAGAGCACCGATCGCTCCGGAACAAAACTAACGCTGTGATTTAACAACTTTATGCCGTTTATTGTTTCCTTCTGTTACAAATTGGCTTTTACTTTATCCAGGATGCTGCAGCGCTCTCTCCCTCTCTCTCTCTCTCATCTTGAAAGCTGCATCATATGCATTTTTTCATGTCTCTGCTATGATGAGGGAGTGTGCATTGACAAAATGACTGATCAGAACTATTCAGTGGGAGCGCAAACGATTGAATGTATACAGTTTCAATGGCCCACCTGGTCTCGGGCAAGGCAAGGCAAAGTTATTTGTAGAGTGCATTTCATACACATGGCAACGCAATGTGCTTTACATGATCCAAAAGTGCAACAGAAAACATTCAACAGCTTAAAATCTATAAGAACATAATTTAAAGTAATCAGTAAAATCATCAACAAACACGTTACATCAACAACATGACCGAAAATCTCCCACTCAATCATACGCAGTAGAGAAAAACAGTGCCTTTAATATGATGGGGCTCAATTTTTTGGCAACGTGAAGCTTGTAAAACTGGAAAACATCCACAAATTAGCCGCGTCATTGTTTAAGCCGCATGGTTCAAAGCGTGGAAAAAATTTAGCGGCTTATAGTCCGGAAATTATGGTACTTATTTTGTAGTGTGGGATGTTAGGTCAAGTATAATTACTCAAACAAAAACCAATAGTCAGCAACAGTAGGCACAAAAAAAACTGACCTATTTATAATTAACCAATGGATTACATGTAGATTAGAACCTTAAATATAAGAATATTCCACAGTTTAATAAATCAAATTATAAGACCCGAAAAAACAACCCCAGTTAATCAAATAAAAGCAATTATAATATTAAATCATATCATATGATGAAACACATTCCAGTTCATGGTTTCACATTTTCCAAATGTGGCTTCATGACTGAAGGCCATTGATCTAAAAACAGCTTTTTCATAAGAACTGTTAAATAATTCCACAGCACTTGTTAATCGTCACCAAAAACTGTGGAATGAACCCATTTAGTCCCTATTAAGTATAAAACTAAGTTACACACAGAAAGTTGCCTCCTGGCCATCGTAATTACCCAGAATGAGAACATCACGTTGAACTGTTTGAGCTCCATTTTTGGGTATTGAATCTCTAGAGGGCTGCATTTCCTTCCAAAACATCTGCTCCAACGTCAGAGAAAATGGACGCCCCAAACAAAATCTGTGTCAATTAAGCAGCAAGACGGTATTCTCTGAGGACGATGGAGGCTGGCTGCTCCAAATCTAGCATTCAAACCCTTCAACATGGTTTCCTGCTGGAGAATCAATGATGTTGTTTGTAAAATCCAAATCTATTTGAATGGGTTTTTTTTTTTTTAAATAAAAGCTCAACCTACTGTATATTGTAGAATGAAGACGATTAACATCTGTCCCATTCTGGGTTTCTGTTTTGAGTTTAGGAATGTGGGGCTTTTAATCACATGCTGCCTCATTGTTTTTCTCATCAGTCCCCTCCAAAAGGTCAATTCCATTGTTTTTGTTGTATACTGAAGACATTTGGATTTCAGATCAAAACATGAATATGAGACAGAAGTTCAGAATTCCAGCTTTTATTTCATGGTATTTACATCTAGATGTGTTAAACAACTCAGGACAGAGCACCTTTTGTTTGAACCCACCCACTTTTCAAGTGAGCAAACGTATTGGAACATGTGACAGATGGGTGTTTCTCGTTGCTCAGGTGTTGCCTATTAGATTGATGGCTTAAACATTAAATAGTTCTTGTTTTTGGCTTTGGGTTTCACCTGTGAAAACTGCATTTGCTTTTAAGTAAAAATGACCAGAGAGCTGTCTGTGGGAGAAAAGCAAACCATTTTGAAGCTGAGAGAAGAGGGAAAATTGATTAGAGCTATAGCACAAACATTGGGCATAGCCAATTCAACAATTTGGAATGTCCTGAAAAAGAAAGAAACTACTGGTGTACTGAGCAACAGATATCGAACAGGTCGGCCAAGGGTTTCAATGGCAGTTGATGACAGAAACATTGTGAGAGCTGTGAAAGATAACACTCAGTGACATCACTGCAGACCTCCACAGGGCAGGGGTGAAGGTATCACAATCCAAGAAATATACAGGCCATACCACAAGATGTAAACCACTCATCAGCAAAAAGAATCAGGAGGCCAGATTGGATTTTGCAAAGAAGTACAGAGATGAGCCACAAAAGTTTTTTAACAAAGTGTTATGGACTGATGAAACCAAGATTAACTTTTACCAAAGTGAAGGAAAGACCAAAGTATGGAGAAAGAAAGGATCTGCTTATGATCCAAAACACACAAGCTCATCTGTAAAGCATGGTGGAGGTAGTGTCATGACTTGGGCTTGCATGGCTGCTTCTGGAACGGGCACACTAGTCTTTATTGATGATATAACTCATGATGGTAGCAGCAGAATTAATTCTGAAGTCTACAAACCATTTTGTCTATGAATTTACAGAAAAATGCATCCAAACTAATCGGGAGAAGCTTCATCATACAACAAGACAATGACCCAAAACACACTGCCAACACTACAAAGGACTTCATCAGGGGGAAAAAGTGGAAGGTCTTAGACTGGCCAAGTCAATCACCGGACCTTAACCCAATAGAGCATGAATTTTACCTCCTGAAGAGGAGAATGAAGGGAGGAACCCCCAGAAACAAACAAGAACTGAAAGAGGCTGCAGTAAGGCCTGGAAAAGCATTTCAAATGAAGAATGCAACAGTCTGGTGAAGTCAGTGGGTCACAGGCTTCATGCAGTTATTGCTATTAAGGGTTATGCCACCAAATATAAATATTTCTGTTCATCTAATAATGTCTGTTCTAATACTTTTGTTCACTTGAAAAGTGGGTGGGTTCAAATAAAAGGTGCTCTGTCCTGAGTTGTTTAACACATCGAGATGTAAATACCAAAAATAAAAGCTGGAATTCTGAACTTTTTGTCTGATGTTCATGTTTTGATCTGAAACCCAAGTGTATTCAGTATATAACAAAAACAATGGAATTGATCTTGCCGTTCCAACACTTTTGGAGGGGACTATACTTTACTTTGGATTCTGATATTCAGATTTTTCAAGGTTCAAGGTTTTTTTTGTCATTTTCACGTTACAATAAAAACAAAATGCATTTCTCGGGACCAGCAGCATACAAGAAAGGAAGGAATATAGTGCAATATAAATAAAATACAACATAAATAAATAATAAATAAGGTACAGTGTGCACAAAACACACAAGTACAGTAAAAATAATAGTGCAGGTACCAAGGTGGTCATCAGTTTTACAGCCTAGAAGCTGGAGCCTTGTTGTTTTTGCTCTGTTTGTGTTCAAACTGTGTTATATAGTTTTACTGTTTCTGGTTAAAGGAAATGCATATTTTCTTTCTACAAGTTCATCACCTTTTGTCATATCCTACAAACTTAGCTATACACGTGACATAAATATGAATAACAACATTGGCTTTCCCATGTTCTTATCTTTTTGTGGTTTTGGTAAATTGCATCATATCAGACACTCACCTGTCTGGCCAGTACAAGCAGTGTGACGAAGAAGATGAAGAGAGAAACTGAACCCATGGTTTTTAGATCCTTAAGCACACCTGGTCTAAAGAGACAGAATTACAACAAAGCATTACATTTCAGTCCAAATGCAAATATAGGAAAAGCATCTTAATAAACCCAATATTAATAGCATCTCTCTGAAACCCTTTCTACAGATTTTAAACAGTGTGAGCAAGAGAAAGACATATATTTAAACATTTGATTCATTTTTCTCAAATATATCAACTGAATTATTTATTTTAGTGAGAAACAACAAATTCTGTGTGGTTGCGCATCATTTCTTGATATCTTGTATCAGAGTGGACAACGATTTGTTATTTATGGTTGTTGTTATATGTGGTAGAACTTTATTGAGTCCATGTGTAATTCTAAGAGTACAGGATAAAATAAATGGTTTGTTGTCTTATTTGTACGCTCAAAAAAAAATAAAAATAAATATTCAGCGTTGATCATTTCTTTACAGAGATGTTTTGATGGTTGATCACTTTAATGCTGCACTCGACCTTTTTTGCAGAGTCATGTTTTGTTAAAGGATAAAGTGTTGCCACCGTCCCACGGTTTACACGTTTGGTCATAACTTCTAATGTCTGTAAACCAGACCACACACAAGCTTTTTGTGTTTATTTTGTTTTTGCATTTTTATTTTCCTGAAAAATTAAATAAATATAATAATAATAAATGTATAACACTGAGTGACAGAGGTGTAAAGAGTACTGATATATCCTACTCAAGCAGAAGTACTGTTACTTGATTGAAATTGTACTCAAGCACAAGTACAAGTAAGTCATACATAAAATACTTCAGAAATACAAGTAAAACGTAGCTCAATTAATTAGCATCCAAAGTAAAAGTTACTAGTTATTTTCACCCCACACTTTTATTTTTGGTAATAAATCTTGCCACGGTTCCCTTGTGTACAGTAAGCATCTCAGGTATAAACTTAAAAAGGAAGAGATTAAATCTTGCTTAATTAATGAACTTAATTTATTTTCCACAAAGGCATCTGTATAAAATAAAAGGTTTGTCAAAATGTAGTTTCACAATGTCCGTTGATCATTTTCAAACTATAAAAATATATAATTTACTTAGTAGCGGTTGGGTGTAGAAATGTAACAAATTACTTTACTTCTTTTAAAAGTAAAGTTACTTTTTTGATTGATTGATTATTCCGAGTTCAAGTACATTACATATACACATGACTCTTGGAATTAACATACATGTATATACATGAACTCGAAAAGGAGTGGGAGGAAGTAAAGTTATAAGTTCCCACACCTGTAATTGTCATAATTCATATCAGTGGTTGCTTCCTTTCACAAAACAATGAACATAACAGATAAACAGTTTACATGCAAGAAACATACATATGCATATACACATAATTATATATATATACACATATAAATACTCAAGAGGATATGTTACCAACAATGGTAAGTACTTTAGTGGATCAAGCTCTTAAATGTAACAGTTTTAATTTTATTTTTAATATATATATTCCTGTCATTGTTATACTAAGAACACCTCCTACGTTGTTCACCCAGATACACCCTTTACCTTTATAATCTAGATTTTTTTATTTATTTATTTTCTAGTTATGAAAATCACCGCTATTGTTATAGTTTAGCGTCTTCAAGCACAAACATTTTTTTAGCACTTATTTACATACTTATGTAGAAATAATTTCAAAAAAGTACATGTACCCATAAAAAAAAACTCAATTACAGTAACTGTAGAGTACTTGTAATCTGTTACTTTCACCTCTGCTGAGTGGCTGCTTATATTAGCATAAATACAGTAATAAAGATGATGGAAAAACAAAGAAATAAATAAGCAGCTCTACATCTCTCTGCATCATCACACTGGCTCTCAGTCAAAAATTTGCATTTTTTTCCCCACTTCATCAACTCCAACTGCAGTAATTCCTCTGCTACTCATCCAACTCATTTCCAGGGTTAACTCTTGATTAGCAGTCACTTATGAGATTGCTTTCTCAGCATCAGCGGTTCCCAGCAGACCGTCGTCTGCTCTCGTTACTTTAAAATAAGCAGTGCTCTGCTGACGGCAGCAGGCCACAGATTACGGAGGGTTGATGGATAAAATGATCATCAAGTGAGCTTAATAAGATCCTTATTACATGCCTGATAAGTAGTAGAAATGTGTACGGTCAAAGAGCATGCGCTTCAAGCACCTGTCAAGGTTTTCTGTGGAGTACAGCGCTTTGTTAAATCCATCCAGCAGAGAGCTGTGCGTCTGGAGGATAATGATGTTGTAGATCACCACGGCAACCAGCATCACTACCATCTTCAGCTCGTAGTTGATCCTCAGGAACACAGAGCATGACACCAGGCCCAGTATACAGCAGTAGATGAAGTACTGTGTGTAGTAAGGTGTGCAGACAACAACAACAAACACTTGATTGATTGCTTTTATAAGAACTTTCCCCACATTTATATATTTAAAATAAGATCAGAAGCTTTCTTTCCAGGGAAATATACAGTACAGTAGGACCAGAGGTGTAAATAGAACTGACTCAAGTAGAGCAGTAGTTACAGAAGAAGACTTGTAACCAGAGTGTTGCAGGTTCAAATCCACTGTGGTACCTTGAGCAAATCCCCTAGACCTAATTGCTTATAGGACTCTCTTGAAAAAGAGATTATTAATCTCAATTAAACCTTTTTTTTTTTTTTTAAATAAAGGTACACAAAAAACAAAAAAAAACAACAAAACATTTGAATATATGAATAAAATACGTTATATACTAAATGAATAAGGAACTGCGTGAAAAAAAAGATATCATAGAAACCAGTAATAACACAACAAATGAGGATAATTGCACAAAAAAAAAAACATATTATAATTTTTCTTTTAAAACAGAAACCTTGAGTGGTGTAATATGGGATCCAGTGGTGTATAGAGTACAGATATATCCTACTCAAGTAGAATTACTGTTACTTGATTGAAATTGTACTCAAGTACAAGTAAAATGTAGCTCAATTATTTTTTTTTAATCAATATTGTAATCACGATTGTAATCACAATTATTTATCATATTAGGGAAAAATCTGTTTTTTTTATTGCACTACTTTTAAACAAACAATATGTGTACAGTTTACAGTGCAAAATTAAGCTTTAAAATGGAATTATAATTCAAAAAATTAACAATTAAAAAACAATTACCCCAAGAATTTAAAATGTACTAAAGAAAGCTAACTGAATAAATACTGTACACTATTACAAAGTGCAGAGCGCGTATTTTACATGTAAATATTGCCGACGATCAGGTTAATTTAATCGTGGCGACTAAAATTGTGATCACGATTAAAATGTGAATAATTGTGCCGCCCTATGTATTCTATTACTTTTACCTCTGTTTGTGTTTTAATCTACTGACCTTTACTTTATTTAAAGCAGCTAAAACAGCTGCACTACTACTCAGTTTTCTTGAATTAGGAAGATTAAGCAATAAAAATGACTTCCTTTCCAAGCAGACAGCAATACTAAAAATGAAAACCTAAGTGAAAAGTTTTTTTTTTTGCTATCAAATAAAGACAAGGTATAAGACAGTCCATGCCATGAACTCTTGTGTACTTACTGGCAGGTAGAACTTATTAGTGTCTGTGCTTTCTTTAACATAGTCCAACCAGCTGTCGTTGGTCAGATTCACAGGGGGGGCTGTTGTCAGGCTGTCTTCCATGGATCCTCCAGGATCCTCCACAAAAAACTTCAAACAGAAAAGACAGAGGATGATGTGTGAACAAATGTAAGCAGTAGAAAGAAATAGAGCTCCATGCTTTGGATGCTTTCTTAAAAAACACCAGATTTTAAACTCCCCGATCTCATCCAACTCAAAACTGTCCAAGTGATTTATAAAGCAAGTAAAGGTTCACTTGCAAAAGGGTTGCAGACAACATTTTTAGAGATAGAATGGAAATATAATGACGAAAAGTACATTTCAACATCCAATATGCTAGAACAACACTGAAAACAATGAGTATAAGAACAATAGCAGGGGTTAAATAATGAAACTGCCTAAAGAATGAAATAAACAAAGCACCAACAAAAACCAGTTCATACATATTGTATATCATTAGTAAGTATAAGAAAGAAGAGCAGCAGTTTAATCTGTAAAATACATAATATGTATTGTATATAATGGCATAAAATATAGCAATAAAAAACAATAAAAGGTATATATTGTGATGAAGAATATTATTAATTTATATATTGCCACACTAAATGTAATTGTTGAAATTTGTGTTGTAGATAAGAAATAGTATAATATTAATATTATGTACATGTCATGTACATTCATATGTCTGTATCTATGTGTGTGTATATGTGTGTACATACGTATACTGTATGTGTATGTGTACATGTTTGATGTGCATGTGTAAATTGTATATATAAAACTTGTGCAGAATATACAGTATGTTTATTGTATATTGAAATAATAGTAATATGAATTAAAAAATTGTGTGATATTATCTATAGAGCCTTGTTTTGTTTTGTGTGTGATGTGGTAGGTATGTATAACAGGGTTGGGGTCAATTACATTTTTCAATTACAATTACATCTGCAATTATCCATGTTGAATTACAACTCATTTATGATTACGGTGACCAGCATTTTTTTCTAATTACAGTTAAAATTACAATGATTGTTTTTCCCCTGAAATTCAATTACAAAGTTTTTAATTACTAAAGTTCAAATTTAATTAATCACAATTACTGAGCCTGAAATAATTAACCCCATAAAACATTTTCATGCCTTATGATATCCTTATCTCAGAAAAATAAGTTACAAAATGTTCTTATTTTTATTCTTTAGCCTTATCAAAAAAAAAAAAATAAAATAAAATTTAAAAAAAAATCTATGTTTTTTCTATTTGTATGCCTTACTATAGTTTTATCTCAGAGTAAAATCCCAGTTTTTATGCCTAATGATAGCCTTGTTTAAAGGAAAGAAGAAAAAAATCCTACATTTTTGCTATAGATTTATCTGAAATAAATTCCAAATGTTTCCATTTTCATGCTTTGTCACTGACAGATTTTATAGAATTTCCATGAAAATTACAAATATAAAATCAATTATCTGAACTCAATTACAAATTAACTATGATTCCAACAGCAACATATTTTTTCCAAATACAATTACAATTATAATTATGAGATAATTGTAATGAATTATCAATTACACAGTTACAATTGTAACTGACCCTAACCCTGATGTATAAGCTTTGCTGCAACCCGCTCCCTTTCGGCTGAAGAAAAAGACAATTGAGTGTTGTTTGTTTTGTTTTTGTTTTCTGCAGATTGCCGAATTAAAATTCAAAAATTAAATTATCAAATTAAAAACCTGAGTAGTTTTACGTTCAGTGAAGTTTTGCTTGTTAATCACACATTTGTGATTAAAACACATAACTACAGTTCAATTATTTGCTTCTAAATCCATCGTGACCACCATGTGGGACTTTACCACCAGTGTTAACCACTATGTGTCCCAGAGTATTGAGCTAGCAGCAAACTGCTTCAGATGGATTGTGGGTTTTCTGCAAACTTCTCGGATTATTTGGTTCCTTTGAGGAGAAAAGCTAGCCTGGAATCCATCCTAAACTCCTTGTGTTATTCATAAAGATGATTAGTCTGGAAGCGCTCACCAGGCGTTTGAGTTCTGGTGGCTGAACGGGGCGGGACAAACACGTGCAGTGTAACCAATCAAACGACGAGTGGACCTGACGACAATAGCGCAACAAGAGTAGTTGTTTTTCCCTCCAAAAAGTAAGGAAGTGGGTGTGGCTTTGCCAGGCTAGGGAAAAGCTTTTGTTTTTGAAATGATCCACACTTTGAAAGAATGTCAGTCACAAGGTTGAATGGCCTTGCTGAACCATGAGCATAAAAAATAGAAAATGCTTTTTTTGCACTTTAAAGCTGATATCCAGAGTTCCTGAGAATTCTATGTTTATGTATGATTCTTTTGAAATGCAAAGAAAAAACCCTAACTAGTCTTTTACTATGGTCTACTGCCGGTGGTCATTCATATACATTAATGTATATAAGTCCCTCCTTCATCCTATAGACCGCTATACAAATGGAATCGATCGCCGACTGCGCCCACCCAATAGGCTTCAACTTCCTGTTTTTGAGACTGTGAATGCGGAACTGTGCACGGAAACAAGGCCGCGCGTCACAACAGCAAACAGGTAAATATGATTTAGGCTCTTACCTGACCCATAGACCTATATTAATGTGACCTTGTTATGTTCCGCAAGTAGAGGCGTGGCTTCTGGTAGATTGGGTGAGGCAGTTGGAGGAAGTGAGGCTGTTTAGGGCGGGACATCGAGACGTTTCTGAGAAACTCTGGATATCTGTTTTAATAAACAGCTTTATTACTGTTTTAAAATATGTGATTGAACATTTGCCTGAAATATTTTGTTCCCTTTCTCTCTTCTGTTCCATTTGATTTTGGAGATTAAAGCTAAAAGTACCATTGGATGTACCTTATTGGATTTCTACTAGTTTCTTACCATATTAAAGACAGCCATCACCAGTATGAGAGCAGTGGTCATCATGGTGAGGACCAATCGCAACCAGGGGTTGTTGGTGACGATGATTCTTGAAGAGATGGGGAGCCACGTCAAAAAGCAGGGGGAGTCCTTCCTTCCCTGCCGTAGAACCAAAGAAATGGAGATGAAGAAGCTGTGACTGGTGCTCAAATTTTTTTTTAAATCTCAACGTCAAGGTACAAAACTACTTCAAACCACCAAATTCCGCTGGATGCGGAATGGTCGCGGTTCCGCTCCAGCACAGAGGCGGAGCCAATATGTTTCCTTTTAGTTATTGTGTCAGTTTCTACCACATGCCGATGTGCTGCGTCTCAGTCCGGTGCCCTCCGCAAACACATACGCAGAGCTTCTATTTTTGCTGGATGCGGAGAATGGCGCATAAATTCAGCAAAGATCGGGGACAGGAATTTGTGTCCAGACACAAAATGAAACATATTGTTTATTTCCACAATAAAATACTCCGTGTTGAAGGCGGATCGTTTTTCCATCCATTTTCCGACCCTTTTGCTCCTTTTCAGGGTGGCGAGGGTCTGCTGGTGCTTATGTCCAACTTTCTTTGGGTGCTCGTTGGGGATACACCCTTGACAGGGTGGCAGCATATTTCGCAAATAGGTATTGCACTTGTCCATGGTTGAATCACAAAAATCTACACAAAAGCATGAGATCTACAGGACAGGACAGAGTCGATTTCCTTCTGCTCCTCTCTAAGGACACAACAAACTATTTATATGATTTTGTGGTTCTCTTTATTTGACTACAAGTCGTTATATTGCGCGGATACACGTGAATTAGGACGATCTCCTGCGTCCTCGCGATTACCGCCGTCCGGCGGCGCATCACAGACGGAGCCGGTAGGGACTGATGGAAGCTGAGCCGTTACGCATCCAGTGGAAATACGGTGTGAGTATGACGTTTCCTGTTGAATGTGAAACACAGCAAAAAAAGCTGTGGAATCGATTAACCTTGAAAGTCACAATGAGTGAATGTGTCGAGATGAATGAAAAGAAAGAAAAAAGGAAAAACCAAGGCGTACAACTCACATCTATCTATTCTTCCCTGAAGCATCTCTTCATGTTCTCTTATCAGAATATTTCTTGAGAATGAAGCTTTTCTCTCACATTATGAAACGTGTTCATACCGCTCTATGAACCTCTTACTCCTTTATGTAACTCTTGGTTAAACATAGTACGATGCTAGTACTGTCTAATAAAGATATGGTTATGTTTTAGGAACTATGTCACCTCATCATTTACAGAGAACTAATGTCCTATTACTGATGACTGGTTCAAACTGTATCTTATACATAAATCTCACACCTTCAGTGGGAACTTAGTGAGTTTAGAACCCACGGTGAGATTTAATATTCCGTTCTGTGCTTATCCCAGTGTGAAGGGGAGATCTGGCTTCTAGCAGATCCAAGGATATCAATGTCACCCTGGTTAGAAGTGACTCACTTAATACGTGACCCCGCCCTCTTGAGATAGAAGAAGAAGCATGAGGTCCTTTTGACGGAAATTGTTTCATTGATTTTCCATACAACACACAACAGGTTTGCTAACAAGCAACAGTATCCAATCAGGTGATAAGATATCACACCACTGCCTTCTGCTCTTTGGAAGGGAAAGTGATGAAGTGGCCAAAGATAACATATGATATGGACATGTGCTCATAGCTTAGTTTGCTTTATTGTGTATATGTATTGAATCTTTGAACAACCTGAAAAGATAAGACCCTTGCATATACACACAAAATACAGCTTGATATACTCCTGGTACTGCTGGCAATCCTTCCATTGATTTAGCTTCTCTTTAGCTTCAGAGCTAATCTGATGCAAAGATGATCTCGTTTCTGTATTCTAAAAATACTAGTTCCATACTCAGCAAACCAGCTGAAATCCATTCATTATTCAGTGGATGTGACTAAGTTGATTTAAAGCGGCTTATTCTGCAGTAGGTGGCAGTGTGGATGTGGCTCTATCAGGCGCTATTGCTTTGCCATTCTGTTTCACTATATTCATAGAATATGGTGAGACATCAATCTTTAATTTTGCTTTATAGGCTGACATTTTCAGAGACAACGACAAAATGTAGCCGCTGCATGATGCTTTCTTCAAAATACAAAGATGTCATTTCAGGATGCAATAATAATCCAAACTTTTATTTGATTCTTATTTTATTATAAGTATGCAAAACACCCATGGTGTCAAACTCAAGGCCCAGGGGCTAAATCCAGCCCTTTAGACCTTCCAATTTGGCCTGCAGGAGAAAGTAATTATTGCGTAAATTACCAAATTTTTCAGTTGTAGGTATCTCAGCCCTTCTAAATATACAAATTCAATAAAACTTCACAATATTTGGAGGGTCACAATTTTGCCATGCTTTGATCACATGACTGCAGTCATTTTAAATCTCAAATTATTTAAGGGACTCAATTTTCCTGATTTTACCAAATTTCTCATAATTTCCCAAAATGAAATTAAAAACATTCATTTTGGGAATTTCTTCCCAAAATGAAAAACGATTTTTTTCAAATTTCAAATTTTTCCAAAAAAAACTTGGAATTTTTTTTTAAAATTGATTTTGAAAATCAATTTGAAAATCAATTTGAAAATCAATTTGAAAATCAATTTGAAAATCAATTTGAAAATCAATTTGAAAATCAATAAATTTAAATAAATTTAAATGTATATCATTTATACGTCGAAGTGCAAACTTGAGGAAATTATATCTGAAATTTCTCATTTTCCTGCTTAAAATCTGAGGCCCACTTAATATCAAACTACTTTATATTTGGCCCTGAACTGAAATGAGTTTGACATCCCTGGATTAAACATTGACAACCAGGGATGGACTGGCCATCTGGCATACTGGGCATCGTCCTGGCGGGCCAGTGACTCGAGCTACGTGGGGTTTTTTTGACAAAAGTGGCAAAAACATGGCGAGAAAATGTGTAAAGTGGCTAAAATGGGCCAAAAGCAGTCGTAAGTGGCCAAAAATTGGGCAAACAAAAAGGAACAGGTGGTATGTAATGGCAAAGGATAGCTTTAATGAGCAAAATGGGTCAAACAAAAGTGAAAAAGGGCAAAAATTTGGAACAAAAAGAGGCAAAATGTAAGAAGAAAAGGAAACAAAGTTTGCTCAATGGGATGAAAAGTGGCATAAAAAAATGAAAGAAAGGACAAAAATTGGATTAAAATGTCAAAAAGAACTTGCAAAAATGGACAAAAAAAAATAAGGAAAAACTGATATGTATTGGAAAAATAATGAATGAAATGAAAAAAGTGTCTTTTTGAAAAAGGGCAAAATGGCCAAAGGAAATAGGTTAAAAAAAGAGGGGTTAAAAAGTTTCCCCCTTTTAAGGTTTTCTGGGAGAACAATAATTGAAATTAAGACATAAAGAGCCACATGTTGAGAATCACTGACTTAATAACAGCTTCTACATGGTGTCTCTGATAACGTAGTGGTCTGGTATGGACAGAAAATGACAGGGATGAATTTATGTCCCAGTCCACTCTTGCTGACAATAGCACGCCAAATACTAAGGTGGAGTGAAATCGCTTTAGTTTTTTGTTTTAATTGATAAATACATGGAATGGAGAGAAACATGGAATACTCACTAGAATGTGACCGGCAAAGCAAAGGAGCAAGATCAACGCCAACATCAGGAACGCAAGACCAAAGGAGATCCCTAGAACTGCAGTTCTGTGAAACACACACACACACACACACACACACGATTACTTTAACCCTAATGGCACCTCTGCAGCAGCACAAAGGGCAAGAGACCTAATCAACGCTCTATTTTATTCATTAAACTCTGATTAGGCCTGCAGTACGTCTACCGTGAGGAAACATGGGTTTTACAGCAGCTTTTGTTAGAAACTCACTCATCAATCAGTTTTTCCCAGGAAAAAAAGAAAAAAAAAACAGGAGCTGCCATAAAACCCATGATGTCACAGGCAAATGTGTAGAGCGATGGTGGAACAAACCCTAAAATAGAGGAAAATAGTGAGTGAGATAAATTAGAAAATCAATTGCATCTTAGTTGAAACACAGCTTTGGTTCCCTGAAGCTGTAAATTAAAATGAGCTTTCATTTCTTTCCTGGTCATAAGACAGATGCCACATCTTGCACTAGCAGACCTGGAGCCAACTAATCCCCATCGGCTTCTTAACATTCTGACTCTTGCTCCCCTGCCCCTTTCATTTCATTACAGTCCTGGTGGTGAGACAGCTGGCGTCAAATGGCATTTCCCTATCAACCCGCTCCCACAGCTGGAGGTAACTGATGCAAGTGAGCGTGCAATCTAAACGCTGGAAAAGGCACTGCACACTTACTTGGGAAGGACCAGGACCTGCACAATAAATATACAGCAGAATATGAGGCAGGCGCAGGTGACGTAGTACTTGAAGGCTGGAAGTGTCTTAGATCTGTACTGTTGAGAGAAGTCAACACAGGCAAATGAGGATTCACAATGCTAACGAGGGATAGAAATGCACAGAATCAACCAGGGAAAAAAATTACTTTGGTCTGAGGCAAAAATAGCTCACCTTGTAGTAGCATTTTCTACATGCATGTAACAGCTTTGTTTGTTCACAACCTCGCTGCACTTTCATTGATTTACCAGTGGCTCAGTTTGGTATGCATTCGCCTACCTCTTTCTCCAGAGCTTTGTTGTGGAAGAACAATGAGATCCTCTGGATGTCCTCTGACTTCAGCCACTGTCTGGACACACAAAGTAAAGCAGAAAGCAGGGCACAGAGGACCAAGCTGTGGTGACTAAACCCTTTTGCATTGGGCAGTAATGAACCACTGTTGTTGGAGAACAATTAAGCTTCGGTTTTGTATTTTAAAACTCTGCAATATCTGTTTTTTGGTATTCACGTTATAAAATTGGGAAACATTTAGTGAATGAGACCAGAGTGTTTCTCATTCATATGCTAATTTTCACAGCAGTGAGGTAGATTACGGTAAACACATTTTGCCCCTGAAAACTATGTCTGTAATAACTTCTTCTCTGTATCATTTTTGGTTCACTGTAAATATGGGTTACTGTTCACTGTGAACCATGTACGTGATGAAAGGCTCAGAGCTTTTTTTTTTAAAATAGGGTAGGGGGCCCAGGGGCCCACCCCCCATTTCCCATCATTTCCAAATTTATAGGAACTAGGGATGTAACGATTCACTCAACTCCCGATACGATTCGATTCACGATACTGGGTTCACGATACGATTCTCTCACGATTTATTTTACAAAATGGGACTGTAGACAAATGATGACTGAAAAATATTCCTTCATTTTTTTTTGGAAAAAAAAATAGAAAATACTGTACTATTTACTTTTTTTTTCATTTTCAAAAGAATCCCTTGATAAACTATTCAAAACAATGCAATTTAACTAAAAATAAATCTTGAATAAAATAAATAAAGAAATAATACAAATGAAGAAGAAGCCTATTAATTTAAATTATGGTTCTATAGTAAACAATGCAAAACTGCATAATAGTTATTTTTCTTTTTAAAAGTGCAACTGAAAATGTATTTTGTGCCTTAACAATTGGACTTTAAAAAAAAAAAACAGTCTGCATTGTATTTACGTCAGATATTTGTTTGGACCAGCAGAGGGCGCTGGTAACACAGTGGTCGGTTGGCATGCAGAAATTCTAACAGTGAAGAAGAGATGCTATGCTAGCAGACATAGCTAATAGAAAAACGTGACTTTTACAGATATTCACGTAATATTACAAATATTCTTTCAGTGCTAAAGGGGTAAGGAATCATTTATGAACATGTTTAGAGTAGAAGGCGGCCAGTAAGAAAGTAGTAGCAGATTCTGCCCGTCGCCTCAGCATTTGGACAAGAGAAGGATAAATATATAGCGCCCTCTGCTGTTTAAAAGAAGTATTGCGATTCAATTTTCAGAGAATCGATGTGAACCGTGATACCTATGAATCGATTTTTAACTGCCTAACGATTAATCGTTTCATCCCTAATAGGAACATAGTCATGTGATATTTTGTTTCAAAGGAAATTCAATGTAGATTACGATTATGCTTCTCACAACTTGATTAGGGGCATATTCATATATATCCATTAAAGTTGTTTTCTCATTTATTTGTGAGTCAAATATTCTAACAGTTGGTGGTACCAAATCATTGACACATACCAATATATGAATGGGGCCCATTACTCTGTATGTGCCACGGGAGCGACAGGGGGCCCCCATGTCTACTCCTCCGTTAATGCTCGTTGAAACGGGCTGTAATTTGACATAGATATTCTACGAGCGGATGTCAAGAGCCTCTCGAGGACCTTTTTTTACTCAGTAGAACCGAGTCATTTGACTGAATTCTCGTAAACGTGGTACATGCTGTTCGGCGCGGAGACATTACACGGGCTCAATCTCAATCAGATACAACTTAGACCTCAATGTCTTGGTCAAGGTCACATCAGCATATAGACACATTGGTTTTCACTCCCACATTAACTGCAGCCAATTTGGCTGAACGTTATTGGATAATATGAGAATATATTCATTTATTCATCTACCATCTCCTTTCCAAAGTGCTGTGCTTCCTGTCTGGAGATGCGTCGGGCATCACAGCCTCAGTTGTTTTCTTTTAAACTTAAACATAACAGTTATTTTTAGTGTTAAATGCTTTCAGTTTTTGTACTTCTGGCTGTTTTTGTCCCAGTTTTACCCCTATTCTGACCAAGAATGGCAGACGCCAGATCATTTTATGTTTTAAAAGATTATCCTGTGGTCTGGGGTGTGTTAAGAGTGAATTTATCCCAGAAATCGACTCTGAAACAGGTCGCGGCTGAGAATCATAAGTATTAAACTTGTTCAATATATGACCAAAACTCCTCGTGTCTGGGGGAAGTCGACGATTCCCGACTCATGACCTCATGATTTGTGACATGGAATCGAACGTAGCCAATCAAGAAGTGAGCTGACTGAAAAACACGTAATGCTGCGTTCCAGACAACTCAGAAATTGGCATCTCTCAAACGTGGCTGACAAACACGCCCTTTTTTTTTTTTTCCATCACCGACGAGGAGCTCTGACTTCAGGTGCCGTTCCAAGTCACTCTTTCAAGTGCTGAGGTGCTACTAATGCAGCATTAGGTCATGTTGTTAGATCTGGTTTGACAGAATGGTTGTGTGTGTGTGCTGTGATGAGATTATCGGAGCACATCACACAACACACACGACCAGAACTGTTCTATGCCTGATTGTATATCTTCATGTGTGGGGTCTGTAAAAAAAAAAAAAAAAGCTTTTGCTACGAACAACAGCAAGGTCACTGTTGAGCTCAGATTAAGGCACATATCTAAAATGTAGCAGCCACAACTAATAGGTTTGGATGCTTTCGTTTACCTTGAAACGCACATATTGTATATGGTACATGTGCATGTGCTGTTCCAAGGAATCTATTGAGTAAAAATCTATAATTTCCCTGCCTTTGTGTGTGTGTTCATGACCTGTGACTGTGGAAATCAAAGCAGTAGAAAGCAGCAAGACACTGAACAAACAAAGCTTTACTTTTGTGAGTTGATGCCGTCAATAGTGCGAATCATTCTCTCATTGAGTTCCTCCTCAAACCTCCTTCTCTGAGACTTGGACCTGTAGTTGAAGAAGAATGGAATTATTGTTATGAATGCCTTTAAATGTTATGTTTCCATGTGTTTAATGATCACTAAATGGCAGCATTCACCTTTCCCGTCTCTGAAAATGGTACTGCCCCATTGGAACGTCCTGAAAACAGGAATACACGCTATATAACACGGACTGCCTTGTTTTATTTATGTTTGTGTGGGTTAAGAAGCACTTACTGTTGTGTTTATTTTTCCATTGTCAGTAGTCATACTCTCTCTTTGGTGAAGATTAGCGAAAGGTTTTGCAGCGCCCCATGACTCCAGGTATCTGGTCATCCTTACAGAGGCTCTCATCTTTCCACTGTCCATTGAGGGTCGAGAACGCACACCGAGCAGCGGGCTGTGCTTTTCAGTCTGTGGCACCAACGAGGAGAGATCTTTGATATTTAATTACATGGTCAGATTTTGTGGATTTAGTATTTTGATGCTATTCATTGCATGTTAGATCAGCCGCATCATGTGTTGACCATCAGCTTTGTTTTAAATCAGGTAAAGAAAATCGTGACTTGAGGACAAAGTAAAGAAAAAAAAGTAAATGGTGCCAGACGATAAATACTGTAAATTTCACCAGTTCTGCACTTGGTGTGATACAGTTTGTTGTACAAGTGACGTCTTTCTTCTATTTGGTGTGAGCTTGGTTGGTTTAGAATTAGTCAAACTGTAATAAGTTAGAAACCAAATAACACAGTAGTCAATCTTACTTTAGTGCACCGGAGCTTGCTGGATCGGCTTGGCATGCTGCAGGGTTAGGCTCAATTATAGTCGTAGTTGCAAAATTGATAATTGATCATAATTATGGCCTAAGTATAATTGTGATTGTAATTTTAAAAATCTGTTGCTGTCGTAATCGTAATTAAATTTTAATTGAGTTTAGATAATTGACTTTGTAACTTTTTCGCATTCAAAGAAATATTAAAACCTATACTTTCCGTGATTAGGAAGCCCAACAAGGTAACGAAGAGATTGGAAATAATTTAGATGATAGATATTTGTTTTTAGTGTATTTTACAGCTGATTTAGGACCCGTTATCATAAGAGATGCTAACAGAATGCTAACACAAGAGGAAGATTAACTTTTATTAGATTATTTATTTCAGGCTAGGCAATTGTAATTAATTGTAATTGAACTTTAGTCATTGAGAATGTAATGCTACTTGACCTTCTGTGGATGGAAAATAATTGTAACTTAATTGAAATTTGAGAAATGTTTGTAACTTTAATTGTAATTGAATGGTAATTGAACATGTAACTGAAAAATGTAATTGACCCCAATCCTGGCCTGCTCCATTGGTGCTGCAAGCCCTGAGAGCTGGTGCCCGGGCCAAGCCTCCTGAACCCAAAACTGGCAGCACCACACCTTGGTGACCCAAAGCACCTTACACAAGCACGCACATGACTGACAGCAGCCCCCACAGGGAAAATATGCCAATGACGCAAACAACAATGCTAAGCAGCAACTCCCAACCAGAGACATCTGGGAGCACCCATCAATCAATATGCAGTCAACAAAACAACTCCACCGGGCAGCTTACATTACACCAGAAAAACCCACACCATGCCCCCACAAATGGCACTATCCTGCAGGGCAACGCAAACCCCTCCCAATGCTCCCCTACAACCCCCACCCGACATAACAGCAACCAGCCAATCTAGCGTAGGGTCCGTCCAACCAGACGGCCACCACAGAAAGGGGATGGCTTGGATAGGCAAGCAGTGCCACAGGCCCCGGGATGGCGCCAAGTGGCACGACCAAAAACCCACATTCACAGGTGATGCTGATCTTTCTAACTGCACTCCTTGACTATTTAAGGGGGGCTTCTCACAGTGTGTTTGTTGGTTTGTGTGCATCCTTACATGCTTCCTCAGCTTGTTGGTTTTTTTTGTTTTTGTTTGTTACCTCATTCTTGGTACGGGGTCTGCAGTGATGCAGAGTCTCCACCAATCCATCGTGGTAAAGAGGGAGCTGAGCCGAAAGGTGAAGCTCTCGATTTACCGGTGGATCTACATTTCTGCCCTCACCTATGGTCATGAGCTTTGGGTCATGACTGAAAGTTTCCTCCACAAGGTGGCTAGGCTCTCTCTTATAGATGGAGAGAGAAGCTAAGTCATCCGGGAGGGGCTTGGCGTAGAGCCGCTGCTCGTCCGCATTGAGAAGAGCCAGATGAGGTGGTTCGACACCTAATTAGGATGCCCCCGAGACGCCTCCCTAGTGAGGCATTAAGGGCATGTCCCTCTGGAGGGAAACCCCGAGGAAGACCCAGGACACGCTGGAGGGACTATGACTGGCCTGGGAATGCTTCGGGATCCCCCCGGAAGAGCTGGATGAAGTGGCCGGGAAGAGGAAAGTCTGGGTCTCCCTGCTAAGGATGTTGCCCCCACAACCTGGCAACGGATAACTGGAAAAAAATGGATGGATGGATGAATGTTACCTTATTCCTATTATTGCTTGTTGAACTGACAGCAATGCACACATGGACTCTTCTTCTCATCCGTATCTTTCTGCCTACTCTTTTATCTCCTTGTCTTGGTGCTATCTCTAGCTGTGTTTCCATTACCCTTGGAAAAAGGCAAAATCTAAATAGCGCAGTAAAAACTGGTAATGGTAACAACTGAATTTAAAAAAAACACTCAAATATCGCAAAACGTTTTTACGCTTTCATGAGGAGGAATTTCAGTGATGCAAAAGCGCTATGGAAACACTTTTTCACAAATACACATCCCAGAACGTGACGTACATGGTCACATGATGTGAAGTACCTGGTCACATGACCACTTCTCTCAGAGAAAACATGAAGCGGTATGTGTAGACAGAAGAGGAGACCGGGAAATTTCTTAACATTATACTTGAAACTTATTTCTTCCACATAAGACGTGAAACAACAAAGGAATATAGAGTGTTATTGTGTTTATGTGGCCATCTTCCTGCAGCAAAGTCTCGCGGGATGAGATTTCACAGGAGGTACGAGGCTCCCGACAGATTTTCTTTGTTCCTTTTTCAGAGCACATAAGATCTTAATTTCTGTAAGGACATAAAGACAATTTCAACCAAAAACTTAAAAAGTGTATCTGGATAAAATTGCCTACCCAAACTTTAACGGGAAAAGGCTTTTAAGTGACTTTATAACTCTTGACATCTGTGCACTAGCTATTAGTGTTTGGAGGTACAAATAACTCTTTGAGTAACAAATAAAGCAGTTCATCTTTTATTTTCTGTGAGACGTGTTTTTCCAAACACTTGATATAAACACTGGCCCTCTAGAGAGGACAAACACAATTTCACCTAATTGTTCTTCTGCACATCAGACTGATAAAAATTACTGTAAAAATCGAAACATCCAGGGGTGACATTTAGGGCTGCTCCTTGTGTGGCTCTTATGTGTGTGGAAAAGTGAAAGTAACATAGAGAGATATGTATTAACGCAGCTAATCACATGCAATAAGGACATTCCAATTAGCCCAACACACCCAGAGTTTCCAAAGAAAGCAAACACAGAGAGAGCATGCAAACCCCAGACAGGCCTCAGGTTTCCAAGCTGGGAAATGGAACCTAAGAAACACCTCCTACATTGTCACAATAGGACCCAAGGATGTTAAATTAGTAATTAACTACAAAGTATACTTGGAAATCCTTGTCTAAGAACAACTATTTAAAACTAAAGCAGGAGTGGTAGGTTTCTGAACATTTTGATGGAAATTTGTTCACCTTAGTTTAGTTATGGAGATAGAGGAGGATTTACACTTGCCAAGCCAAAAACTATTTAGATGCCAGAAACGCTTTCTATATCTAGATGTTCTGAGCAGACATTTCAAAGAGGGGGCGGATCTAATGAATGTCTTCTTCCATCCTTGGTGTCATTGGTTGGCAGGGGAACCTGCTCATAATCGCACCTCTTTAAGCGGAAAAATCAGGCATGACCTGAAATCTCTCCTGAGATTGACAGCAACACCTTTTCAAGAGATTCATTCATACGAGGCCTTCATTGGTAAGTGTATATGTGACCATCATAATAAAATATATGACTTTAGAATCAGCATCTTTGGCATTAACCATAAAATCAATGCCATTTTATAGGTAATAACAAATAATGATTCATTGTTGCTGATTCGACTGATTGATGATATTGGTTAATTTAGAACAATTCGTCCCGAAACTATTCAGTGACTTAAAATTGATTCAGTAACTTTTTAGTCAAAATAATAATTCAACCAGTGTGACTGTGATAAAAATACCTGGATATTGGACAGTGTGGGTGAGGTTTCCTAGATTCCTCTTCCTTGTAAGGGAATCATCTATAAATTAATTATAGACATAAACAAACAACTAAACAACAGCAATTCACAATTTATTTGAATAAAGTCCTACCAACACTTTAAATTAGCAGGATGTTAACCTTTTCTGCTCTCATTTTCAATACTCAATACGTTTTCGATAAAAATACACATTAGGTTTATCTGACTCGTCTGCTTGTTTTTCAACATAAAAGTAATACAATATTAATATCAAAATTGAAGTGCAACCAAGATCTGTTAGGTTTAAATGAGCAGTGGTTGAACCTGATACTTTTCCTTTTAACATGATGGTAAGTCTGAGGCTTTCTGCAGAGCTAACAGTAACTGCAGTGAACACTGCCTGAAGGGCCTGGTGGTCAATGGTCGACACTGCTTCTTTAATATTAAAAGCGCTTTTAAAATACATATATAGAAAGTCTGCCGTATGTAAATTCAATGCATTTTTTCCTTGTATCAATACAATCGATTGAACACCTTTTAAAACAATTTTAGATGTCAATCAATCAATCAATCAATCTTTTATTTGTATAGCGCCAAATCATAACCAATGGTATCTCAAGACACTTTACAGTAGAGCAGTCTTAAGGACTGACTCTTCATTTTATGGATACACACATATGCATATATACGTATATACACATACATATGTATCCCACACCCAACACGAATTCATCATGGCGGCAAGGAAAATCTTCTGTTAAGCAGCAGGAACCTTGTGTGGATCCCATTCCTATGATGAACAGCCATCCACGTTATGCTGTGTTGGGTGTGTGCAGAGGAGAGGGTGGAGACAGAGTCGTTGAAACTCTGTAACTCCACACTAGATGTGTCATCCGGAAGGCCAACTTGCAATTCCAATGATTATACATACTGCAGCTTTATTCTCTATTCTTCTGCTTGAAGAAGTTGAATGCTCAGCTTGCAAGTTAATAAGGCCATTTTACAGCATGCTTGTCAAAAGAAAAGGTTCTTTTTAAATAAACGACAAGTCCAACATGAGAGACATTAAGTATTTGTTAATTTATGACCAGCTGTCCACCACCCACTCAGTACAGGTCTGCGACCCACTTTTGGGTCCCGACCCACCAGTTGAGAACCCCTGGTTTAGTTAATGTTAAGGCAGCTGTAATAGTATTTGCCGTAAAACCATAGGAACAGCAAATTTGCAAAGTGCTCTTTAAAAGGTTATCTTATACTGGAGATGATTTAGTGCATGGAATGACTCATTACTCTTCATGTCAGGATGGCCGAGCGGTCTAAGGCGCCAGACTCAAGATTAACCATCTTTCTCATTGAAGAGACTTCTGGTCTCCAAGTGGAGGCGTGGGTTCAAATCCCACTTCTGACATGACTTTTTCTTTGTTCCTAAATTGTTAGATTGGATGAAATAGGTTCATAGATATGATTTTTTTGTAATAAAAAGTTCAGTTAAACCTTAAAAATAGTTCACATTGATGTTGCATAATATATGAAAAAAAATTTGACAATTTTTAGCTGAATATCTGTTGAATTTCCAATAGCAACGGACAAAAAAAGAGCTACTAAACTGTTTTCCAGTTGGAGTTATAGTAAATCTAGTGACTTTCATAGGAAGACTGCTGACCAGGAGTGGGACAACTTGAATAGTTTCACAGTTGATGTGTCAGAATGGCCGAGCGGTCTAAGGCGCCAGACTCAAGCTTAAGTGACTTTCCTAGTGAAGGGATTTCTGGTCTCCAGATGGAGGCGTGGGTTCAAATCCCACTTCTGACATTCCTTTTTCTTTGTTCTTCAATAGTAGGAATAAGTTGATAAATATGATTTACATTTATTTAAAAGTTGAACCAAACATGGAAAAGTTGACGGTGCATTAGTTTAAAACATCTAATAACATTCGTATTCTGGTCTCCATCTGGAGGCGTGGGTTCAAATCCAATCCAACTCCTGACACAAAGCTTTTTGGGGTTTTTTTGTTCCTGAATGGTTGCAAACAATTATTATTTATTTGAAATTTCAATCAAACCTCATAAAAGATCAAGTTGATGTTGCATTAATTCAATAAATAATAAGGTTGCATTAATAGTATTGGCTGAATAACAATAGTAACAGCAATATACCATTTTTTTTTTTTTAGCTGAATATCTGTCGAATGTCCAATGTAAAACTAACTTCATCGGGTGGAGAAACAAGCTAATAAACAACAAATGTAGAAGTTCTTCCTGAAACATTATCATGCTATAGAAGATAAATAACCTGGAATGCATCCTTTACCTACATGTCAGGATGGCCGAGTGGTCTAAGGCGCCAGACTCAAGATTAACCATCTTTCTCATTGAAGGGACTTCTGGTCTCCAAATGGAGGCGTGGGTTCAAATCCCACTTCTGACAGTCCTTTTTCTTTGTTCTTTGATAGTAGGAATAAATTGATTAATATGATTTACATTCATTTAAAAGTTGAACCAAATATGAAAAAGTTGATGTAGCATTAGTTTAATGAATCAACATTTGTATCATGGTCTCCATATGCAGGCGTGGGTTCAAATCCCACTCCTGACAAAATATGTGTTTTTTTTTGTTTTTTTTTTTAGTTCCCGAATAGTTGCAAACAGTTAATATTTATTTGAAAGTTCAAATCAAACCTCAGAAAAATTCAAGTTGTTGTTGCATTAATTCAATAAATAATAAGGTTGCATTAATAGTATTGGCTGAATAACAATAGTAACAGCAATATACCATTTGTTTTTTAGCTGAATATCTGTCGAATGTCCAATGTAAAACTAACTTCATCGGGTGGAAAAACAAGCTAATAAACAACAAGTGTGGAAGTTCTTCCTGAAACATTATCGTGCTATAGAAGATAAATAACCTCGAATGCGTCAGTTACCTGCATGTCAGGATGGCCGAGCGGTCTAAGGCGCCAGACTCAAGATTAACCAACTTTCTCATTGAAGAGACTTCTGGTCTCCAAGTGGAGGCGTGGGTTCAAATCCCACTTCTGACATGACTTTTTCTTTGTTCCTAAATTGTTAGATTGGATGAAATAGGTTCATAGATATGATTTTTTTGTAATAAAAAGTTCAGTTAAACCTTAAAAATAGTCCACGTTGATGTTGCATAATATAGGAATAGTGAGTGTGGAGGTGTTTTCTCTCTAGTTATCTCATTCTGGAGATGACTGACTTGGAATAATTCCAGGATCTTCATGTCAGGATGGCTGAGTGGTCTAAGGAGCCAAACTTATGAATAACCAACTTCCTCAATGAAGGGACTTCTGGTCCTCCATTAGGAGGCGTTGGTTCAAACGCTACTTTTTTTTTTGTTCCTTAATAGTTAGAATAAGTTAATAAATACTATTTATTTAAAAGTTGAACTAAACATGAAAAATGTTCAAGTTGATGTTGCATTAGTTTAATAAATAATAAGGTAGCTGCAATAGTATTTGCTGGATAACATTAGGGACAGCAGTAGACCGGTCCGATATCTCAGCTCCACACTGCGTTGTGGGATTGGGTTGAAGGTCATGACAACTAAAGGAACAGCAATTACGGAAGTGCATTTATTGATCTTTTTGTGGGGACTTCTGGTCTCCAAGTGCAGGCCGGTGTTCAAATTCCACTCCTGGCAAAATCTTTCAAATGCTCCTGATTTGTTGGAATTGTTAAAGTAATAAATATGGTTGATATCGCCAAACCAAACTCCTGAGGTTTCAAAATATTCCAATCACTTTGGTCAAAAATTGACAATTTTTAGCTGAATATCTGTTGAATTTCCAATAGCAACGGACAAAAAAAGAGCTACTAAACTGTTTTCCAGTTGGAGTTATAGTAAATCTAGTGACTTTCATAGGAAGACTGCTGACCAGGAGTGGGACAACTTGAATAGTTTCACAGTTGATGTGTCAGAATGGCCGAGCGGTCTAAGGCGCCAGACTCAAGCTTAAGTGACTTTCCTAGTGAAGGGATTTCTGGTCTCCAGATGGAGGCGTGGGTTCAAATCCCACTTCTGACATTCCTTTTTCTTTGTTCTTCAATAGTAGGAATGAGTTGATAAATATGATTTACATTTATTTAAAAGTTGAACCAAACATGAAAAAGTTGACGGTGCATTAGTTTAAAACATCTGATAACATTCGTATTCTGGTCTCCATCTGGAGGCGTGGGTTCAAATCCAATCCAACTCCTGACACAAAGCTTTTTGGTTTTTTTTGTTCCTGAATGGTTGCAAACAATTATTATTTATTTGAAATTTCAATCAAACCTCATACAAGATCAAGTTGATGTTGCATTAATTCAATAAATAATAAGGTTGCATTAATAGTATTGGCTGAATAACAATAGTAACAGCAATATACCATTTTTTTTTTTTTAGCTGAATATCTGTCGAATGTCCAATGTAAAACTAACTTCATCGGTGGAAAAACAAGCTAATAAACAACAAATGTAGAAGTTCTTCCTGAAACATTATCATGCTATAGAAGATAAATAACCTGGAATGCATCCTTTACCTACATGTCAGGATGGCCGAGTGGTCTAAGGCGCCAGACTCAAGATTAACCATCTTCCTCAATGACGAGACTTCTGGTCTCCAAATGGAGGCGTGGGTTCAAATCCCACTTCTGACATACATTTTTCTTTGTTCTTTGATAGTAGGAATAAATTGATTAATATGATTTACATTCATTTAAAAGTTGAACCAAATATGAAAAAGTTGATGTAGCATTAGTTTAATGAATCAACATTTGTATCATGGTCTCCATATGGAGGCGTGGGTTCAAATCCCACTCCTGACAAAATATGTTTTTTTTTGTTAACAGTTAATATTTATTTGAAAGTTTAAACAAACCTCATAAAAATTCAAGTTGTTGTTGCATTAATTCAATAAATAATAAGGTTGCATTAATAGTATTGGCTGAATAACAATAGTAACAGCAATATACCATTTGTTTTTTAGCTGAATATCTGTCGAATGTCCAACGTAAAACTAACTTCATCGGGTGGAAAAACAAGCTAATAAACAACAAGTGTGGAAGTTCTTCCTGAAACATTATCGTGCTATAGAAGATAAATAACCTCGAATGCATCTGTTACCTACATGTCAGGATGGCCGAGTGGTCTAAGGCGCCAGACTCAAGTGTAACGAACTTCCTCAATGAAGGGACTTCTGGTCTCCTGATGGAGGCGTGGGTTCGAATCCCACTTCTGACAGTACTTTTTCTTTGTTCCTAAATTGTTAGATTGGATGAAATGAATTGATACATATTAACTATATTCATTTATATTTATATTCATTCTCTGGTTCTCGCCAGCGCTGCTGAACGTAGCGGTCCGCTTCGTTCAGATTTTGATCCCCGACGGAGCAATTGCGCCCCCAACGTTGTCTTTCGAGCAAGTGATTTCTGTTGTTGTTTTTTGATTCCTTTTTTTAAAATTTATTTTTTAATCGGTACCGTCAGGGATACTCTTTTTGGCTGCCTTCTACTCTCATGTTCATAAATCTGCATAACCCAGAAACACATTCTTCAGCCGCACCGTCTATTTAATGCAGGCGATCTGTCCGGATGCTTACGTCTTTACCCAAGGACCTCTACAGCCCTTTAGCTGCCCACGATGCTGCCTGTGTGCAATGTATCCTCACCGTCCACGCTCCGAGGAGGGTGGACAGTTCAAACATACTGTGGCATGGAAGGGCCCGCTTCCGGGGTCGTGAACGTGGTTACCTCGCTGAGCCCTCTCCGCTCTCCAGCGGGAACGGAGCCCCCTCACCCCCTGCACGGACTGTCCTTAGAAAGGACCACGACAGTTGGCACAAGGGGTCAGTGGCGATGTTGACCACCCACCCGACCTGTCCAGAAACACGGACCTTTGTGTATCTGCAGAGCGAAGCTTGTTGACCAGCTTCTTTTCTTACACAATCATTTGAAAAACAGCTATGATGATGAGTAGCTGCACATTTATCTCAGCACGTACAATCCCTGGCATTAATAATTCATTGTTCTTTTATCCATCCACTTTTATTTAAAAAACAAAAAAAATTCCACAAGTGTTATGAGAGCTGATATTATAGGTTTTATGTTATTAAAGCTGCTTTGATTGTGCGTAGCAAAATGTTTAGTTTCTTGTTGGATTTATGCTGCTCATTTAGGTTTTGTTTGAAAGTCTTTATTTTTACAAATTAAATTAGCTGAACAAGCTAATATTTCAGTTATTTTATATATATATTAATATGATTACTGTTGGATTTGGTGATTTGATATAAATAAAGATTTTAGTGATACATTTGTTTGGTTTCTTTAATGAATGGGTACCGACACATACTGTATACCTTATTTAAAAGTATGAAATAGCCACAAAGTGAGGAAAAGAAAAAAAGATACAAAAAATATCGTAATAATTGTTGATTAACCAATCGTAGCACCCTGAATCGAAATGGAATCAGGAGGTCCCTTCGATGGCACACCCCTAAAAGTAACGCAGTAACAAAGATTGGCTTTCTTTTACAAATTTTGGCCCTCAAAGAGTACATTTCAAAATGTTCCGCAACATACGCTCGCTCGCGCGCCACACCCCCTATGCTGTAAAAAAATTCCTGGTTAGGGCTATATATACCTGTATATATATATATATATATATGGTTTTAGATATAATATTAGGTGTATACCAGTGTTAATTTGGTTGACAATATAGTTTCATCATAGTTTTGTCAACTAAATTTTTAAGTGGCAATAACGACACTATATGACAATATGAAAACTATATAAAAATATATTGATATTTTTGTCACCTAATAAAAACCAAACTATAATGTTCACATGGAACAAAATCCAATTAGAACTAAGATTATTTTTTGCATTTTAAGAAAAGGTACATAAACGACAACACGTGCACATTTTATGGAAGCCATAGTGAAACCAACCTTGATGCTGAGACAGTTGATAATCTCTTGGAGGAGTTTGATACAAAAGTCTGTAATGTCATAGATGTGGTTGCTCCAATCAAAATTAAGAGAAAACCAAACACAGACAAAACCTTGGAGGAGGAATGAGATAATGCAGAATATGAAATCTGATTGTAGAAGAGCTGAGCGTAAATGGAGAACAACAAAACTCCAAAATCATCGAGAACTGTACAAAACAAGTACACTAAATTCAATGATGGCTTGTTCAAAGCTCGGCAGCAATACTTTTCTGAAATTATTGCTAAAAACATCAACAACTCTCACACATGGTTTTCTTTTATTGAAATGCTCAAACCCCCCCAGTTTAGATAGCCCCTGAATTACTGTCAACTAGGGGTGGGCGATATGGGAAAAATACATCACGATTTTTTTTTCTTTGTGAAATCACAATCACGATTTTATCACGATTCTTTTCATTTAAATCATTTAGACTATTTTAAAATTATTTTCCAATAAAACAAACTGAATCACCTACTTAAAATCATTTCCCTAAATGGAAAAAAGGAATAAAAGATCATTTAGAACATGGAAATTATAATTTTTTTTAATTGTATGTAAGCAATTAATCAAACTGGTTCCTAGTGCAATTAACATCAAACAAAAAGGCTGACAAGTTATTTTAGTTGGACAGTCTTTTTACTTTGTTCAACTAAAGTGGTGTAGCTAATTAGCATTAGCATTACTTGCTATATAACAAGGCAGCATATCGGTTGAGTGATTTCTATTTGTTATTGAGGTAACACACTCATGTTAATAAAATCCTGCTTTAAGCAGTGTTTGAACGCCTCATTTCACACAGTTTAAACAATCATATCCTTTACAAAATATAACGTTGCTGCTTTGGTTACATTAGGCCTGGGTGATATGGACCAATATTCATATCTCTATATTTTCCTCAAAATGGCAATAGGTGATATAAACTCCATTTATTTTTTAGTTTTTTCAATAGTTTTACAAGAAAAACAATAATGGGTCAAAGTCAGTGGAGAAAAATGCAACAAAGACCCTTAGCAGCACAATATCAACATTTTGTATCACTTTTGACTTTTTCCTTCATGAAGGCTGAAATGTGATTAAATTATGTCGTGTTGCTTTTTTCCAGGGCTGCTCTGAGTTGCTGAAAGTAGTTTTTTAAAGTAAATCACATTCAGGACACTGTCTCTTTAAGAATATGGAAACAGTCCCGTTAGCTACAGCTGCAGCAGATCTCTGCTATAGCGCAGTGACAGAGTTAGTTATAGAAGAGAAACACATGCAGTGTTTTCTCAGACACATTTCAGTGCTTCAACACTCAGAACTGATGGAGTTTAACAGACAGACAGACATCTGCACTGAGCCTTTGACAGACATCTGCTAACACGAAGGAAGCAGCACAGCTAACCCTGTGTGTCCGTGCACTGGGAGGGGAGGGGGAGCGGAGCGTACTTCTGCCCTGTTTAAGCGCTTAATAATCTGTAATGCTGACATGCTGACTAGCAAATGGTGTGAATTGGCAGAGAAAAAAACCATTGGATGTTCTGTGTATGGACCACAGACATATGACGCAGACACGGCACCGCAAGGGTTAAAATGTGAACTACAGACGGTTCTACGATCTCCGTGATTTGGGAGATCATGGTCATGTTGTAACGATCTAATATCGTCAGATCGCACACCCTTGCTGTCAACTGGAAAATGCAATTAATTTGCTGTATATTTCAATGAAAAAATACAATCAATGAGGTCAAACATCAGAACAAACCAGCAAAATAACAAAAAGCTTGAACAGCTTCAACCACTGAGGGATGAGTCAACTACAATGTTAGCGTTTATTACAGTGAACCCAAAAACAATAGAGGAAACTATTCAGCAGCTGAATCCATCAATGTGTTGCCTTGACACAATACCCTCAAACTTCTTTAAAACTGTTGTAAAGTCAAATGTCACTGATTTGTGTCAGATACCTAACTGCTCATTCCAGTCAGGCACCGTATCAAAATCCCTGAAAGTAGCTGCTGTGAAACCTCTGTTAAAAAAGAGAACACTGGATGCCTCTATACTGGCTAACTATAGACCAATCAGCAACCTTCCATTCATGGCCAAGATCATTGAGAAGGTGGTCTTCAACTAACTGAGTCAATTCTTAACATTCAACAAAATATTTGATACGTTTCAGTCAGGCTTTCGTTCTCATCACAGCACAGAAACTGCTCTGATCAAAGTGATCAATGACATAAGGTTGAACACTGACTCAGGAAAAGTATCTGTTCTCATTCTATTGGATCTAAGTGCTGCATTTGACACTGTAGATCATACAATTTTGTTGCACAGATTGCAAACATGGGTTGGACTAAATGGAAAAGTAATGCAATGGTTTAAGTCCTACTTGGAGCAGCGAAGTTATTTTGTAAGCATTGGAAACTTTGAATCTGACAGATTACCAATGTCCTGTGGGGTTCCTCAGGGCTCTGTTCTTGGACCCCTTCTGTTTAGCCTTTATATGTTTCCTTTAGGACAAATTCTACAGAACTGTAAGGTTTATTATCAGAGCTACGCAGATGACACAACTATATCTATCACTGAACCCAGATGACTATGGTCCCATTGAGGTGTTGTGTGACTGCTTAGAAAAAGTAAACTGCTGGATGAGAGAAAACTTCCTTCAACTAAACCATGATAAGATGGAGGTGATTGTCTTTGGTAACAAGGAAAAGAAGACCGCTATCAGAAAGTATCTTGAGTCTTGATCTTTAAAAGCTAAAGACCAAGTCAAAAACCTTGGTGTTCTGATTGATCAGATCTTACATTCAGCAGTCAGATCAAATCTATCACAAAAACAGCTTCTATCACCTAAAGAACATCTCCAGAGTTAAAAGTTTAATGATTCAGAAAGATCAGGAAAAACTGGTCCATGCTTTTATCTCCAGCAGACTGGACTATTGTAATGGTCTTGTGACAGGAATCCCCCAAAAGTGTATGTGCTGGTGTATAAATCTGTGAATGGGTTTGGTCCAGAATACATCAGTGAGATGTTAGTCAGGTATGAACCCAGCAGGTCTTTCAGATCTATGGACACAGGTCAGATAGTGGAGCCCAGAGCTCACTGCCAGCAGAGCTGAAGTCAGCATCCATTGTGAACATTTATAAATCAAAGTTAAAGGCACTCTTTTTCTCTACTGCGTGTGATTGAGAGGGAGATTTTTGGTCATGTTGTTGTTGATGTAATGTGTTTGTTGATGATTTTAAATGTTTTTACTGATCATTTTAAAAGCTTTTTTCCTGCCGATTTTAGTGTTCTTATTGATTTTAAGCTGTTGAATGTTTTTCCTTGCACTTTTTGATCATGTAAAGCACATTGAATTGCCTTGTGTATGAAATGCGTTATACAAATAAATGTGCCTTGCCTCTTTATACAAGCACTGAGTCAAAAACATCACCACTGAAGAAAGGAGTTCTGCATTGAGGCTGTTAATCAATCCTCACTAAGGGCTGTGATTGGAGGACACCCTTCTCCCTCGTCTCAGTTTTTATAGGAGGGGCGGGGCCAACAGTGAAAGTTGGTGATGTGATGGTCACCATAATCTGTCTCAGCCACTAGCAAAATTCAATTGCGTCGTTCAATCCTTAGAGGGCAGTAACTGACATTTTACAACAAAATTCGCAAATTTAAAATGCTTTTACTAAAATGTTAAAAGTTAGACTAGGATCAATCAACAGCACTACTTAATACCCAAATACCTATGTATTCAGCAGAAAAGGGGTTTAGTTACTCTTTACGTTTAAATTTATAAAAAAATGCATAAACTCTTACATTTTATATTGTTGTCGAATATATCTGTAACACATTTAGTCGACTTAAATCTTAATGTAATTTAGTTGACTAAAACTAGACTTGAAAAGGTCCTGATTTTGACTAAAACTAAAAATAAGTTGCAATTTTGTCAAAAATTAAAACAAAATCATAATTTTCTGAGTAAATATATGTGTATATACTGTAAACGTGTGGGCAGAATATCTGACCTTGGGGTTGATGACCAGGTAGGTGACCACACCGTGTTCTTTCAGGTAAGAATCTCTGCTCTGCCCGTCTCCAGGCTCTCCTTTGTACGAGCCTTTCAAGTGCTCCAGTGTGACTGATGAGATGTGGACCCTCCTGGGCACAGATCGAAAACAAACATAAAAACCTTTTCACCTCTCACTGTTCCTCTGAGTCACACAGAAGATGGTAAAAGCTGCTTTTCCTGGTGAGCACATTTCATTTCCACCCCATACTTTTCAGTGAGGATAAAGCCATTAGCGGCACAGGGAGGCATTGTTGTGGCTCTGGAGAGCTTATTTTCAGAGCCTGTTACAGAGCTGGGATGAGAGGCCTAATGGCCACACAACACATGTAGAGCTGCTTACTCAAATTAAGTAGCTGTAATTGATTAAAATGCTCCATCAAGTAGAATTCAAACATATTTGTTTCATGTTGCTCAGCTGATATGTGATTTTGCCAAGGTAAAAAAACAAAACAAAAAAAAAAAACCTGTCTGAGTGATGAGACGGAGGACATACTGTGTGCAAAGCAGTGAGGAAACAGCACAGAAAAAACCCAAATAAAATGGGTGTTTTGTAGTTTTCCAAATGTCCATATTTCTATACGGAACACATCAAACGTCATTAATCAAGTAAACATTTTAGTTAAGAATTGTGTTTCAGTTTGGTACTTGAGTCTGGTGCGGTATGTCATTTTGGCCATTTCTGTTGTCAAAATTGATTTTTATAGTTTTTTTTGGCTTCGTCAAAAAAAATAATTGTAATTGCGTAATCCATATGTAATTACAATGGTGGTGTAATTATAATTGGAATTGTAAAAAATCTGTTGCAGTCGTAACCCTAATTTGAGTTCAGATAATTGACTTTGTAATTGTAATTGCCATGAAAATTCTTTAAAAATTGACAATTATAGTTTAACACAAAACTGGAGAACCATGTTACACTTCTCTGTGCAGTTCTACACATATGTATTCAACAATTATTAAAATGTGTGTCATATCAAGCTTTCCCACATTTCACCATTTAAAAAGATAAGTTAAATCAAGGGGTATAGTGACACAAAAAAGGCTCAAACGCCCACACCAAAAATATTAAAACTATATATTATTTATTATATTTTCATTGATTAGGAAGCCGAACAAGGTAACCAATAGATATTTGTTTTTAGTTATGCTATGTTTTATGGGCTTATTTATATCACGCTCAGTAATTGTGATTAATTGCCTTTGAAATCCAGTAATTGAGAACGTAATTGTAATTGACTTTCTGAGGATAAAAGGTTAAAGGACTTGCTTAACATCCCACAGTGATGGGCCTGATTGGATTCAAACCCGTGAGCCTTTGATTTCAAGCCCACTTCCTTAACCGTTACTCTACAACTCTCTATATGACTATATATCTATATTTATGAAACTCAAAGTCAAATAATGCTGCTTGCAAAAACAAAGATGAACCCAACTTGTACTCATTACTACTTATTTTACTGGGGTTAGACATTTTTGTCTCTTACCCTGGCACACCTCCTGCCTCCATGTGATTGGCTAGCGTAACATCATGTGACCAAACGTCATACTGCCACTTCCGAAGGCCGATCACGCCGCAGAGAACGTTCCCAGAGTGCACGCCAACACGCATGTTTATATCAACGCCGGTGGCATCTCGGACTTTCCTGTGAACAGCAGAGAGAGAAAAATATTAATGCTTCTCAGTAACGTAAGAAGATCAAATGCTGCTATTAAAAAAAAAAAAAAAAAAAAATCAGGAATACAAACAGTTCCAGGAATCCAATGAGGATGAGGAAATTAGATCCATAAAAGTAAAGCTTTGTTATTCTTCAAATAAAAAAACACTTCTTAATTTATTCATGTTGGGTGTGGGATACATATGTATGTGTATATACGTATATATGCATATGTGTGTATCCATAAAATGAAGAGTCCGTCCTTAAGACTGCTCTACTGTAAAGTGTCTTGAGATACCATTGGGTATGATTTGGCGCTATACAAATAAAAGATTGATTAATTTAGCTCTGGCTTGTTTGTGGACATGCATGAATTTACTCATAGAGAGAGAAAGCTGAGAGGAGAGGGGGCGTGGTTAAAAGACTCATTTCAATTTGGTCATGCAGGCAGGCTTATCATATTGCACTCACACTGTGCTTACTCCATGAGTTCAAACAGAGCTGGAATAAAAGTCTGGCATTCCGTCTGCTCAATCTGTTTGACAACTGCGTGTGTGTGTCATGTGTGCGTGTGTGTGTGTGTGACAGAGGGAGGAAAAACAGAGGGAGAGAGTTGGTATTTTACTTGATGGCCTCACACATATCCAGGCCCATCTTCACGCAGTTCCTGGCGTGGTTGGGCAGCGACACAGGCAGACCGGACACGCAGTAATAACAGTCTCCCAGGATCTTAATTCGCATGCACTCGTTTTCCTTTGAGACACACAGATAAGAGTTAAATACACACAATTGATCATACGTTTTTCTCCCACCCTGAATGCTATTGTTTCTATTGATTTTGCATTTATATTTTCCTCAACCACCAAACAAACTCTGATCCATGAAGCCCAAAGACATCCACCAACACACACGACGGGGTTGTTTATTTTTTTGAATGTGGGATGTGTAACAGCTCATCAGCAGGCCTTGTTTATGTAAAGCCATCTTTAGAGGACAGAGCTGCTGGACATGAAGGCATGCCTGACTCAAATGTTTAGACCCGTAGTCAGTTACCCATGAGGCCACGAGATACACTCCGATCAGCCCACACTGTGCACTCTGACTCAAAGCAAGGTGAGCAGGAAGGCCGACCGAGGCCGCGGGAAAGAGAAAAACCAAGCGATGGACACACAAATTCAGCATCACATGGTGTGCAAAGGAAATGATTTGGGGTTTGAACCTGCATTATTGCATTAAAATGAAAAAAGTTAATTAAAATACTGCTTTTATCTTTAGATAGTCATGGCACTTCTGATTGAATGAATGGATGAAAGTACTGGTAGTGACGCCTAAATGCTTCTTCTTCTTTTTTTTAAATTTAATTAAATGCTTTTTTAAATGAATAAATAAGATCTTTCATTAACTTACATGTTTTCATGTTTAGAAGAGTTCATGTATCTGAGAGATATTTTAGGGATTGTTTAAATCTATTAATGTTGAAGACGACAAATAAATTTGCATTGGCTTTATTTATTTGTTTATTTTGTTTACCTTTTTCTTTTGTTTAATTCACTTCAATTAAATGTCACTTATATAGTGCAAATTACAACAATAGTCATCTCGTAGCGCTTATCAAAATATAAAATTCTTAAGAAAAAAACCCAATAATTCCACATGAACTTCCTAATCCTTTTACTTTCCTATTCGTCTTTGTCTTTTTTCCCCAACTTCATCTAATACCGTCATCTAATCTTTTTAAATAAATAAAAAAAATAAAATCTTACGTAATCTTACATGTTTTTCTGTTTTAAAGAGTTGATGTATCTGGAGGATATTTTAGGGATTGTTTAAATCTATTAATGTTGAAGACGACAAACATTCCTATGGGTACCTCAGAAAACTGCATTGGCTCTATTTATTTGTTTATTTTGGTTAACTTTTTCTTTAGTTTATTTCAATTAAATTTTAGTGATATAGCACAAACTACAACAATAGTTATCTTATCAAAATATCAAATTCTAAAGAAAAAAACAACATTTCCACATGAACTTCCTATTCCTATTTACTTTCCTGTTCATCTTTGTCTTTTTTCCCTTCAACGTCATCGATTATATTTCTTAATCTTATATTTGTTACTTTTCCTTGAATTATACAAGTCCAGTTGTGTGTTCTGGAAGAATGTTTAGGTCACAACACAAGTGAATTAAAAATGCATGTATTTACCTTTGCAATTTGGTCGAATTTGCCAAAAAGTTCATTAAGCATGTGCACGAGTTCTCCAGGTGCGCAGTCACTGGCCAGCCTGGTGAAGCCCACAATGTCAGCGTAGAGAATGCTGCGGAAGAAACACAAACCATTCAATGTGCATCAACCACTCAATAGTTCTTTCCTGCTGTGTTTAAAACTTGCCAGACTTTAGAGAGCCACAGAAAAAACAGTGTCTGGTTCAATGCTTTCTGAAGTATTTCATTTGTTTTTGTGCCTGCTCCCACAGTAAGTGTCTAAAATGCTAAACATTCCCTGATCAACACTTCATTAACTTTATGTAAAATACAGACTTACAGAAAGACACTAGTGAAGGGCCATGAACTAACATCACTGATTAAAACATTTGATTATTCCACGTTTTCATTTGCAGGGTTTTTATTCCCAGACCAACTCTAAATTACTCGGCTTCTCCTCCTAAACATTTCTATACTGTGCAAGTGTCTCCTGATGAATTCATTAATCAGCTCTGCCAGGCTCCTAAAGAGTGGAATTCATTGATTAGAGCCTATCTTAGATGACTGAGGGCACAAAATGGGATGTTAGTCAACACATCATTCCCACTGGCAATTTAGAGACTGCAATGAACCTAAAACACATGTTTATAGACTGCATACATGTGATTTAAGATCAGATTGCATGTTTAGTCCTCCCACCTATTTGTTATACATCTGAAAATGACTGTATTTGAGTAACCGTTCCCTGATCGTGTCACCTGTGTCGAGTTCGTCGCTCTTTTTCTGAGCACTAATTAGCATCTTTTTGATAATCTGCTTCCAACTCATGTCTATCACTTCTGCCTCCTTCTCTTGGTCAGGAATGTTCCAGTGTTAAAGCTGACTCTACTACCGGACCACTTCTTGTCCAACCTGTGTTCTGGCCTGATGACCTTCTGGGTCTCTGGCTTTGTCTGTGGCCTTGAGAGAAATGGACGGATATTGTAATTTCTTGGTTGGATCCAGATGAAACCCCTAAACCCTTTGTTAGAAAAATATGCACAATTAACCTCTTCTTCTAAAGTTGATCTGAACTAGAATTAGGGCTGTGGCTTTAACACGTTAATTGTGATGAATTCATTACAGGAAAAAATAATGCACACAAAAAAAATAAAATAACGCAATAATCGCACTCCAAACAGCGCAGAACCTTTCTCATTTCAAGAGTTCCCGATATACCCATAATACTGATGCACAGGCTACAATACAAGAGACTGCCGAGCTTTTTAGCTTAGTTGGCGTTAATTTTGGTTTATAACCGCCCCGAACTGCGGACTGCGGTCAGGGGTACTTCCCTTGGACCAGTTTCAATCAATACTGATCTTCACAGGCTACTACTGTAACAACCCACAGCTGCAGCAGTTTCACAGATGTTCGTTGAGACTTGGAACCATTGTAAGACTCACTTCAATCCTCACAACTGCAGATGTTTCTTTCTTTGAACACTTTGCGGAAGAACTCACCCACTGCCTGATGTTTGGATGTTTGCAGTGTAACTGACTTCACTTGCCATGACACTAACAGGTGTTACCAGCTAGATGGAAAACATGCTTTAACAGACCTTCAGAGACACTTGTTGTAAGCCTGGATTTGTGTCTTTGACTCTTTTTCATTAAGTGCCCCACAGTATAATGGAGCAAGGCACGGAGAGCAGAAGATATGGCAGACAAATCCTCGTGATTGAGCAAAATAACCTCAGCGTACAATAGAGGAGGATTAACTCTGAAATGAATTTGGCTGTGGCTTAAGAAAAAGAATAGGCAGATAGAGTGTAGCAAGAATGGTAAGAAAAGGAGAAGAGGAGAGGAGGTGATGACATCCAACTACATGGAGGAGGAATGATCTCGACATAAGAGCAGGGAGTGGGGGGGGGCAGAGGAGTCAAGTGCTCTGAGGTAAGATAAAGAAATAATAACCTTGATAAAGAGGAGAGGGAGCCTTACCTAACGTTGGTGTGCCGCTGTACATAGAGGTTGTGGAAGTTGTTGGTGCTCTCGGTTCGACCAAAGTTTGGTCCCTGCAGCCTTTGGATGATCTCGGCTTTCATCACTCTGGCGATGTGAGCCGGCAGTAAAGACAGCAGTAACCGCTCCTAGAAACAAGAAGAGGAGTTTCTAGTTTATTATTCGACTTGTACCATAAATGTCCACAGGCCCATTGGGTTTGTTGTGTGTGGCTCAAGGTTTTGTCCTTGACTGCGAGAAAGACTACTTGTGTATTCACTGTTTATTTCAGTTTTATCTGTGTTTGTATTGTGTGAGATAAAAGACATCCCCTCCCGTTCTTCTTCCCATTTCATAGTTAGAGCTCATCCATCTGATTACCTTCATTAATATGATTTAGGCAGCTCACTTTGTCTTTGTCGACTCGTCTGCGTCGCTATCTGCAATGCCTCCTGGCAACATCGGCCTCATCCTTACAAAAAGCACACTCTTTATTTCCCATTTCTTGTTTGTTCTGGATTTATTTTGACTCTCATAGAATCCTCGGACTTTGAAGTGTCGTGTTTCTTCCCTGCAACCTGCAGTCTACATTCCCCTGACAATTGAAAGTGTTTGTTTTCTTTGCATGGGGTTATTTGACCGGTTTCTTCAAAAGATGCAGGTCACTGTCAAAAGCCAAACAGTAACAAGAGCATCAGAGAGCGCAAACCTCCACCAAGTGCCATATATCCTCTTTGTCAGATATTCACAGTTATCTGGATCAGTGATCCTGATCATAGTACATGACCATTCACTCTGCAAAGGCTTCAAAGAAAATTTGAAAATGTGATCATCATTATTAATGTAAAGTCAAAATATATGGGCACCGCATTTTTTTTTACAAAAAATCGTAATGAAATGCCTAATTCAGATCCGATCCAGATGAAACTTAGTGGGGTAATTGAGAAACTAACGCAACATAACTGAGTCATAAAGATCGGCCATTACTAACCGAGATATGAATTTGAAATTTCGCTTATGAAGAGAGATAGGGATTTTTCCATTTTTGAAACTGATCCAGAATCAGTATATTGATCTGGATCCCCTCCAAAATTCAATATAATCTTCCATATCATAAGGTCTATCTTTGGTAAAAAAAAATGTCAAAATCTGTTCAGTGCTTTTGACCTAATCTTGCTACCAGTTTTAATTTTGACATCAAATTTTGATTTTGTTTTAGTCATAGTCTTTTGACTAAAATACAACTTAGTTTTGCTCAATATTCAGTCATCGGGACTATTTCAGAAAAAATGGGAGCAAAAACAAAAGTGTTTTTTTTTAACAACAGGGAGCCATAATAGGTATAAACAGGGGACTTCCCTTCACCTGTTCATGTACGGTATGTCTGTAATGCTCAGTTAGATCACACGTAGAGTTTCTACATATTTAATGCTTTACATAAAACTGTCCAGACAAAGCCCAGCTGGCGTCCCGGCTGTGCTTGTTTTGTCTGCTGTTGTCACTTAAAAAAACTGACATATGCTCCGCTGTCAAGTTTCATTGAAGTTGCTGTGAAAATGGTCCAAACACTGAGTAGTTTGGTCAACATGAAGATGTTAAATCCATCACAATGGCTCTTGCGTAAGTTTTGTTCGCCTTAATTTAGCATTGTTCGAATGAGATTGATGGTCGTTTGAGGGTGAATTTGGCCGGAACGTGTGAGAGTGTGGGCATATGTGTGGGTGTGTGTGTGCATGTTGGAGAGTGCAAATAGCTGCCTGAGGGGGTGTGACTCATAAATGCGGCTGCCAGGGGAGAGGGTCATTACATTGTTCACACGCTGCGGGCTCATTTCCCAAAACATAGCAGCAAATTAAGCAGGGAAAGAGGTTGTAGTTGGGATGGAGATGGAGTGCTCTAAAAATGGAAACCAACACCACATGCAATTATTTACTTATTCAAAACCGAAACGGTACGAACAACCTGCTGCGTGTGCTCAGAGAGCAGAGAGCGGATAATAGCCTGAGGAGATGTGGTGTCAGTAATAATGTGTTTGATTAATGAACTAAAGTCATTTGCATTCAACAGCTGAATGATATTTGTTTTGCGATGCCCAGACAAATGCGTGCGCCCGCACACATTGTAAAACTGTACACTACCAATACACTAAACAACCAATACACTAAATTAAAACCTTGCACTTTCACTTTAACCCCTGGCGGACTGTCTGATACCAATCCTACAATGAAGTCTGAAAAATCATTTTCAGACTTGTTTTGTTAACCATTGTCGGGTCTGTGTTTTCTGTGTGAAAAACAGTTTTCTTTCTCACAGCTAGAAAGCTCTCTGTGCTGGTCTAACCCTGTGGAGTTAAGCATATTCTCCTCGTGGGAAATAGTGGCTTTTTCCACTGCTTTGGCTGAATTCCTACCACATCCTGAAAACATGAATGTTAGGTTCACAGTAGCCTCCATCGATCATTGTGTGTGATCAATTCTCTGTAGCTGGGTTTCCATTACAGATTTTTGCAAAATAAAAGCAAAATTTCTAAATGTTGACAAAGTGTAGACATGTTTCCATTGAAATCCCGTCAAATCTCATCACGCAAGACTTCGATACAGGAAGACGGACGCTCCAAACCTCCTTATAACACTCTGTATTCCTTTGTTATTTCACGTCTAATGTGGCAGTAAGTACAACGCTAAGAAATGTTCTGGTCTCCTCTTCTGTTTACACGTGGTCACGTGACCAGGTACGTCACCTTTTGCGACACATTTCAATATCGAAACGTCTGAAATTCTTCCTCATGAAAGCGTTAAATCTTTTTAGCATCATCAGTTTTTATTGCGCTGTTTCATTGACGTACCGTGAGCACTAGGGTTGGGTAGGCAGGGCGTTGCAAATCCAGACCACCAATGTCAACACCAATGACAATTTCATATGTTTCTGCTGGCAAGTGTTAATTCAATTCAACTTTATTTGTATAGCGCAATTTACAGCAAAGTCATCTCAGTGCGCTTATCAAAATATAAAATTCATAATAAAAAAGAATTTGACCGTGTTAATCGTTGAATTCTGAATAAAAGGTTAAACGTAATCTTTGATTCCTCTGATTCATTAAAGCGGTGATGATGGTGTAGATTTGCAGTTAGAACTCACTTTTCCCTGGTTTCAAATTAATGGGTTTAGTCTAACTTAGACATATTTCTCCCTTTAAAAGGAGTGGCACCCTGGCAAAAAGTAATATTAATCATCATAAATAGTATTCTCATTTACATAACCCATTATTAATAACTCATCTTCCTACAGCGAAAATGTCAACAAACACACTTTCAAGCTGCAATTTCAACCTGTTGAATCTTTTTTTCGTAGTAAATTATGTTTGATTCATTGATCAATGAGGCAAACGCTATGATTTTATCTAATTAAAAAAAAAAACAAAATATTGGTGGTATTAGCTTTAACTGGACAAGATAACATCAACACAACCTTTGCTCCAAAAATAGGAACCAATCCTCTCCTATTCATTCAAATTAAACCATGTCTCAACTACTTAAGTGATAAATTTATCAATTACCTGGACCACACAGCTGTGGCTATTACCATTAGGATATACGCTCTACAGCATTAAAGCCCACGCAGGGGCTTTAACCATTCTGTGTAAAGTTGTAAGGGTTTAGTTCTCTCCTTTCCTCCATCGTCAAAACATCTACGTGAATGATTTAAAACTGCGACCCTTCACTCTGACCTTCACATTTTCTATACAAGCATTAACCCACGTGTCAAACTCAAGCCCCGGGGAGCGTTTAGAACGTCTATTTCGGCCTGCAGTAGAAAGTAAAAATGTTCACTTGTATCTCAGCATCTCCAAATAGACAAATTAAATGAAACACCACAGTATTTGCTGGACTCACAGTTCTCTCATGCTCATAGTACATGATGGCAGCCATTTTTAGGCCGGGCTACCGGACTCTTGTTGCTCTTCTTCTTGCTGTGTACACTAGTTAAAATCGCTACTCCTCTGTTATTCGTGAACGGATCGGGTTGAAATTTGGTAGCTATAATCTATGGATGTGTACGTATCAACGCTCAGAGCCCAATTTTCCATTTGGGGCGCCAGGGTGCCCCATTTTTCAAATGACTACTCCTCCGTTAGTTCTTGTTAGATCGGAATGCAGTTTGGTATGAATACTCTCAGTGAATATGATGAGACGCTCAGAGCCCTTTTTTTGAAATAGGGTATTTACCCATTTCCGGTAATTTCCAAATTTATGGGAACATAGTGGTGTGATATATCGTTTCAAAGATAATTCAACGTAGATTACAAATATGCCACGCATTATTTGATTAGCCCCCCCCCTTTTTAGGCAATTGTCATTAAAGTAGTTTTCTCATTTATTTGTGAGTCAGATATTGTGACAGTTGGTGGTACCAAATCATTGACACATACCAATATATGAATGGGGCCCAATACTCCTTATGTGCCACGGAGCCCCCGGGGGCCCCATTCTTCAAATGACTACTCCTCCGTTAATGCTTGTTGAATCGGACTGCAATTTGACATGGACATTCTATGAGCGAATGTCAAGAGCCTCTCAGAGACCTTTTCTGATAACTTCTAAAAGTATTGGAACATAGTCGTGTGATACAGTGCCTTGCGAAAGTATTCGGCCCCCTTGAACTTTTCGACCTTTTGTCACATTTCAGCCTTCAAACATAAAGATATAAAACTGTAATTTTTTGTGAAGAATCAACAACAAGTGGGACACAATCATGAAGTGAAACGAAATGTATTGGATATTTCAAACATTTTTAACAAATAAAAAACTGAAAAATTGGGCGTGCAAAATTATTCAGCCCCCTCAAGTTAATACTTTGTAGCGCCACCTTTTGCTGCGATAACTGCTGTAAGTCACTTGGGGTATGTCTCTATCAGTTTTGCACATTGAGAGACTGGAATATTAGCCCATTCCTCCTTGCAAAACAGCTCGAGCTCAGTGACGTTGGATGGACAGCGTTTGTGAACAGCAGTTTTCAGTTGTTTCCACAGATTCTCGATTGGATTCAGGTCTGGACTTTGACTTGGCCATTCTAACACCTGGATATGTTTATTTGTGAACCACTCCATTGTAGATTTTGCTTTATGTTTTGGATCATTATTGTTTCAAAGGTAATTTGATGTAGATTACGATTTTACATCGCACAATTTCATTTGTTTTACTCGGTGCAATAGAGTTATTTCACTGAATTCTCGGGAAGGTGGTATGTGCTATTCAACTCAACTCAACTCAACTTATTTATGTAGCGCAAATTACAAATTCGGCGCAGAGATGTTCCACGGGCCCGACCGTAGTTCACCAGAACTTTTTTATCTCAAATTGTTGAAAAAACTATCCATATTTCCAAAATCCAGCAATTTTTCTCAAAACATTCCAAATCAAGGTCACTAAATGAAATTTAAAAATTGAGAACATTTAAGTGGATATCCTGCAGGGACTGATATCTGCCTCCTATTGCTTGGATATTGGATATTGATACATAGAAGTGAAAACGAGGGCAGGATAATGTTGGAATGGTTCACTTGAGATTCAAACTGGTCTGTATTTAACTAGAAAACTGTGACCAGATACAGCATTATACCTTTTCACAGGCAAGGAAAAATGATCTTAACTTGCAAAATAACATGCTTTCAAATAGTGGAACCCAATCAGAAATACATGAGCACAATACAGCGTGTTTGTAGAAGCATGAATATTTTTTTTTAATCAAAAACTATAAGAAAATACATTTTACATAGAAGTTACATGTCAAGCCAACAAAGAATCCTTCCTGATCAATGAATAATGAACACACAACAAAACGGACGCTGAAAATAAACAACACAACAACAAAAAAAAAGTGACTGTCCTGAGGGGTATTCCATAAAGGCGGGTTAACAAACTCTGAGTCTATCCATAAACTCTGGGTCAACATACCCCGCGATGGGAAACTCTGGGTATCTGATTCCATTAAAGCTGGTATGAAGTGGGTTAATCAACCCTGAGTATGTAAACCTTGGGTTACTTACGTGCACGCGCGCAATAAAAAGCCATCATCAATGGATCAAAGAATACTCAAACTGCCATGACAACCAAATGGAAGATAGTGATTTATTCACCCTGATGGGTGAAATAAGCCGTTGTTTGATGAATATGAGCCTGTTCTAAAGGTGCGTTCAGTCTTTAGTGACTATAGTGGTTTAAATCACCCGTAGTTAGTCACACTTTTTGGTCACTTCATCACTTTATTGCTTCAGTGACGTGACGAGCGGTGAATAATATGAAAAAAATGTGTCTGAGGAGACGTGTCAGCAGCATAGGATGGCTACATAGAGAGTCCTGTTGTTACACTGGATATAAAGACAGTGGCTGCTGCTTCATATCACATCATTTATATTGATTCTTAATGTACTATTGTCGCCAGAGTCATCTCAACGTCTTAAAAAATGTCATAAAAAAAACACTGAAGTGAGACGCAAACCCACAACCTATCGCTTTCAAGAGCAGCGTCACAATTCACTGCACCATCATACCTTCAAAGATGTGTGATCTACAGACTTAACTGTATAACAATATAAAACAACAATCGAGCCTTAAAAGTTGATTTATTTAATTATCATCTCCTCCTTTATATTATCCACAGGTTTTTATCCAGAGAACTTTACTACAGACGTCAGTAGATGTTTTAATGCAGATCAACCTCTCAGTGACTTTAACTTAATGATCTACATCTACAATGTTATAAAGAAAATTACCGTTATCACAAAAAAAAAAAAAAAAAAAAAAGTAAAGCAACACAACAATAGTAATGAAGTGAACACGTCTGTGGTGTGTGATGTTACTAATGTGTTACAGAGAAAAGTGTTAAAGTTTATTAAAGTGTTAAGAAACGGTGTTCAGGTGGGCGGAGCCAGGTAGAAACCCAGGGTTTCTTTGATAAAACCTGCCAGCGACCAGGTTCAGTTCACGGACAATGTTGCCATGGTAACATACTCAGAGAAGAACATATCTCGCTTTTTGGAATGAGATACTCAGAGTTTCCCTCATTTGAGCCTGAACATACTCAGAGTTTGAACATAACCCGCTTTATGGAATACACCTCAGCTGTTATTAGGATGACCAAAAAATATAACAGCTGATCAAGTGATTGATTTTCAATATTTTTTTTTCCATTGAGTGTGCAATATCATATGGAGCAAGTAACCACGGGTTTGTGGTTTGTTTTTCTCACTCTGAGCCAAGTTTTGCACTGTCAAAACAGGTCCAGTTAAAAAACAAAAACAAATCAATAATAAAATATCGACTTGCTATGGCGTGTTCGTGCTAATAATCTATAATATGAAGTCTAATTTTCTTCATGGAACAAAATAGATAATGTCAGCAAATGTCAAACAAAGGTCATTACATAAGGCCTCTGGGATCATTAATGAATGACCAGCTCTGCATTCCTGACAGAAATGAGAAAGCTGAATAAGATGAGTGTTAAATGGATACTTGACATTGACAAGAATGAGAGGAGGCAGACTCACATCAAAACGGTTTAGCAAAGCTCCAGCAACTTTTCAAAATAACATATTACAGGGACATACATGAAAATAAAATACCTTTCACTTCTGATAATGTATTTCTTTATTTGCAGCCCACAACCAAAAGTTCCACGGACCAGTGCTGGCCCGCGGCCCGATGTTGGGAACCACTGCATTGAACACTGAAAAGTGAAGTTGATGAATATGTATACTTTAAACATCTGTAAAGTGGTGGACTGGCCATCTGGCATACCGGGCACCATCCCGGTGGGCCGGTCCGCTAAGTTATTTGTTTTTGTTGACGAGCGAGTGGAGGCAGACATTGTAACAAGTGGTCAAAAATGGTTCGAAAGTGTCAAAAATGTGGCAAGGAAAGAGTGAAAAGTGACTAAAATGGGCCAAAAGCAGTATATGCAGTATATAGTAGCCAGAAATGGGCAAATAAAGATGAAAATGTGGAATAAATAGTAGCAAAATGTAGGAAAAAAAGGAAACAAGTGGTATTTATTGTGAAGTAGCTTATTTGGATGAAAAGTGTGTACCTGTTGGTGCTTCTCAAACTCCAGTTTGATGGGAGACTTGATGCAGTTGCAGGTGTCCTGGTAGGTCTGTTTGAGAGCCAGGTCCATCAGATGCTTGTGATAAGCACCGGCAAGGTTCCCACAGGTGAAGATGATCACGTTGGCCAATATCTGTCACATTTACACACACACACACACACACACACACACACACACACACACACACACACACACACACACACACACACACACACACACACACACACACACACACACACACACACACACACGCACACGTATAAAAAAAACAAGTACACAAGAGAGCAGTAGGTCGGTGACGCGTGTTTCAGATATAACTATACCTGTCATTTTCCTTCAATGCCAACCTTCCACTTAAGCCTGTGTGATTAGCTCATAAAAACCGTCACACAGCACACACTCCATCAGTGATTTGCTACACTGTGTCAATCTTGTGCTTTTTAAAATGTGTACATGCATATCAATATGTCCCCCTGTGGACTGTATCCAAGGGAGATGCACGTCTTCCAGCGAGTTTTATTATTGAAGTCCATATTCTGTGTGCGAGCGAGAGATAAAGTGAGAAGCAGGGGAGAAAGACTCTTGTGATTAGCGTGTTATCAGTGTTTAATCTTTGATTAGAAACAATGTTTGTGTCTGTTTGCGTGTCAGGCTCAATCATGCTGCTAATGGAAAAATCAATAGCCCATCCTTTTCTGCTTAATGGGCATCTTTTCCATTTTTTTTAATAGTAATTCAATAATTTGATTCTAATCTTGTGATGTGACCTTTTAGTTAGTGCTTTTAAAAGCTGTTATCTGATTACAACAGAACACAATATTTTATTCTGGAGTCTTTCCTGGATGTACTTAATCTCAGCATTTGTAGAAGATGCCTTGCTTTGTGACGTTTTAAGGGGATCTTCCACTGTTTTCACATATTTGGCCAAAAACCTTTGAAATGTACTTATTAGAAGATCTATGTGTTATTTTAGTTTTAGAGCCTGTGTTCTACCATCTGTGTTCCCCCCGCCCTATTTGCCTGTAAACATCCCATTGTTTTCTATTGGAGTGAAGCATTCAGCCTGCTTTTTAGACTATTTAGCAGCTTTTTCAGTCAAAATGTCAATATGTGCTGCTTTTTGGTTGCTCTAAATAATAAGGAGAAGTTAGAGATGTTGATGTAAGCCTCTTTGGTTTACCGAAAAATGATCTTAACCGCACAATGAAGATGCACAAAGCCTAAGGATAAAAGTCCTTTAGCGTGGGAGTCCTTCAACAGTCTGTGATTTCTCACTAACTTCAGCCATTCACTGAGCTCTTCCTCTCTGCTTCATTGGCCACGGTTACATGATGTTTATTTATTCGGAATAAATAATTCCGAATCATTCGGAATTAAAGTGTTCTGCTTTGTGTATACATGGAAATGGTAATTTCCGAACAAGGTTTACATGGAAAACTGGTTAATTTAGCTTTAGATAATTCCGCTTTAGGTCTGGGGGTTGGGAAAGCTCTGATTGGACAGGGGGAGAACGTGACGTATCACGTCTATTGGGAAAAACACACAACAAACCTTTTCATTGTCGGCTACAACACAGAACACCACATGAGAACTGTTTTCACCTTTATTTTGATTGTAGTTTTGAAGCAGCAGCTCGACAATAACACGGCTTCAGTTTGGACCACGGAGCGGAAGGAGATCGGCGCTAATCACCGGTAAAAAGCCCAGTAAAAGTCTGGAAAACAATCACCGGGAATAAATATTTGCTCCCTGGTAAAGATAGTAGCTCTAACAACAGGTAAAATGATAAACTTGGTGATATTACAGCCTGTGAATGCAGGACAGGGACGCATTTACTCCACCTCCGGGTCCTAGTGCCAGCCGTCCGGTGAAGCCTGTTCCGTTTACCGAGGTCCGTGTGTGATTTAATAAGTCCGTGTGAAAGTCTGCATGTTTATGCCTCCGTCCATCCACTCTTTTCATTATATCCGTGTCTTTTAAGGCTCTCGTTAAATAGCCTCGGGTGGAGTCCGAGCTGCCGCCATCTTGGATTATGTTGTCGCTGCAAGTCGCGCGAGCGCAAAACAATCCAAATTAATTTAAAGCGGCTTTAACCCAGTTAAGTGTTTACAAGAAAGAGGAATTATCTAATTCGGAATTAAAAACGGAAAAAAACAGCCACCTAATTCAGAATTAACTTTAATTTGGAATTAAGTTAACATTAGAAATTATGTGTTTACAAGAGGAATTAGCTTTTGTTCCACTTTAAAGAGGAATTAAAGCTCCCATGTAAATGTGGCCATTGTCTACTACCCACCGCAGAGTTGGAATTGTCGCCCCCTGCGATTATATATTATTGTTGAGTTTTTATCCTCTTTTATCCATCTTTAACTTTTTTTGATTATTTAGAGCAACCAAAAGCAGCACAAATTGGCATTTTGACTGAAAAAGCTGCTAAATAATCTAAAACGCAGGCTGAATGCTTCACTCCAATAGAAAACAATGGGATGTTTACAGGGAAATGGGAGTGCGTGACATGATCAATCACGTGATTTGAAGATGGCAGAATACAAGTTTTAAAAAGTAGTCCCATTTTGAAAAGTTAAGAAAGTGAATATGGTGCAAAATAATGCTTTTTTTGTTAGGCATAGATCTTCTAATAAGTACATTTCAAAGCTTTTAGGGCACATTTGTAAAAACAGTGGAGAATGTCTTTGAAAACACTTCGAGCATGGAAATCCCCTGATAATTGAAGGTATACGCTCCTCAATACACATGATGACTAAAAACTGACAAAACATCAAAACCACAAAAACAAAACCCTTTTTTCCCTGTGTGTTAACGCTCTGATTTGTCATTATTCTAAATCCGGACATGCACATTGATAATGTGGCCCTCGGGTCAGATACAATCACATGTTTGTGGCCCCCACTGTGATAGAGTTGCCCATCCCTGATTTAGAAAATCTAAGGAGCACCATTACAGTAAAAGCTCACAGCCTGTGTGTGTTGACCTGAAGACTCAACCTCCTCATATCTCTCTTTACCTGCCATACAAGCGGCTCTACGTCTGTGACGGCGGAGGTCAGACAGACGCTGAGGGTGACGGTGTGTGAAAGGCAGGTGAGGCCGCTGGCGATAATGGCCCCACTCATAGAGAACGGCAGCATGGTGTAGACGACAAACACGATGAACAAGAAGAAGGACACCTATAGAGATTAGAGACAAGAACATCAAAGAATCATTAAAGGGTCCATGTTAAGCTAACTCAACTTTTCTGTGCTTTAAACATGATAAAAGTGCTATTTGGGATTCAAACACATGTTCAAAGTGTTTTTTTTCATAGGTTCCCTCAATCGTTAGTTAAAGGGTGATTTGCTCCTTTCTTACTGCAGGGTGAGCCCAAACACCTCGCTCCAATTTGATGACGCGTTCCCACTTTGATGATGAATCTGACGAAGCACTGAGCTAGAGAAGCCGCGCCTCCAGGAAGCTCTCTGCCGTGATTGACATGTAAACAGACACGCCCATGAAGGCGAGCATTTCAGCATCCTTCGCGCAGTGCTATGTATGTATTTTCTACAGTCTATGTATGTACCGGTGAACGCCCCCCCCCCCCCCCATCTCGTGTTTATAAAGCAGCATGAGCTCGGCTATGCAGTGGGTGGGAGGAGGGCGGGCCGTCCTCTGGCCCTATGTCACCGTGCGGAAAGGAGGAAGCCAGTGTCCCGTCTATAGACACGCCCACTCATGAATATGCATAAGTAGGCCGCAAATCAGCCTGTTTGTGTAGAGTTGCTCAGAAAATGACTTTTCAGAGGTTAAAACTCTGGAAAACAGGCGAGTTTGGGAACATAAACCTCAAAATACTATGTTTTTAGAGTTCTTAGAACAAATGGAGATGGGTGAAAAATGGCATGATATGGGACCTTTAGCAGCTTATATCAGTGATGAGGATTTCAGTGAAAGTGTTGATCGGGCACATTTCTTCTCATTTTTATGTATCTTTGTATGAAATACAGTCTATTAGATCAGGGACAAAGAGAAATTTCACACAGACAGAAACTGGGACTAATATTTGCTAAAGTGAAGCCTGCATTGATTCAATCATGAAAAGTACAGAAAGGGAGCTCACAGAGATCACAGCACAGGAGGGACCCATACTTGTTTCCTGATAAAAACTGCTGATGTTGTGCCAGATGAGCAGAGATGAGAGGGCTTTTCAATTAGTCAATGATTTATTCCCTTTTGACGTCCTTGTTTACATCCATTATTTGATTTGTAGGTGTGTTATTTATTTATTTTTTGTTCTTGTACAAGGAAAAGTTTAAAAGGTCCTGGTTCACTTTGGGGACATTTGTTCTTATCAGGTGTGTGTGGAGTAGACACACTGTTTCCTTTGTGCTGTGTCATTCACGGCGACCCTGTGCTGTAGCCTTGTGCTTTGTGCGTTTCCCCTCGCTGTCAGTCCTCCTCTTCCTGTTACGATCTGGTCATGACTTCAACTGGGACACCTGAACTCTGACCATCTCATCTGTCACTTTTATTTCCAGTGTCATTCAGGTTCAGAGTGTTGATATGTAAACAGGATTCAACTGAGAGTGAACCTATTGTGTTCAGAAAAAAAAAAATAAATTAAAAAAGTGTTAAAATTAGAAGAAAAATAATGTAATTAATTAGAGACTGTGTAATTATTTCATCTAAATGAATCGTAGAACTATATTTGACACTGGAGGCAACGTTTTTTCCAATTTAAATGGATTTAGATTTATGACTGAATCAATGAAAACAATAAATGACCTTAAACAACAAAATTGTATTATTTCCATCACTGCATGCAAACATAATGTGCAATATGAATAAAGAATATAATAATATTGTGATAGCATTGTTCACAAATAACAAACTTCAATTTAAATAAGCGACATTCATGGTTTTTTCTGGATTTTAAAAAAAAAAACTTTTTAAAACTAATTTGTTTTTTGTGTATTAAAATGAAGAAAAAAAATCACTTAGTACAGAACATTCCAGAGAAGTGTAAACTGAACAGTGCAGAATAGTTGTCATGAAATAAACAGACCAACTGATGAAGCTGATTCATTTTGTTGAAACTTATGAGTTCATAAGTTGGGTCAGATGATGCTATCTGCAGCAGCGCTTCTAGCCCCGCCCACATCTTCGACCACCCAATCATTTATCCACTGACTTAGTTCATTTTTCAGTTATGAAAATGAGTCATAACTGAGTCTGGATTGGCAAAACTGCCTGCTCGGAGCATGTTGCAGCGAGCACTGTTTCGTGTATCGCGTAAGCTGCTACATGTTTAGCATTGAGGATTGAGGTGGTAGCGGAGGCTGCAAAGCGTAGGTGATCAAAACATTCTTTCTTGCACAATTTGAACACAACTGGTGTTATTATGAGCTAAAATTAACATCCACGAAGCACGGGAACATTTTCTCCCTGTCAGTCACCAATACTTTCGCACGCCTCATCTTTTCGGATCTTTTCAACGCGTGCGCGAAACGCGTCTACGTCCGGTCGGCCTATTTCACGGCCGTTCGTGTACTATTTAAAAGGTTGAAAGCCTGCTATTTTAAAATAATTTGAAAAGTATGTTTTGAGTTCATCCCGATTTATTTTGGTTTTAATTTTATTTTCTATTTGGTTTTTGAATGTCAATGTTGTGTATTGTGTTTTGATCTGTTTTTGTATATATTGTCTTAACCTTTCTTGTTTTATTTACAAGTTGTTAACATGTTGGCCTCTGAAATCTCCTACAGCTTGAAAATGTCAACCTGTGCGTTTAACGCACAAAAATATCAGTTTCCTGTATTACAATTATTGTATATCAGATAATGTATTTACCTCCAATTTTTAGTAATGTGCATAACATGTTTGTAACAATTTAGTAGGATATTAAGGCAACAATATTGTTTATTCCGTTAATGCCGTTTATTGTCAGGGTGGAAAAGATGTTGGGTGATCATGTACAGAGTGTGTAATAGACTTGAAAATGACTCAGCATGTTAGAAATAGATTCATCAATGTTTCCAAGTACCCCTGGTTGGGAACCACTGTTCTAAAGGACCCCAAAAGTAGAAAAAGATGAAGTGCTGTTTTGTGCCCTCTCAAATCTTCTGTTGCTAAGGGATCACACAAAGAGATGGATGACGTGGAGCTTTAAAGGTCCTCTCTATTCTATTTATTTTTTGTCGTTTCTTAACCATGAAACTAAAAGCTGGAGGTTGCGTCATCCAGGCTGTTTGGGTGGCCGTGGAGAATTGAAAGTGGAAGTACAATTGCAGTTGCGTCACCTTCTTCTGTCGGCCATGCAGGTACCCAGACACTCCAACGTAAAATCTAATAAACACTCCAACATGTGGAACACTGAAGCACCTTCTGCTATCATCCAGCATCTTCCAGTACTTCACTCTTCTGCCTTTCTCTGTGTGATTCTTTCTCTGAACCGTAGTCTGACCACAGTGAGTTTTTAAGATGTGCAAATGCAACTTTAGGGCATTATGCACAATCAATAATTATGATGCACTTAAGCACTTTAACACTCAGTAAACATCTTTGTTTTTGTGAAGATTTTATATTATGGTCTAAAATCAATGTGTCCCATTGGACCTTAAATGTCCTTCTGATCCAATGATTTTTGTTGTATTGTAATGTTGTAACGTGGCGTGTTGTAACGTCGCTGCCAATGACAATGAAAATTGGTTTGTGCTATCGCTTCATTGTGACCAGTGGTTCTCAAACTTTTTTGGCTCAAGTACCCCCTTTCTCTTATTTCTGAATACAAGTACCCCCTTTGTTTGCCTACAACGTTTTGCTTGTAAAACTATTTAAAAACAACTATAGAGCATAATGATGGAATGAACGAGCAATAACTAATTTGATAAATAAGTGGAAAGAAACGTTATTTAGTGGTTCCCAACTTTTTAAAGATTGTGACCCCATTTTGATATTAAGAATTTCTGGTGACCCCAAAGACATTTTTTTGTCTAGAAATAATTTATTATCATGTTTGAGCTCAGATACATTTATTTATTGTTACTACATTTTAGTTGAACTAGATTTATATTTCACAAAGTGAAAGTATAGAAACATAGTTGTTTAATATTGTGTGTTGTTTTATTTTAAAAAAAAAAAGAATAACAAATCTCGGCAACATTGCGTGGCAGTTGGGGACAGTGCCTCTGGATTGGCAGACCGGGGTGGTGGTCCCTCTCTTTAAGAAGGGGGATCGGATGGTGTGCTCCAACTACAGAGGGATCACACTCCTCAGCCTCCCCGGCAAGGTCTACTCCAGGGTGCTGGAGAGGAGGATCCGGCGGATAGTCGAACCTCGGATTCAGGAGGAACAATGCGGTTTTCATCCCGGTCGCGGCACACTGGAACAGCTCTATAACCTTCATCTGGTGCTAGAGGGTTCGTGGGAGTTCGCCCAACCAGTCCATATGTGCTTTGTGGATCTGGAGAAGGCGTTCGACCGTGTCCCTTGTGGTGCCCTGTGCCCTGAGGATCTCATCTCAGCTGTTTGCAGATGATGTTGTTCTGTTGGCTTCATCAAATCAGGACCTTCAGCGTGCACTGGGGCGGTTGCAGCCGAGTGTGAAGCGGCCGGGATGAGGATCAGCACCTCCAAATCTGAGGCCATGGTTTTCTACCGGAAAAAGGTGATTTCCCCTCTCTGGGTCGGTGGAGAGTCCTTGCCTCAAGTGGAGGAGTTCAAGTATCTCAGGGTCTTGTTCACAAGTGAGTAGACGAATCGGTGCCGCATCAGCAGTGATGTGGTCGCTTTATCGGACTGTTGTGGTGAAGAGGGAGCTGAGTCGGGGGGCAAAGCTCTCAATTTACCGATCGATCTACGTTCCTACCCTCACCTATAGGTGGTCATGAAAGATCGCGGATACAGGCGGCGGCAATGAGTTTCCTTCACAAGGTGGCTAGGCGGACCCTTCGAGATAGGGCGAGAAGCTCAGTCACCCGGGAGGAGCTCGGAGTAGAGTCGCTGCTCCTTCACGTCGAAAGGAGCCAGCTGAGGTGGCTCGGGCATCTGTTTTGGATGCCTCCTGGTCGCCTCCCTCGGGAGGTGTTTCAGGCATGTCCTATTGGGAAGAGGCCTCGTGGAAGGCCCAGGACACGCTGGAGGGACTATGTCTCTGAGCTGGCCTGGTGTCGCCTCAGGGTCCCCCCAGAACGCCTGGAGGAGGTGTGCGTGAATCGGGAGGTCTGGGCATCTCTGCTGAGACTGCTGCCTCCGCGACCCAGCCCCGGATAAAAGCGGAAGAAAATGGATGGATGGAATGACAAATTTCAAAAATGTATTTAAATATTTCAGAAATTTCAGGCAACCCCATTTAAACTCCAGGCATCCCCACATGGGATCCCGACCCCAACGTGGAAAAACACTGATTTAGTGGCTCCTGAATAGATTTATTTCTATAGTTTTTATCATTTTTGAGCATCTCAAACCTGGGGTGGGACCAAGACTGACACTTTATTTGTTAATTTTACAATCTCTCTCTCTCAAGTACCCCCTAGGGGTACACCTGCCCCCATTTGAGAAACACTGATTGTACTATAGGTCTGTTAATCTGCAACGTCCCTCATACAGTATAAACTAATCAGTCAAATGACCTCTTATTTATCAAAATGGAATACATTTTTATTTTTATTTATTCAGTTTATTTCCGACATGGTTGCATTCACAGAAGTTTTGTTATTCTTTTTTTTTTTTTTGTACATGCCAAAAAAGGAGACGAGAGAAGCAGTTTGCTTATCTAAGTCCCGTCCCCTGTTTTGAACACAGAAAATTTACATCAAAGCTTGTCTCTCTGGTTGTTCAGTTGTTCTGAACACAATTACATTTTTTTTTGTCCTTTTTTATGTAGGATTTATTCTCATCTGTCGTCAGTGTTGTCTTTTTGCTTATATGTATGCAGTTTGTTTGTTGCTGGTCACTGTGTGGGCCTATCTGTCAGTTTATTGTGTTTATGTGCTAAACCAGCGATTCTCAACTGGTTGATCAGGACCCAAAAGTGGGTCGCGGACCTGTACTGGGTGGGTCTCGGACAGCTTATCAAAAATGAATAAAAACTTAATGTATCTCATGTTATTGTCTTTTATTTTGGAAGAGACTTTTTTTTCCCTTTGACAGGCATGCATGTTGCACTGGAAAATATACGGACTAAAAAAAAGATTATGTATTTGTGTTTTCAACAGCTATTTTTGAAAAACTTAATATGGTTGGTTGAATTCTAATCAAAAAAAAAGTCAGTGGCGATTTAAGTTGATTTGAGTTGTGCTAAACAACAGATGGAAATGAACTTTCTGTTAAATCCGCTGCTACACACACACACACACACACACACACACACACACACACACACACACACACACACACACACACACACACACAAGCAGGTGTGACTGCCCCTTCTATTTGATGCTAAGTGTTACAATAATGTGCAATCGGACTTCCTGGAAAAGCCACGACCAGGTGAGAAATCAAATAAAGCACCACCCTCAGGGAGTGATGCATGGAGGAGGAAAAAGTGAGGGACCGGCTCCTCTAAGCCTCTCTCTGCCTGGCCTCCCCTCACCTTTCCTGTGCCTTCACTGTTATTAGCTCAGTGTGCTCCATCAGACATGCTGTTCCCTCGGTAATCACAATCAATGCTGTCGGCTGAAAGCAGACGGCAGATCCAACTGTTCCCCTTTCACTGGGTTTCTGCTCCCCTGCCAGCTTCTGTCCTCTCCATCAACCCTGACTGTGTTCCTTTGCTTTAGGTTGGTACGCATGTATAAGGTTATGCATTTACTGTAATGTAACTTTTTTTGATGTAGCTTGTACGGTGACCTTGGGTATCCTGAAAGACATCACTAAATAATTTATAATTAATACTGAATTATTAGTATTACTGTATTATTACTCTTATTATCGCTGTATAATATTATTATTATTACTGTTATGGACCAGTGCTTGTCCGTGGCCCAGTGTTTGGGGACCAGTGCACTGAAGACTGTAAAGTGAAGTTGACAAATACGTATCTTTAAACATTGGTGCATTATTATTGTATTATTAATTTTACTATTACAATAAAAATAATAACTGTTATTATTATTAATATTATTGCAAATGATAGATAGATAGATAGATAGATAGATAGATAGATAGATAGATAGATAGATAGATAGATAGATAGATAGATAGATAGATAGATAGATAGATACATGTAAACCCATGTAAATTTGCGATGGTAAAACAGGGGACGGGACCCAGATAAGCAAACTGCTTCTCTCGTCTCCCTTTTCGGCATGTACAAAAAATGTAAAAAAAAAAAAAAAAAAAAAGAAAAAAAAAAAAGTGAATGTCACCATGTCGGAAATAAACTGAATAAATAAAATAAAAAATAGATAGATAGATAGAAAGTTTCAAAATAACATATTACAGGAACACACATGAAAATAAAATACCTTTAACTTCTGAAAATGTATTTCTTTATTTGTGGCCAGATATACCAAAAGGTCAACGGACCAGTGCTGGCCCACGGCCCGGTGTTTGGGGACCACTGCACTGAAGGCTGTAAAGTGAAGTTGACAAATGCGTATCTTTATTTGTGTATTATTATTATTGTATTGTTACTGTATTATACTACTCTTATTATTACTGTATAATAATGTGAATATAATAATGTATGTAAGTGATGGTCAGACAGACAGACAGACAGATAGATATGTAGATAGATAGAAAGATAGATAGATAGATAGATATGTAGATAGATAGAAAGATAGATAGATAGATAGATAGATAGATAGATAGATAGATAGATAGATAGATAGATAGATAGATAGATAGATAGATAGATAGATAGATAGATAGATAGATAGATAGATAACTAATAGAATGATTAATAATGCAGTGTGCTGATACTCTTACAGGTCACTGATGATAAAAATATCTCCACCTCAGGGGGATGAAGGGAAGAGTGAAGAGGTTTAAAAGAGAGAGAGAGAGAGAGAGAGAGAGAGAGAGAGAGAGAGAGAGAGAGAGAAAATTTGGGCATGGTGTGTATTAGAGTGAGGACTGAAAGCTGAAAAATGAAGGCAGTTGGAAAAGCCGCAGGAAGAAAAATGCGAAGTGATGAATAGCTGAAGACAGAGCATGAAAAAATAGGAGTCCTGGGAGTGAAGTGAATGAAGTGCCAGGCTCTGAAAATGAATGAGTCTGTCGGCCAGTCTGCTCACCTCCATGAGCCCTCATTACCGAGTGGAATTATACATGCACTCCATCATGTGCACATATTCAACAACACACCGGAACTCATGAGAATAAACACATCTGTTTCACTGAGAAAACTTAAAAAAAAAACTAAAAAAAGTATGTGCCACAATGGGGGCTAATTTTCGAGAGTGAGGATTCGTCAGCATGACTGTGTTTTCCACTTTCCCAGCTTCATTCAGATTAAATGTGGTGTCACCTTCTACACATACAGAAACAAACCTCACTAAACTGTTCTTTTGTCTATATCAACACTGGTACAGTGTTATGACGATCAAAGCTTTTCTCATCTTTTTTGGTTAGATTTCTTGAGTTTTGTGTCACAGCTGCTGCCCATAATCACTGCGGCGCTGTAGCCACGTTCCCGCTAGTGATATGACATTTATGACAAAAGTCAAGTGCGCAGTTTAACACACTCACGCACAAATTAAAACTACTCGCACGCACTGGAGCGATTAGGAGCGCCGTACACACAGGAAGTATTGGCGATGATGTGCAAAAAACGGTTTCTTCTCTGAGCACAATCCAAGGTGATAAAATGACCAGCTGCCCTCCGCCCATTCAGACCGAGTCCACGACCCAAGCCAGACAGCACAGTACTGACCGTGAGTTTGATCAAATGATTGCTACTGATTTCAAACCCTTTTCATCTGAGTAGGACAAAGCTTTTACACAAGTAGGCAATTATTATAAGGTTTCTCCTAAAAACTCTGAACACAAAACTTTTAATTTGTGCAAAGTTAATGTAAAATATTAGGCTAGAAAAGTTCCTAAATGAAGAACGTTCAAGGAGTGGAAAGAGTCTGGTTCTCATCTGTTAACTTAATGTTCCCTCAGTTTGAACAAGTTAAAGAGCTTATACTACGGGGCTAGATTTCCTCTTATTGCGCTAACTCCCAGGAAATAATTGGTGTGTGCTACACTACAAAACTGGCTATTGTCTTACAGGGCTAAATCACCATGGTAACTTAGGTTGAACGACAAACCTGGTCGGGAGTCGGTCTTGTTCTGGCTACGATCTAAGCGAGTACTAAAGCCCCGCCTCTTGACCAATCGGTTCTCTAAGAAAACGACCTGACCAATAAAAGGAGGATCATTGGGTACACGTGTCTGTGTGGATCTGATGTGACGCTGAATATTTGACATTGATGCAATCCTGAATTTACCCATTACGACCTATAGAAAATATAGATTTATATCTGATTGACTGATCTACATTAACCAGCTGATAAAACCTGTGTGCGCCGGACGCTTTCGATAAATTAATGTATTCTGTAGAGATGTTGAGAGCCTCAGTCCTGTAAGATAATATAAAATACAAATATTGTCCACCGTATGATGTAGGCTGAGCTGCATGAACACAGCATCAGAACCACAGACAAGGTAAAAGTGAAAGTGAAACTGTTTATCCTCCGTATATAATCTCACTTATTTCAGCATTTATGCTGAAGCGCAGCTCTGTCCACCAGCGACACATCCAACTCGGTGAGTTTCACTACCTGCTGAAGCGAGGAGCTGCGCTCCTTTTTCTCCTCTCATAAACATAAACCACCAGTGAAAAAAGGCGGTGTCATTAGCGGCTAATGCTATCCTCGTTAAGTGCCGACTTTCAAAGATGAAAACTACAGAGACAGCTGCGGATGTGCGGATATGCGTAAAATCGGGAGCACGCTTGCACAGCCAACGCACTTGACGTGCGGATCAGACCGCACCACCACACAGGAAAGATTTTGCATCTGGGACGCATCTATTCATTGACTTTGTGTGTAACCTGGACGTACGGACATTTTGTGACACATCCGGTGTGAACGCAGCATAACAGTCATCAATTCCTGCATTCATCCCTTGCTGCTTCTGCTGCAGCAACTGTGTTGTATTTGGTCTGAACTATTTATTGTAATTCTTCATATTTTCAAAGAATTATTCCTCAATTGTGACGTAAATTGCTTCACACAGTTTCTTTGTGTTTGTGATTGGTCTGACACTGAATCTCCTACTCTTTCACAAGATCGCGCACGTAACCAAGCTGAAATCAACTAGCATAACTTAGCTAGTTGATATCGAGATTTGTTGTACAGCTTCTGTCTGACGGAGAAGGTTTGGTTTGGTGAAGCCCGCTAACGGAGATAAATCCAGGATAGAATTATCTAGCTACGTAGTATAGGCCCTAAATGTGTAGCAGTCTGTTCACATTTTTGAAATGTTGTGGCAGCTCTGTTGTTGATATAATACAAACGCAGTACTGTTATGTCTTTGTTTTGTAATGATATAACAGATATAGAACAGTTGCACCGTATTGCAGTCTTGGCCTCTCTACCCAGTGCAATATGTTAAAAATGTGTTTCTGAAAGCAGTGTTTTGAGTTATTTACAAGATAAAAAATATATATATTTAAAATGTGACGAGCTGTGCTTTATTTGACTTGAATCAAATTCCCAGTATGTTGGAAATGTTTTTCTATTGTGTGTCATAACTTTGATTATTGATAATGGCACACTGGTTAAGGAAAACATTTCAAATTGGCACTCCATGTCACAAAGGTTGCCGACCCCTGGTATCTCTTGTATTTATGCTGACATACTGTATATTCAGATGCTTCCTTTACCTGGTCCCAGGGGTTGAGTCTTCCTCCAGAGAACATGAACAGGTAGCCCAGAGTGACCAGACACGCCCAAATAAGGAGAGAGAAGAGGCGGAGCATCCGCTTAAAGACAGACTCGATGCAGACGAGGATGAAGATGGACAAGAAGAGGAAGAGCGCAGTGGGCACAGCAATCAGGAATGTCAGGTGGTCCTCCGTGTTCTGAGGAGACGAGAGACAGGAGAGAGAAATACGACGATGATGATGATGATGATGATCACTGTGTACCAATACAAAGGATATATTTATATGGTGAAAACTGGAATACTCATTTATACCTAATAACCAGGAGTGGATAGGGACAAAAATTCCACCCTGGCATTTCCTGTCCAGACCAGTCCACTATAATATTAGCAACACTATGGCTCTTTCTCACATGTGGCTCTTTATGTCTTAATTAGGGCCCATGCATTGGTGCGTAGGACCCATACTGCACCTCGTACTTATTATTATTATTATTATTATTATTTCATTTACGGCAAAATGATTGCATTTTTGAGGGCCTATGTTCAAAAAGTCATGAAAATTTGAATGTATAGGATTGGCAAAAAATGTTATGTTTTGGGTGGACTGGACATGTACATGGCAAAATGACTCATAGGCGCCCCCTTGAAAATTTTATTTTTAAGGGAGCGCCTTTATTATAGCAATATATATATATATATATATATATATATATATATATATATATATATAGGCAGCCAGAACATCACCAAAATGTAATCACCTGTTCCTTGTCTCATTTATCAATTTTCCTGAAAATTTGAAAACTTCATCTAAATCTGTTTATAACTTTTCAAGTTATCTGCTAACTGACAGAATAACAGATAAATGGAGGGTAAAACATAACCTTCACTGCAGAGCAGTGATGTGCTGTCAGGGTAGGCAAGGTAGGCAGTGCCTACCCAAGGTTGAATTGATATTTTGATGATTTGTTTTAATTATAAATTATTTATTTTTCAATTTCCGATAGCCTACAATACCTATAAGTTTGAAAGTGTCAGCATTTTGTGCTTTTCATAGCCCAAATCGCTAAACATCGCTATTTCCTAACCACTGTAAGGCAGAAGGAGGCCACACCCCTTCTCAAAAGCACACTGCTGCTCTGCATTCGCCGTCAGTTCCCCAAGATGACAACTATTTATGTCCAAAGGCAGCGTAGAGAGCTGCCTTTGGACGTAAGCGTGCTATGCTAAATGCTATACGTATGTTTACAGTGCATTAGTGAATTGATATCACATGACAGCTGCTGCTACATTCTCTAGCGAGTGGGCGGGATAACACTACAGGCAGGATGACAGCGCTAGAAATGATAAAGAAAAAATTTTTTGAGGAAAAATTACAACTCTTAAAAGATGGGTGACCAACACCTGAACAACCAGACCTTCAGCAAAGAAAAGGTCAGAAAAGTGTTCATATTTTCCACAGTGAAAGGTACAAAAGGAAGGATTGACTTTGTGGATGCTCCTCACTGAGGCTGTTCTGAGTTGTTGTTGTTGTCATTTTCTCCGTGTTTCTGTGTTTCCAACACAAACAACGAATGCGCTGCCGTGTCATGAGATATATATTTTTCTTTCTTATTATGAATTTTATATTTTGATAAGCGCATTGAGATGACTTTGTTGTAAATTGCGCAACACAAATAAAGTTGAATTGAATTGAATTGAATTGAATTAACACTTGCCAGCAGAAACATATGAAATTGTCATTGGTGTTGACATTGGTGGTCTCGATTTGGAAAGCCCTGCCTACCCAACCCTAGTGCTCACGGCACATCACTACTGCAGAGGTAGGACTGATGAAATAATGTATTAACGGTATCATTGCAGTCTAAACAAATCTGACGTTGCACACCCTTGAACCAAGCAGCAGCCATGTTTAAACTCCACAATTTGTCAATTTTTTGGCCACTCTTGACTGCTTTTGGCCCATTTTAGTCACTTTTCACTCTTTTCTTGCCACTTTTGGATCATTTTTGGCCACCTGTTTCCATGTCCGCCTTCACTTGCTCGTTGAAAAAACCAAAACATAGCGGACTGGACCGGCCCACTTTGGGTTGACGGCCCATCGGGACAATGCCCGCTTTGCAAGATGGCCAGTCCTGCTAAAAGGGGTGGGATGATACACTGAATTCACGATACAATTGACAATAATAGGCTCGTGATAACAAATTTCTAAAAAAAAAAGAAAGAAAAAAAGACCAAAATGATTGCAGTTTGAAAAATAATCAGGCTTTTATTTGACTTTAACTCTGGACATACTCACATTCACACTCTGGGTATGACCTTCATAATACAATAACTGTCACCACACTGACACCCCCTACCTCACTCACACAGTCTGACATTTTGAACTATTGTCCTATGCTGGTATTTATTTTAATTTTTACTGTCTGCTCTTATACTGTATTGTGTTGCTGCAAGTGTGAATTTCCCCTCTGGTGATCAATATTCTATTCTATTCTATTCTTTCAACCTCAATAGGAATATAAAATATAAAATATAAAATATAAAATATAAAATATAAAATATAAAATATAAAATATAAAATACAAAATATAAAATAAAATAAAATTTAAAAAAAGTAAAATATTTGTTGTATATGGATAATCTTAAAAAAAAATACTCCCCCCTCGCACACGATAACACTTGTACACTATACGTCACGATACATCTGGTGAAGTTATATTAAATTGTGAAATTGTGCAATATATTGTCCCACATTTAACAGTAAACAATTATTTCATTCACAAACCTACTGAGTAGTGTGATTAGGATTCACATAATAAATTCTTCTTTAGTTACTGTAACTGTACAAATCACACATAGACTCACATACACACGAACACACACACACACATACACACACACACACACACACACACACACACACACACACACACACACACACACACACACACACACACACACACACACACACACACACACACACACACACACACACACACACACTCTCACAATAATAGCTGAACAGACAGGGTAGACAGACAGTCTGAGCCAAGAGAATGTGCTAAAGCATCACTTCCACACTCATACAGTCAATGTCAGCATGTAGACGTTGTGTGCATAGACACGCACACGCACACACACGCACACACACACACACACACACACAGACCAAAGCGACATCATCCAACCCTTTGTAACATTTACTCTGTTGTGTATCCAAGTTAAGAGTTCGTCCACAGTGACTGACAGCAATGTTACAGTAAAATCCTGGTAGTTGGTGTTTCCCATTCACTCTCGACCTTACACTTCATTTCTGGGCTCTGTCTCATGAATAAACTGATTGATCATAAAGTGTAATGCACATGAGTCCACAGCTCGGATGTTTAAAAGTGTGATATAGAAGAACATAGATTACGATAATAATTCTGGAGCAAAAAAATGTATTTGTCTTATTCTGTGTTATCAGTGTTAGTTATTTAGTGCTGGCAAATGAATAATTACACAAGTGAATACATGTATGTAAGTATGTGTAAAATAAAAAAAAAGTTATATATAATATTATACAAATAATAATTATTATATATAAAAGTATAATATCATATATATATATAATATAATATGTATAATATATAATCCCTGCGACCCTGAAAAGGAGGTCAAAAGCGGGTTGGACATTGATGGTTGGATCATATATAATTATTAATTGTATACTGATATTGTATAAATATATTATTGATATATAATAATATATAAAGAAAAAAATATATATAACAGATACATAGATATATTTTGGGACCAAAATGATTTATTTTATATATTAATGAAATATGGAAAGTGTCTAATATTTTTAAAATGGTGGTTTTTGCAAATGACACTAATATTATCTGTTCGGGGGAGATTTGCAGCAGCTTTTATTGATGGTCAAAAGTGAATTGCAAAAACTAAAGTGTTGATTTGATGAACACAAATTGTCGCTAAACCAAAAAAAACTAAGTCCATTGAATTTGGAAAATGTGAAATAAATTAAGAGGTATGTTTGGAAATTGGAAATGTGGAAATTGAAAGAGTTTACGAAATTAAAGCTGATATCCGGAGTTTCTGAGAAACGTCTCGATGTCCCGCCCTAAACAGCCTCACTTCCTCCCACTGCCTCTGCCAATCTACTAGAAGCCACGCCTCCACATTTCTGCACGTGCATCGCAGAACATAACAAGATCACATTGTGTCACATTAATATAGGTCTATGGGTCAGGTAAGAGCCATAATCATATTTATGTTTGCTGTTGTGACGCACGGCCTCGTTTCCGTGCACAGTTCCGTTTTCACATTGATTGACAGTCTCAAAAAGAGGAAGTCAAGCCTATTGGCTGTGTGCACTCAGCGATCGTTTCCATTTGTACAGTGGTCTATAGGACGAAGGAGGGACTTACAGTATATACATTAGTGTAGATATAGTCAAAGACTAGTTAGGTAATTTTTCGCATTTCAAAAGAATGATACATATACATAGATTTCTCAGAAACTCCGGATATCAGCTATTAAGTTTCTTGGTGTTGTAATTGATCTTAAGCTCGGCTGGAAACCTCATATCTAATACATGTGCTCCATAGTATCCAGAAGTATTGGAATACTGGGTAAAATGAAATGGTCTGGATCATAAATCACTTCAGATTTTGTACTATGCACTTATTGATCCGTATCTGTCCTACTGTGTTGAGGTATGGGGAAATACATATAAAAACACTTTACAAAAAATAAGTCATAAGGATGGTTCATTATGCTGGGTACCTTTGCTTATACAAATCAATTGTTCCTAAAATCAGGTATTTTAACATTCGGAGACCTCGTTAAATTCAAATCGGGAGAGTTTTGTTTAAAGCCTGGAATAAGTTGTTACCAAGCAACATCCAAATGTTGTTCATGGACAGAGAAGGAACATAAAATCTAAGAGGGAATTGTAATTTTAAACAGCCTACCATCCATTCAACTCTCTTTGTGGTGTGAAATTATGGAATGAACTACTGTAGATAGACATTAAAATGGGCATTAAATTATTCAAGACAATTCAGTTTAACTAAAAATAAATCCTGAATGAAATAAATAAAATACTAAAACACTAAATAGTACAAAAAAGAAGAAGAAGCCTAATCATTTAAATTCTGGCTCTACTGTAAACAATGCACAACTGTATAATAATTCCTTTTCTTTTTAAAAGTGCAGCTGAAAATGTATTTTGTGCCTTCTCAATTGAACTTAAAAAAAATAGTCAGTGTACTGTATTTACATCAGACATTTGTTTGGACCAGCAGAGGCCACTGGTAACCCAGTGGTCAGTTGGGATGCAGCTTTTCTAGCAGTGAAGAAGAGATGCTATGCGAGCAGACAGAGCTAATAGAAAAACATGACTTTACAGATATTCAAGTAATATTACAGATATTCTTTAGGTGCTAAAGGGGTAAGGAATCATTCATGAACATGTTTGAGAGTAGTAGGTGATTCTGCCCCCTACCTACGCTTCTGGACGGATAAATTATCTTTGACATGATGTATCAGGCATTTTTTTCCACGCTACTTGCTTACAATGAGCTGACCAACTGTGGCAATGTCAGGTCCAACGTCACTCTCTTGGTTGCCAGTTTGTAATTACAATCAAATGCAGTACCGGTAACATGCAAATGGAGTTGCCAGGGTGGGGGCCATCTAGCGGCCAGGGGGCCCTAAGCAGCCGCTTAGTCTGCCTATAGGCTGGGCCGGCTATGCCTGGCGTGACGCTCACGTCACGTGTGAGTGACGTAGTTCCAACAAGAGAAGGATAAATACATAGCGCCCTTTGCTGTTTAAAAAAAAGTACTGCGATTCAATTGAGTATCGGTATGAACCGTGACACCCATGAATCGAATATGAATTGCCTTACGATTAATCTTTACATCCCTAGTATTAAACTTCAAGTAGTTCTTTTTAGGCTTTCACTATGTTCAGCATGAGCTGAATTCACCATCACCAGTAGCAAAGCACTGAGATTATCTGCATAGTAATGTCATGTAAAGCTTGAAATGACTCAGCAGCTCCATCAGAATAATCTTCCGTCTTCACTAAACACTCATTCAGTTGATCAGCATGTACTATGGCTTGGTAACCAGCAGTCACATGTAAATACCCCATTTATCCCCAGCAGGGATTTATTCAGCCTTCTGCACATTGTAAATTAAAACATGTGATTAGCTCCCGTGTCCAGCAGATGTTCAGCACAAATAGTGAATTACTGTGTCCAGTCTGACAGTAAAATGAACCACACTAACGACAAGAAAACGTGTCTATTTTTACCTTATGCATTTTGACTGAGGTGCCTTTATGTAACAACAAAACAACAAAAATACCTCCTGACTCAGGCAGCGATTTGACAGCTTATTGACTGGAGCTGCACGAGGCTGCTTTAGGTAGAGCCCTAACAGGAGGGGAGCGTTCTGGTGTGTGTGGTAATGTAGCAGCGCGGCCCCAAGAGAGCCATCATGTGTTAGTCAGGGTCTGTGGACGGAATCCCACAGGATCTGCACGCTGACGCCACAGCAGCGGTGCAGACTCTGAATCAGAGAAATAGAACGGAGCATATCCGCAAACTCACACAAACAGCATTATTTCACACAAGCACGCACACACATTCACACATGCACAGCCGGCGGAGCTGCTTTCTGACTCGGTGAGCAACTCGCTGAAGGAAATAACCACAGAAAAACAAGGCATCAGCACATTTCTGTAATTGTGGACCATCACATCACGTTAAAACCCTTTTTAAACCATTTTCCCTTCAAATGAATGTGAGGGAGGAGCCAAGTCTGCCAGCCATATTGTACTGCTTTGTCACCCAGAACAATTCTGTTCTTTTTTAAGCCAGTCTGGCTGATCCAGCTATTATAGTGGGAGGAAAAGGGGATAATAAAGACAGAGCAGCAGCTGATCCAGACATATTAGTGCAGTTAGCTAATTATTCATCAGCATAAATGGGCAGAAACATGCCAAAAATAGTAAATTACTGTCCCAAAGTGAAGAGAAGGGAGGACGGGAAACAGGAAGGTGGGCTGAAGTCCCAGCAGGAAGTATATTTCACTTTCAATCTATTGAATGCAGCAGTTTCTACTTGCTTGCTTGAGTAAGAATTAATGACACGTAAAAACACAATAAAAAGCCTATATTATATGATTTCCTGCCCTTTTCAGAGAGAAAGTAAGGGAAAAAAAATCTAGCTCTTTATACTATTTTTGGCCTCAGCCACCAATAATAGATCAGCAGAAATAAATGTATTATTTTAGTTTTTTTGGTAGGGTAGATGTTGTCAGGGAAGAGGAAGGGAGGTAGCTACTTTAACATAGCTTTGACTTTTAAATGAAGTCAAACAAAATGAATGCAAAACAGATATGAAAAAGCACAAACTTAAAATGCATCAAAGGTGTCCATCAAAAAACACTCACAGAAAAGAAAATTAAATAACTCAAAGGACTGACTGACAGAAAGAACCAACGTGGCACAAGGACTGAAACAGGACCAAGAGACGTTTCAGAAGACAATAGACCAACAAACACACTTTAAGTAGTGAGATAAGGCAACCGGGAGAGGAGGCACACCTGAGTGAAAACAGGAGGGAGCCTAATCATGAAAACCGAACAAGCAGAAAGGCACATTAAAGCAGAAAGGCACATTACTACATTATTAAATCAGTGATGCTCCACATGTGGCTCTTTATGTCTTAATTTCAATTATTATTCCCCCAGAAAACCTTAAAAAAGAGAAACTTTAACCAGTTTTTTTTTTTTTTTTCCTTTGCTCATTTTGCAACTTCCTTTGTCCCATTTTTACCACTTTTCAAAAGTTTTTCCTGACTTTACCTACCGTTGCCAATAGATATTCTTTTTTTGACACTTTTGTATAATATGGGTCCTTTCTTAAAATTTTTTGACCACTTTTCATCCCAATAAGCTACCAAATAAATACCACTTGTTTCCTTTTTTCCTGCATTTTGCCTCTTTTGTTCCACATTTTTTTCTCTCCCTTTTTCACTATTGTTTGCCACATTTTGCCTAATTAGCTATTCTTTGTCATAACATACCACCTGGTTCCCCTTTATTTGTCCATTTTTTGGCCCCTCTTGACTGCTTTTGGCCCATTTTAGTCACTTTTTACTCTTTTTTGCCAATTTTTGTCAATTTTTGGCCACTTAAAAAAACCGGCCCACTTAGGGTCGAAGGCCCACCGGGACGTTGCCTGGTATGCCAGATGGCCAGTCCACCCCTGCTTGACATCCATGCAGCCTTCCATGGTCTCTGATGTTTTAATTCCCTAAGTTTTTCCTCATTGATGGAATAAACTAATAATAAACACCTGCTGTGGTGCCTCCAGCAGGTTGTTATTCTTTGGCTGAAGGTGCTGCTCTGACCATACCTTCTGTGACATAACCACCTAGCAACAGCAAGTGTTATGCATCACTATAATGCATCCATCAAACAAGCAGACCAACAGAGTGTGCATTGGAGCTCCACATACTGTATTATATCAGCATAAATACACTTAAAAAATGTTTAAAAAAATGAAATGGGCGGGGAAAAAATACTGGATTGTAATTGATAGTGGGGAATTGGCTACATATATCTATTACAACAACTTTGTACACACACATGCAAGGCCACACGCACACACACACACACACACACACACACACACACACACTCAAGCAAAATCAATACAACTTTAACCCAACAAGAAACAACAAAAGTTATTTACTCCAAAAATTGCAGATAAGCCGATAAAGGAAATGAGAGACTTCCTCAGACAAACACGCCCAAACGACACGCATGTGTCAACCCGTATACGCACAATGCACACACGCAGACACACTGTACCAAATGGGTGGAGGAGGAGCTGCCCTTCTTGAAACCACGGCATTCGCCGAGTACTCCAGGCCTAATCTGTGGGGAAAGATAAAAGTGTGGAGTAATTTTGGGAGCATTAGCGCTGCTTCTGCTGGATTTCTGTTGGCTGGCTGATAAAGCCAGAACACTTACAACAACATCCTCCCTTCCCTTCTGCCGCCCAGCCCCCAGCTCAAAGCCTTCTCTCTATTTATTCCTGCCATTCTTCTTCATCCAGTAATGCATATACACGGCTACACGCATCATCGAACAGCCACCTCATCACAGGGGCTTTTCTGCTATTAAATGAGACAATGAAAAAGACTGGGAGATTTTACTTTATATTGTTTGAGATGGGAAATTGAAGTCGGGGTTCGACCTGTGAAGCATGGAGCCCCAGAGGAAAGGGAGAACCTGGATGACTAATCAATCACCCGAGGCTATAATGTCTATTGATTAGCTTTAAATAGAAGTAAGGGATCGATTTGGTGAAGGTGCTACAGAGAAGGACCTCGTTATTGAGTTGAAATGAATGGCAGAAGACTTCAGTGACGGCCCTGAGTTGCTGCTTTGAGGCTGTATGACATAAACACACAGAGAGAAAACAACATGAAATAGCAAAACAATAATTTAGAGACAACAAAGCCGACAGAACTATAGGACTATAGCCTCCACTTTTGTATGGCAATTTCATAAAACACAAAAGTAGCACTCGAGAAACAATAGTTGAAGTTTGCTTTGCAGTGTTTGTGGACAAAACAACACGTTTATACTCGACAAAAAACCCCACACCCACACAGCCATGAACAAAACTCTCATAGCGCTCTACATCCACTCAGCAAAAACGGAGCATTGTCTTTTTAAGTGGTGCTTCAAAGCCTCTGGTGCAGTCAAACATGATTATATGCCCACATTTCCCCAACCCATCCTAAATCTTATTCATTGTCATGCCACAACTAAACTCTCCATTTGGTCTGACACTCCTGATAAGGACTCTCTCTGACACTTCATAAAGCCGATAATGCGATAAATAGCCTGTAGCTGTACAACATTCTTTCCTCACACGATAGTGACAATGTGATTTAGCTTGCAACCCCTAAACATCATCATTTTTTATAACTTAAACTAGTGTGATTGATCCGTGGGAAGGTTATGGTTGAAAATTAATATTGCTCTTACATTTTCTCCCCTCAAAGTTACTTTAGTAAGTGTGCCCCTAGGCTCTGTCCTGGGGACCCTTCACTTTAATATTCACCTCCTCCTTTCGCTGTTAGTCTTTCATTCATTCCTTTATTCATTCACTCAGCCTTTATCTGTTTCCACTTTTTAAAGAACAGGTTCCCCTGGTGCCCATATGTATCTCACTTTGGGTAGTAGACCTGGCACACAATAAACAGAATGCCAGCCCGTTACAGGGCAAACACACAGAGACGGACACACGCATTCATACGCCTTTCACCTCCTATGAGCAAATTAGAGACTCCAACCAATATAAGATTTTGGAATGTGGAAGGAAGTTTCTGTTTCATTGTCTTTCCCTATTTACCGGCTATAAAACCTCCAAAAATCATACCAAACATGTAATAAAGGGGTAAAAGATTCAACATCTATTACCTCCGCCAACAGCAAAGAGTGAAGCGAAGAACGGTAAGGTTATGTTTTACCCTCCATTTACTGTATCTGTCAATCTGTCAGTCTGTCATTCATTCTGTCTGTCAGTAAGATAACTTGAACAGTTATGAACGGATTTGAATGAAATGTTCAGGAAAATAGATAAATGGGACAAGGAACAGGTGATGAAATTTTGGGTTACGTTGAAAGCGTAATGTCTATTTGCTAAGCTTGATAGACATCCAGTTACCCGTTTTACAAGAAGAATAACATGGAAATATGGTCCCAAAAAATACAAGTGAGTGTTTAGTCCATGTCATTTAGGTATTTCCATTTCATTTTGCACAAAATGTGATTACATAGCAGGAGATTTAGTACCAGGTTAAGAGCGTAATTTGACAAATTAAATACTTGCTAGACATTCAGTCACCCTAGCATTTAAATGTGTGATTGTCCCAAAACATGCCTGTGAGTCCTTATATAATAATATGTCATATTGGGGCCTGATTTTAAATGAAGAGAGGGAAAATCAGCTCAGATTTGATTTTCTTTCCTCTGTTTTCCGTGATCATGAATAATCAGAGAACATGCACTCTACACAGAAAGGTCCAAGGTCCATCCCAACAATCAAACCTAGAGCTATAAGTGTGTTCTGCTACACAACAGATTGTTGGCGATACGTTACAGTGACTAACGCATCGTCAACATCGTTATTACCCAGTAATATATCATCCAAAATGAAGATGCCTTCTTCATCACCAGAACACATCACTCCCATTCTGTAGCAGCTTGTTGGTTTCCAGGTAAATTCCTTGTGGACTTCCTGTTTAAAATACAGAACATGCACAACCTTGTCCTTTCCTATGAATACAAACTCTTCCCGACTGACACTTCCTGTCATAACCTCTGATCTTATCAAGTCTCTCCCTACATTTGACTGCCCTTACTGCCTGTCTCACCACGAAGGGGAGCTTTTTTTAGCTGCTTGTCGGATTAGGAAATCACTTAACTCAGTTTAAACATCATCTCACCCTAGATAATCCTCTCACTGGACCCAAGCTGGAAATTAATCAGTTTAAGAATCACTTTTAAATATCATTATAATAACAGTATCCAATTGAAATGTTTCATTGTTCTCTATTAAAAAAGTTCAAATATCACCCCATCCATCCATCCATCCATCCATCCAACCATCCATCCATCCATCATCTGAACAGGCTTAGTCTTAACAGGGGTTGCTGACTAGCTTAATGTAAAGTTATAGGCATGATAAATACACATCGGTCTATGAGCAGTCCATCACAGGGCCAACCACACTCACACCTACATTCACACTTAAGGCTCAGAACACAGGGTTGAAGGAAACCGAAGCAGAAGGAAAATACAGATATACAGTATGTCGCACAGATCAGGAGCAAACCAGAATGTCTTTTCACTAAGATGCAAAGGTACAAGAATCCTCACACTCATGTAGTGCAAGAAATACCTTTTAAAGCTGCGGTATGTAGAATCGTGAGGCGCTCCACGCTCCCACCTCCCCTCCTGAACAAAACTCTTGTGTGCACGCACACACTGTGGAACTCTTTGCAACTGTTTTCTCCATAGAGACTAGTAGCAAATGTAGGAACTTTATCTTGTGGCATTGAAGAGTTTTCTGATGTTTTAGAGACATAAAAGGACGTATCACTTGTTGCTGTGAGGACAGCAAGAGGGTCAGAGTCACAGCTGCTGCTCAAACACAAGCAACCGAGCTGCAGCTGATCTCAGCTGATCAAGGCAGACACACTCTATCTACACTGCAGATGAATTGGGTCTGTTCTTTTCACCTTAAATAAGCTATTTATTCCGTCTGTTCTCACTCTCTCTCTCTGACTCGAGGCAGACTGCACTGACTGAAAACAGATCGCTGGCAGTTTGCTGCACACACCGACAGCGTTCCTACGTTTGTGCCTTTATTCTGTTGCTTCTCCACCTCTGTCTTCCTTTTTCCTCTTGATTTGCCATGTAACCGCTGTGTCAAAAGCCGCATTAGAGACTTCAGCTAGAATATAGAGCCATGGGACTGTCCGTACTCTCAGATCCAGAACGCGCATCGACTTTTGACGAGCAGCTCGAGCAGCCAATAGTAATGCTTAAAACAGCTGATGGGATCGCCCTGTTGGTAGAAAGATCTCTGATTGGCTGAAGTCCAGCGTCATGTTTCTGTATTTCTAAAGCTCATTTACAGGGATTCACTGTCCACTCAGAACACTTTGGACCATACCTGTCAAGTTTTGGATTTGAAAATAAGGGAAATTTTCTGGCGCCCGCTACCAGCCGTCCCACCCACCCAACCAAGCTCCAGTATTCCTTATATTTTAAGATAGGTGTACAATAAATCTAAAATACCCACTAATCAACCACTTACTAAATACAATTATGTGATTAGAATCTGGTAAATCAACCTTTTTTAAAATTGAAATGCTGTGAACATTCCTACTAGGGCTGGGTGATATAGACCATAACTCATATCTCAATATATTTTCTCAAAATGGTGATATATGATATAAATCTAGATAATTTTATCAAATGAAGTCTGACCAGAAAGACAATTCTGGGTTAAATTTGCTAATGCAAAATGCTACACAGGGACATTTATTAACAAACAGCTGATCAATATGTGCACTCAGAAATCCATCTAACTGAGCTTTACATGTTGTTCTGAGAAGTATAAGCAGGGACTCCTAAAACTAGTATTTGATACATAATAAGCTATTATATATATATATATATATAGAAATAGAAAACTCGATACATCTTGAATCTTGATATATCGCCCAGCCCTAATTCCTAAATTATAAAACAGCCTAAATAAAAACATAAATGTGTATATGAAGCACATGTGTTTATTTAATATACTTACAGTTTATATACAAGTCAACACGTTGAATATTTATTATTAATTTCACGTTGCTTGTCTTTAAGTTAGACATTAACATTTTATTTTCATTACATATTTTCTTTTAATTTCTCATACTCACTCATGTGATTCTCTGGTATTCACTAATGACTTATTAGACACATTTGTTGCAGACTTTACATTCTTTAACACTTTTATAAAGCAGTGTATATTTGTGGAGCTTGTGATTGGCAGACTTTTCATGGTGACTTACGTGGTTCCTTCCACTGTGAGAGACGTTAAAATCTCAGTTATTAATCTAACAGAATGTGAAGATAAACTCTCTGTCACATTTTACAACATATTTTCACCAGTTCTTAGTTTTTTTCGCCGGAACGTCTTCATTTATCATCTCTGTTCTGAGTTGTTTCTGGGTTTGTTGCTGCTGTCAGCACTAATCTCGCGAGAACTGCCACTCAGGCCATTTCAGGTGGTTGTTCGATCCCTACCGAGTCCTGCTCGGTAAGGATCGACATGTTTGAGGGCATGGGCTACAGGAACCCCTTCCCCTCCCTATAACAGTAGATTTAAAATAGTAAAATCAAAATAAAGACACAATTAAGACTAGGAATTAAAAGAACAAAGTTAAAAAAAAAAAACTCCAATAATACGGGTCCAGGACTCAGTAAAGAGGAAAGGGTCTGCATCTTTATCATGAGAATGGAAACCAGATTATTGCCCCACCCAATTTTAATATGTCATAAAAATAAGTAATTAAAATCTTGATATAAAAGATCAAGTGCTTATAGCGGGATGTGGAGGAGGGGGTTCGGGAAGAAGGGTTTGGGGGTATCTGGGGTTAGGGATAGGTGAGGGGAAGGGAAGGTTAGGGTTAGGGTAAGGAGAAATGGGTTAGGGTTAGGGTAAGGAGAAATGGGTTAGGGTTAGGGTTAGGAGAAATGGGTTAGGGTTAGGGTTAGGAGAAATGGGTTAGGGTTAGTCTTTGGGGTTAGGGTAACGAAGGATTACGGGTAGGGTAACAAACGACACTTAATGACAGCCTTTGTGAAACCTTATTCATACTAATGACAGATGTCATGTCATAATAATGACAGCCTTCATAAAACTTCAAGTAAAGTGTCACAGTCTATTGTCCCACACTCTTCTACTCATTCTCCTACAATGGCACACTTTTAAAACCCAACACAGACTGACAGGTGCACACAAACCTTCACACTCACCAGTCCTGAAGCAAAGAACACTGCCAACAATGCGAGACAGGTTCCCATGACGATCAGCAGCAGGAATACGATGAGTGGATGTTGCTGGCTCATCCTGTAGTAGGACTCATACAGCCAGTCCTGGGGCTTCTCCCCTTCCATGCACACCTCCGCCTGGAACGCCGAGCACCCGTCCCCCAGGCTCTCAGGGCCTTCAGCAGATTCAGCCCCATCGTTCTTCTCCAGCAGGTAGCGTCCTCGGGTCCACAGGGCTTCCTGCCACATCAGGCCGCCGCCTATATTAGAATGGTGTTGGCTTGCTTTTCAGTCAAGAACAAAAACAAGAGGAAAGAACCACAAAGTACAGATTTAGTAGAGATGTGCAGATTATAGGAGATGCTCCACCACCAAGCCCTCACCTGTGGACGTCCACTCGCTCTTTGTCTGCTTTCAAAAAAGTTGCCAGTGAAGGATGAACGTCCGAGTGAAGACGGGCCAACTCTCCAGCTCTGAGATCCTGGCTCACATCTTTTCACAAACTGAGTCAGGACAGGAATAAAATACAATCTTCTTCTTCTTTCAATCTGTGCAACTCCACAGGGGACGAATGAGAGTTATTATTTTTTTTTTTTTTATTGGCGTCCTCAAGCTCTCCCGCTTCTTCTTGCCTCTTAGTGTTTGCTCAGTAAAAGCAGGGAAACAGGCAGCTTCAGCTTACTGCTTATTGTGGCTGCAACGAGGCAACATGTTTCTCTGCTGAGGAGCAGATGAGAACTGAGAGAAACAGAGAGAGAGAGGGAGAGAGAAAGAGGGTCACACTGGGAGGGAGGAAAAGATGGAGAGTGCACCAGTGTGTGTTAGTGTGTGTGTGTGTGTGTTGGAGAGAGAGAAAGGGAGAGAGCTCATAGTTAAAAAGTGTGTGTGCATGGGTGTGTGCGTGCGTGTGCGTGTGCGTGCGTGCACACAAGTGGAAATGTGAGAATGGTGATGTGTGAGATTAGCTAATGTGGAAGTGAGCTGGGTAATGACTCAAGACCGGAGGACTCTGTGCCTGTGTGTGTGTTTCTAAGGTACAACCAGAAGAAGACATTTACATAAGAGAGAGAAGGAGAAGAAGTGTGAAGTTGGCAGGAGAGGGGAGAAAAGAGGAGTGTGTGTGTGTGTGTGTGGGTGTGTGTGTGTGTGTGTGTGTGTGTGTGTGTGTGTGTGTGTGTGTGTGTGTGTGTGTGTGTGTGTGTGTGTGTGTGTGTGATGAGCAGTACCAAACTAAGGAAGCAGGGTTGTAACAGCTGTGCTAAACCAAGAAAAGAGATGAAGTGCGAGAGAGCGGGGAAAGCAAAAAAAGGAAGCCAACCGGTAGACGACAATGAAATAAAAAGTGCAGGAAAGCAAGACACATGCAATGTGGGGCAAAGAAAAAAGAAAAAGAAAAAGAAGAAGAAAAAGAAGAAGAAAAAGAAAGAGAAAAAGAAAAAGAAGAGGAAGAAGAAGAAGAAGAAGAAGAAGAAGAAGAAGAAGAAGAAGAAGAAGAAGAAACAAAGGCAGGAAAGGGGGACGAAAACCTCAGGAGACGGAGACAGTGTGGGAGGAAAAGACACATGTACTTCGAACAAGAGAGAGAGGGAAGGGGGAGGTGGAAAAAACTGATAATGAGTGAAAGTTTGTGTCAATGGTGACAGATGTAAAGATGTAACGATACAGGATCACAGGGTATTCCTCTGCCGCCACCTATTCTAGCTTAGCTTCGGACGCCTCCTCTGCCACAGAGGGTTCATCCTCGCCTCGCTGTGCTGAGAGCAGAAAACGTGTCACATCCTCGTCGCTAGCTTTGAACGTCGACCTGCAGAAGAGGGAATCGGTGAGTGAGGAATGGAAATAGAACACTTTGAAAGCATCCTTTTTCTCTTTGTGTCTGTGAACGACACAACGCTATCAGGAAGAGTAGATAAAGTATAATGTTCACGTTAAATCACCTATTCTTTAGTTACAATCCTGAGTGGTAGTAAAGGGCTGCAGTTGGTCTCATTCATCCATTGACACACACTCAATCCTTCCAGAATGATCATGACCCTCCTTTCAAACACACATTCATTGTGGTGACATCTCAACCATAATGCAAAGGATTATAGAATATAACTAACCCATTATAGGTTCATTTAGTTTTAGTCATAGTCTTTTAACTAACTTAGTTTTAGGCAAAAATTCAGAGGTGAAAGTAACAGATTACAAGTACTCAAGTTACTGTAACTGAGTTGCTTTTATGGTTACATGTACTTTTTTGAGTATATTTCACGAATAAGGTGTCATGAAGGCTGTCAATAAGTGTTGTTCGCTAAATTATGACGCCTTTGGAGCTATGTTGGCATTTTCTGGGTTAGGTGGAGGGATCTAGTGGGGTTTGGTAGGGTTAAGGTTAGGGATTAGGGTAACGAAGGGTTAGGGTAACGAACAACACTTAATGACAGCCTTCATGACAGGTGTCATTCAGTAAATGTACTTGTACTTAAGTACGTTTTAAAAGAAAGTAAAGTAATTTGTTACATTTATACGAGTAAGTTATTATTTTTTTGTTTAAAAAATAATTGTACCTTATGACAAACCTTTTATTTTGTACAGATGCTTTTAATTGTGGTAGATTTAATCTCTTCCTTTTTAACTTTATACATGCAATGTCTAATGTATGTAAGGGAACCATGGGGAGATTTATTATAAAAAATATACTGTACATGGGGGGTGAAAGTAACGAGTAGCTTTTACTTTGATTACTATTTAATTAAGCTACTTTCTACTTGTACTAAAGTATTTTATGTATGACTTACTTGTACTTGTACTTGAGTGCAATTTCAATCAAGTAACAGTACTTCTACTTGAGTAGGATATATTGGTACTCTGGCAAAATTTAGTCATCAGGATTATTTCAGTTATAGTACAGTTTTATTCAACTAAATTACATTAAGATTTTAGTCAACTATCTGTAATAGTCAAATAAAATGTAAATCATAGCAGTTTGTGCATTTTTTTAAGCTTTGATTTGATTATTATTATTTATTATTATTATTTATCAACTGATATGGGATGGTATAAAGGCTTGTTCCACCTTTCCCGTTTGATTGAATAGCTTAGAAAAAATAAACTTAGTTGTGATTGGATTTCGTCCCATGTGAACATTAAAGTTCAGTTTTTATTAGTAAATGAAAATAATATGTTTTGATTTAGTTGTTGTTTAGTTAAAACCTTTCAGTCAACAAAATGAACACTGCTCTACAGCGTTTAAGCCTTCCTCTGATTTTCTACAATTCTTCCAACTGCACATTATTTAGTCACTAATGGTGATTGAGAAGCCTTTCTTTATATGTTTTGTTTTAATGTTGCTCAGCCTTCTGGAAAAGTACAGGAAATAGAAACAGGTTTTTTTTTTTTTTTAATTAAAAGAGCTCGGAAAGGAAAATTAACAAAATGAAGATACCAGTATCGTAACTGGTTGTACCCTTCTGTTTGTGCTATAACAGCATAGCTGTGTGGTAAATAACTGAAATGAATTCAAACACAATTATCTGAGTCTTGTCTTGTAGAAACAAAGTTAAAAAAAAGATAAGTAAAAATTGAAATGAAAAAATAAATAAATAAAGTACAAACAAAGGTTCAAAACAAAAATAGCCCCCCCCCAAAAAAAAATAGGGACAACACAATCACATGGAAAATTATGTTTCTATTTTTGTGTGATAATAATAATAATACATTAATTTTATATAGCGCTTTTTTGGACACTCAGTTGCTTTACAGAATTATGGGATTATTTTTTCACTCCACACTTAGTGGTGGTAAGCTACTATTGTAGCCACAGCTGCCCTGGGGCAGACTGACGGAAGCGAGGCTGCCATAGTGCGTCATCGGCCCCTCTGACCACCACCAACACTCACACACTACATTCATACTAGGTAATGTGGGTGAAATGCCTTGCCCAAGGACGCAATGACAGATACCACTGGAATGACTGCCACCCCACTGGTTACAACAACTTCTTTGTGCTCTTGAAAATAGCTTTCAATGTATTTTGATTGAAGGTTACAGCATGTTGTACTATTACATCTTATTATAATTTGTTTTCCAGGGTTATGCTGCTTTCACACTGAATGCATCACGAAATGTTCGTGCGACCAGATTACATACAAAATCAATGAATAGATGCATCCCAGATGCAAAATTTTTCCTGTGCGGAGGTGCGGTCCGATGCGCGATTCAAGAAAAATATTGAACTCCAGTGACTGCTTCGCATGACGAAAGCCAATCAGAGTCTTTGTTGACAATGACGTCAGGCCGTCAACACAGACACCGGTCTGTTCGCCCATTCAACCATGGAGTAGAAGCTGTGTGTGACCACCTGGAGCTGTATGACACGGCCTTTATCACCGGAACCGGACTAGGAAGGATTTGGCGTGGAGGAGAATCAGCGAGGAGGTGGTAGTAGCAGGTAAAAGTTCTCTCTGTAGCACTGAGCTCGGACAGCATTAGCCACTAATCACACCGGCTTTTTTCACTGGTGGTTTATGTTAATGAGAGGAGAAAAAGGTGCGTAGCTCCTCGCTTCAGCAAGCAGTGAAACTCACCGAGTAGGATGTGTCGCTGGTGGGCGGGGCTTCACTTCAAACACGCATATGAAGCAAATGGGGAAATTTTGTGATCCTGCAAAAACCTGCGTGCGACAAACGCGTCCAGTGGGTTTCGGTTAAGGTGATCAATCCCATTGACTTACATCGTTTTGAAATTTGTTCAAAGCAGCTCAACACAAGTGCTTGCCATGAAGCAACAGAAAGAAAACATTTTGTGCCAAGCAGCATGAAAAAAATTGTTCCCGCCAGCACAAAAAATAAGAGGAATTTGTGTTGCCAAGCACGAAAAATTACGGAGTCATTTTCGGAGCCGTTTCTCTATCTCTGTCAGACTGGGCTGGGAGGGGATGACAATACAGACAATGCAAAAGCAACACTCTTTAAGAAGAGAGGGTAATCAGGAAGATGGCAATCACCTGTGATTCTACACGTTTACACACTCATAAAACTGGGGTGCAATACACAAGAAGAAGGGAATATAACACATACACAGAAAGAGTGACTGGGTGGGAGAAGTACAAACAAGAGGTCAGGAACTAAAAAAGCCAATAAAAACTTCAACAGAAAAAGAGCCTATCCAAAGCTTGAACCCACGACCATTAAAATACCAGAATTATAGACTGAAACTAACTCAAAGTACCACTGAACAATCAAATACCAAAATACATACACATAGACATAGCACATGATCGCCTGGTTTAGATTGGCCACACTATGAATTGGACAAACACCATGCTCTATGGACAACATTCACCAACAAGAATCAAACCAAATAACAACCAAACATCCATCCATGGCTCAGGTTAGGTGTCGTATCATTCATTCAGGTTAGAGTCAGTGGATAGACTCCAAGCAATAGATGTTTGTGTGTTGAAGTGTCCTTGGGCAAGAGACTGGAACTGAAGTTGATTACAGTGGACAGCCAGGCCCTCGCAGGCAGGTCTGTAACAGTGGGTGTGTTAGTGTGAAAGGGTGAATGTGGCTGACAATGTAAAACTCAATAGAACACATTCTGTTTATATAGGAGCTTTCTATATTATCATGTCTATGTACCGTGTAAGCTCTTACCAAGCAATAGCAACAGACGAAATAAACAGAAAACAACTGGGCAAAGAAGTGACTGGATTCTGTCAACATTTCTGAGCTTTGCCCAGATCGTTAGTAATGAGACCTGTGACAACTCGCAATTTAAAAGATTGTTGATTTTAAGCAGGTGAAATTGTTACTTTGGAAACCCCCGAAATATCTAATAAAGTAATAAAAAAATAAATAAATAAATAAGGGCCTAAGGCGGGCATACATTGTTCGATTTTTTTCAATCATTGTACTCTGCTCCAGCTGGAATATTTGCATTTCACGATGCATGTTCTCACACTATACGGACCGACACTCTGACGCAACCTGACCGCTCACGTTGGAGTCTTGTATCCGGAAATGCAACGATAAAATTAGAAGAAGAAGAAAAACTCTGAAGCATCGCTATTAAAACAGAAAAGTGCTGCCTCGGCAGTTTGTGCCATTCTCTGCAGAGAAGCTTCAACAACGAAAAAGCAGCAACGATTTCAAACAGGTTTGATTTTCTTGCGACAATACGATTGCTGATCTGGAGCTGATCTTAAGCTTGTATACTACACCAGCGATTCTCACCTGGTGGGTCGCGAACCTGTACTGGGTCGGTTGCGGACAGCTTGACAAAAATAAATAAATACTTAATGTCTCTCATGTTGGACTTGTCTTTTATTTTGAAAGAAACTTCTCTTTTGACAGGCATGATGTGAAATGCATGTTGCACAGGAAAATATATAGATTTGTGGGTAAACTTTGACATTACGCTGTAATTATCTGTCATTAGCACGAATAAGGTGTCATGAAGGCTGTCAATAAGTGTTGTTCGCTAAATTGTGACGCTTTTGGAGCTATGTTGGCATTTTCTGGGTTAGGTGGAGGGATCTCGTGGGGTTAGGTAGGGTTAAGGTTAGGGATTAGGGTAACTAAGTGTTAGGGTAATGAACGACACTTAATGACAGCCTTCATGACACCTTATTCATGCTAATGACAGGTGTCATGTAATAATGACAGCATAATGTCAGCCTGTATGTATAAAACTTTGTGTAAAGTGTTACCGATTCATGTTTTAAAAAAAGATGATATATGGTGTGTGTGTTTTCAACAGCTAATTTTGAAAAAATAAAAATTGGATAGTTGAATTCTAAAAAAAAAAAAGTGGGTCGCCATTTAATTACTGTGGCAAAATGTGGGTCCCAGGGTGACACCAGTTGAGAACCCCCGTACTACACGACACACGATTCGGCAGAGACTCAACTTGATCCCAAAAATAGACGCACAAGTTAAAAATCGGCTCAAAATGGGCCAAACATGCAAGTGTATGCACGCCTTTGCACCCACACAAAAAAAGAATCAAATTGGGACAAGTTTACTCATCCATAAAGAGAGCAGCTGCTCCAGAGGAGGACTGGCAGGAGGAGAGTCACACACTCAGTGTCAGTAACATCAGAATACTAACCAGGCAGTCCAAGATCCAGCTTTCTGTGATCACTGAGGATCAGGTTTTCTAGAGAATCAAAGGTCCAAATATTTATTTTAGGGAAAAGGAAAGCCAACCCAATGATTGGATGGGTGACTGACACCAGGAGCCACGCACTCTAATAACCCAGATTCCCTCTGACAAGCTGACGAGCAGCAGGGTGATGCATTTGCAGCCATTCAGTGCTGCTCATTCTGTGCCCTGTAACTGTGAATGTGTCCCAACGGCTTCCTGACCCAGAAGGAAATTGGTGCAAATCTATGCTTCATCAAATCCATCCTCACAACCATTTGGCAATTCTGTGATGAAGAATTAATTTGGGTCGTTTGGAGTTGATACGTGTGCATGTGTGTGTGGCGAGATGACCTATGCGTCCTGCTGGGTTGCTTTGAATGAGTGTGTGGCGTAATGTAATCTAATTAGGTCTTCCTTGACACAACAAAGACAAGATTAATGAACTGAGCTGAGATCCTTGCATGGACACACACACACAGACGCACACACAACTCCCATGACAGATTACTGTGACTCTGTGTGTGTGTGTGTGTGTGTGTGTGTGTGAGACAGAGAGAGTTAGAAAGACAGAGAGAGAGAGAAAAAAACAGCTTGAACTATGAACCAGCTTCCTGTATTTAACTTTTCCTATATTTCAGTGCAATTCATGTTGTGTTTATTGAGCTCTACTGCATTCCAAGCTTACATTAGTGGGAATCCCATTTCCACACTGGTGCCAGACACACAAACTAGAAACAAAAGCTGTGAGATGCAATTTAGACAATGAGCAGAGGCGGAGAAAGCTCAGCCAAACAAACCCAAAGAGCGTCCGGTCGGGAGCGAGCGAGAGAGTGCGAGGCGCACAAATCTGCAGCAGACACATTAAGATCTCCAGTTTCACCGTGTTGTCAAACAACATCCCATCCATCATCTGTGTGCAGCTCCGTTGTTGTGCTATAAATGGGAGATGCTATGGAAGCGTTTATACTACATGGCATTAACAACAGGTGTGGCTGAGCTGACCACCTGCTCCCCACTCGGTTGGTGCACACATGCATGCGGCGCTCAGGGCTGTGACAGAATGAGAGCATGTTGAGGAAGAGCGGCTTTAACGCGCTAATTCTGCATCAACACCATCCTACATAGAGTCATAGTGTCAGTGCAGGGGGCGAGGCAGCGCACGCAGACAGAGCAAGATGGCATCTACGTGCTATGGAACATATACAACTATAACAGGAGGCCATGCTCTGCTGCTCAGCCAATCTGTGCACAAATGAATCCACAAAGAAGGAGATTTTATGGTGAAAACTCAGAATGATTTTTAAAAGCATTTTCAGGACTATTGTTGACTCATTTCAAAAGATATCAGATCGCACCCTTTTCTGGGTCTCTGTTGAAAGCAAGGGTGGACTGGCCATCTGGTGGGCCGTCGACCCCAAGTGGGCTGGTTCGGTCCGCTACGTTGGAAACAGGTGGCCAGAAAAGGTCTAAAAGTGGCAAAAACGTGGCAAGAAAGGAGTGTAAAGTGACTAAAATCGGCCAAAAGCAGTCAAGAGTGGCCAATTAATGGGCAAATAATGAGGAACCAGATGGTATGAAATGACAAAGGGTAGCTTTAATGAGCAAACAATAGTGAAAAAGGGCAAAATGTGGAACAAAAAGCGGCTAAATGTTGGGCAAAAAGGAATGAAGTGGTATTTATTGGATAAAAGTTTGCTTATTTGGATGAAAAATGGCCAAAAAAATGAAAGAAAAGACAAAAATTGGATAAAAGTGTCAAAAAGAACTTGAGAAAAAGAACAAAAAAATTAGAAAAAAGTGGAATCAAGTCTCAGAACCTTTTGAAAATGGGACAAAGGAAGTTGTAAAATGGCCAAAGAAAATAGGTAAAAGGGGTTAAAAAGTTTCCTTCTTTTAAGGTTTTCTAGGGGAATAATAACTTAATGTAAGACATAAAGAGCCACATGTTGAGCATCACTGACCTAATAACAGCTCCTACATGCTGTCGCTGATAATACAGTGACTGGTCTGGACAGAAAATGCCAGGGCAGATTTTTTGTCCCAGTCCACCCCTGGTTGAAAGCGATATTTTGATCTAAATGTGATTTACCAAATTAAATTATAACCAATAATATAATCATTATAGTCAGTTAGTGATCGTGCTACAAATGCAGTCATTAGATTAGGTTGATAATATTTAGCAGAAATACTGATCTGGCCTGACTTTCACGTCATTTACTCTACTACTACTAGTTTTGAGCTAACTCTCATATTCAGTACCTGAGATTGCGTACAGAGAGACATAGTCAGAGGTTCTGCTTTGCTGAATCAATTCATCAATTTATTAGAGATGAACAGAAAATGAATCAACAACAAGATCAAGTCAATAGAACGGGCACTCATCTAATACACAACCATGGGTGTCAGGGTCTGCTCACTCCCTGGGTCTTGAATGTAGATTTCTCAGAATTTTTATTCTATGTTATTTCGTGTTTCTCCTTCTTTTGCCTGGCACATGCAGGCTGCACATGTCTTCTTTTGTTATGATACATAAGACATTTGTGATCGTCAGGGTCAAACATGAGCTCATCAAAGATAAAGACATACACGCAGGAAGAAATGTATAAGTTCACATCTAACAGTATTATTTTAATGAAAAGATGTTTTACATTTACAAATCCAACAATCAGTTTATTGTACTTAGTTAGAGATGTCATTTACTTGTGATTTAAAGCAATACAAATCAAGATTATTGATTTATTCCTTATTATTATTTATCATGTAGGGGTCTATTGTGTCTGTTTATTTGGTTTATTTAGGTATATGTCTATATGAGTTGTTTAACGTGTATTAAGTTTACATTTTAAAATATTATTATTCTTACTTGTTAATAATTTAGACTTTGTGCATTTTGGGTGAAACTGATGTTTTAGTGTTAATCTTACTGTCTGGTGATCGTATCTGTTTTGTCTCTTCGCTTACGTACGTTGCTGTGTTGTTTTTAGATTTAGATTAAGTTGAAGTTAGATGTTCTGAAACTCTGTGTCCTTGTTCTGAAAATGGCAGCCAACAAGTTGGCCTGAATAGATTTTATGAATAGATTTATTGAGTTTAAAGACATATAATTATAGTATTGCACACAAAAAGAAACCATGAATAATCATCCATTCCAACAATATCAACACCATATCAGTCAATTGTCAAATAGTCATTTAAAATCCCCCCCCCATCAAAAACAGGTGACTGAACGTCCACCTAGTGTGCTAAACTAACGACTATGTCAAATTTTGCTCTTATTCTGCCGCAGAGTCACGGCTGCATGTGATTTTGTGCAAGATTAAAGCCACATCGTAGACTTTTTGACCTAAAGAGTTGACCCATATGAGATATTTTAAATGATTCCTCAGGCCAATATACAGCACTTGACAATATCAATGATCAGAGCAGGGTTTCCCTCTTGAAATACCAACTACAGTATGTAAGTTTGGAGAGATGGACCGTCGTTGGCCAGGTCATGTGACCTGGAGAATGTCTGGAGAACGTTTCACTTTACAGCAGTCACGTGACCACAGGCTCGGATATACTCATGGAGCTAAGGCTTTTGCTAAAATTTTTCACTAAGTGGTGCTTTTTGGTCACTCCATCACTTTATTGCTCCACTGACGCAATGACCAGGGAACAGCGTGTGTGTGTGTGTGTGTGTGTGTGTAGAAGCGGTGAAAGAGGAGAGAGAGAGAGAGAGGTCTGATCTCTTCTTTTCCTTCTTCTCCAGCCATATGTTTATAGCAGTTATCATAGACAGCTCTGCTTTTACAGTTTAAATTATCAACCTACAGAGTTACTAAAGGATGAGTTCACTCAGAATGTAGGCTTATTCAAGAAGTTAACTGCTTTAATTTTGCCCCGATAAATTGAGGAAGTGTAGTACAGCCCTCTGCTGCAGCCGTCTGCACCTGGGGGAGCAGGGAGGTGCTGCTACCGCGGATCTACAAACAGTGAAGGATGGGAGAGTTGTCGCTTGAAGTGGCTTCATTTTTTTCAACTTTGAGCGACGAGGTGGTGCTTGACCTAGTCGCTCAAATCACGCAAGTCACATCGCTTGAAGGGGGATAACTTGAGGTTGCGTCATTTACATTGATTTGAATGTAATCTAGTCGCTTCAATCACTTCAGTTGTGTTCAGTGTGAACGCACCTTCAGGCATTTCACACAAGCAACAGATTCCTACTTACATAAAACTAACTTTACTTTTCTTCAATAGTGAGTGGATGATCTTTCTTCAACCAACAGGTCAACTACTGTCTGCATACACAATCAAACGCCAAGGGAGGCTGACCCAACTGACTAGAGATGTAACGATTAATCATAAGGCAGTTAAAAATCGATTCATAGGTATCACGGTTGATATCGATTTTCTGAAAATTGAATCGCAGTACTTTTTTTAACCAGCAGAGGGCGCTATCCACAAGTGTAGGCGGCGGGCGGAGTCTGCCGCCATCTCCTCTTAAATATGTTAATAAATGATTCCTTACTCCTTTAGCACCGAAAGAATATTTGTAATATTACTTGAATATCTGTAAAAGTAACGCTTTTCTATTAGCTCTGTCTGCTAGCATAGCTTCTCTTCTTCACTGCAAGATATCTGCATGCCAACCGACCACTGGGTTACCAGCGCCCTCTGCTGGTCCAAACAAAAATGACGTAAATCAGGGCAATCACGTTTTTTTTTTTTTTTTTTTAAAGTCCAATTGTTAAGGCACAAAATACATTTTCAGTTGCACTTTTAAAAGAAAAAGAACTATTATGCAGTTTTGCATAGTTTATTATAGAACCAGAATTTAAATTAATAGGCTTCATTTTCATTTGTATTATTCCTTTATTTATTTCATTCAAGATTTATTTTTAGTTAAATTGCATTGTTTTGAATAGTTTATCAAGGAATTCTTTTGACAATGAAAAATAAAAGGAAAATAGTACAGTATTTTTTTAATTTGTCTAGAGTCCCATTTTGTAAAATAAATCGTGAGAGAATTGTATTGTGAACCCAGTATCGCGAATCGAATCGTATCGGGAGTTGAGTGAATCGTTACATCCCTACAACTGACTGATTGTTGATTTTTGCGCTTGTGGCCACTAGGGGCGCTTGACGTGAAACTTACAGATCTAGCGCCCCGAGTGGCCAAAAGTTACACGGTGTTGCTTTAAATGAAATATCTATATGACACAGACTAAAACCTACATGTACATGGAAAATACATTTCCATGATATGGTTTCCAATAAAACAGATGGCTGAGTGTCTACAGTGTAGCTATCTGACAAATCTTGCGATGTAACCTTGCACAATTCCATCGTAACCCATTTTAAGCATATAAAAGTAAAATTGATAACAGTATTTGACTCTTTTAACCCTATTTAGCATTTTGGTAAATTTTGGGGAAGTTTAAAGGCCGTTAAATAGTTCTAAGTAGGGAAAGACGATGAAACAAAGATGAAATGGAAAAGGATAAATTAACCCAGGAATGGATAAAATCTAAAATGGAATCTGAGACATTTTTAAATGGAAAATCAAATGTTCTAATCTTGGCTGTCATGGCATGTTTTTCAAAATGAGAAAACATTAACACGCAAGCACAGCAAAGTGTAACCCCACAGATAATTGGTGTGTGTGTGATCAGTAATTGTGTAGTTCTGATGCAGTTCGTTGACACACTTCCTCTGCACTATTAGCTCGTCTCGCTAATCAAACAAATAATCAGGATGCATGAAGCTAACAAGCTCACTCAGAAATCTGTCGCTTGTCACGTTTATAAAAGTGCAAACATGCAGCGAGCAGAGAGTTACATTGGATTTTGAGCACCATCAGTAACACTGGGTGCTCACTATCCTGCAATCCTCCCACAAGTGTTAGAAATTAGCATATGCAAAGCCATTTTTTCATTTATTTTTTTTGTTTTGCTAGCTTATGTCAAATATCATAAATTAAATCTGTGTTTATGATGGATTTACCCAAGCCTTGATGCGTAGGAAAGTCAAATCACAATCTGTTAATCTTTGATTTAGAAATTGTCCTGTGAATATTGGACATATTGATCCAATTGGATTGGAAAAAAGACAATCACAGATCCTACCCTGATGAGGTAAAAGTGGGGTTCATTACTTACAGTAACTGGGTTTGTCTTAACCAGGGGCGTCGTTTGGGGGGGGTGCTAAACGTGACTGAGTACCTCGGGCCCAAGGCAGGGGGTTCTTGTGTGAAAATAAGCTGGTTATCAGGCATAGTTTTGCACCAAAAACAATTATTCATGCTGCACTAGGGCCCGAGCTACCACCCCCTTTAAAAGAGTGGGAATGGTACGACCTGCATGTGCGTGCTGTGGATGTGACATGGAGCAGGAGATAGACAGCAGCAGGAAACCATGTCTTTCCTCAAGAAAGGAAAACCAGCCAAAAACACAAAGAAAGAAAGGAGAGGGAGAGAAGGTGAAATGAGGGAAAGCGACTGCATTTGGGACGTTCTTTTTGCAGGTCAAATCTTTGTTTTATTTTAAAAAATAATAATTTTGAGGACAACATTTTGCTCTTAAGTATAGGTGGCCAGAGTGTCCCAATTATTCTAATCATTATATATTTACCTTTGTACATGTTAGATTTGTATATATATATATACACATTATTTATTTATTTATTTATTTTTTCATTATTTATGTCAAGCGAAAAGTGTGCCAAGAACAAAACAAAAGTATAGGCTACACAATAATAATCACTGTCACTTGAAATGGAGTGGGAAGAAGTAAAACTTAATATATATATATATATATATATATATATATATATATATATATATATATATATATATATATATATATATATATTCGGTATATCCCCCACCCCCACCCCCCAAAAAAACTGAAATAAAAACTAACAGCTGCCCCTAAATTGTAGCAAAATTATGTCACAAACACAATATTCCATAAACCTCTAAAATATAATCGAACAGATTTATAAAATACAAGCAATGGGTATGGAGTCATTCGGTTATTGTAGTTTTTTTTTTTCAACCTTGGGGCGGGATTGCATAAAATGTATAGTAATTGGTTAAAAAATAAATGAATAGAAAAATAATGCAGGAAGAAACGGATTAAATTTCTATTTTTGAATGTTTTTGATATGTATTTTCAAATACACATCACACTCAATAAATATCAAATAACTGTATCCTATACTTAAACGTTCTCAAATATAAGTCTAGTTCAAATGAAATACAGTATGAAAATATCTAAGGTGGCTACTCTATTTAAATAAACATGTGATATGCAAATATGATCATGACCCAAAAAAGGGTGGGAAGAAAAAAGAGAGCTCAGATAATAATGCAAAAATACTGGTATAGTTTCCGAGCGGAAAAAAAAAGTAACTTACAGTAGGGGTCCTACAAGATGGTTTGTACCCAGGGCCCAAAATGAGGTTCTACACCCCTGGTGTTAACCATGGTGACCTAGATAGGCAGTAATCAAAGAGGAAACACAGAGAGGAGAGAGAGAAGAAGAGCGATCAGCTACACTCCTGACTCCTCATTAAGAAAAAACACCGAGGGATTCGTTTAGCACAACAGGTGATGTTTATCTCAATCACACGTAGTCATTATCATGACATTATGTGTTCTTTACCTTTTGCTTTTGATCTGATGAAATAAAAACATTCTTCATTTTGACAAATCTAATAATCAGCATCTTGTTTGTTATTATTGTTGCTATAGTAGGGGGGTCTAATGCTGGAACTGTTAAGATTATGTTTGGCTCTGTTTCCCAATATAATGATCATTATTATTAAATACTAGCATGGGCCACCCAGTGCAAGCTGGGAACACTGGTAAGCATTACTGTCTCACAGCAAATTGATTGATTGAATGTTCTCCCTGGTTGTGCATGTTAACTTTTTTTTTTTTAACTTTTGAACAAACAGAGAGACACAGAGACATAGAGACTCATAGGCTTCTTCTGCTAACAACCTGTGTGTGTATTTGACCTGTGACTGTATCTAGAATAAACCACATTAAAATAGTGCTATTCTTATCATCTGTCCTCTGAGACATGAAATTAAAAGAACTGGGAAGAAGGTAAAGAGGAAAAACCTTGCATATTAAGGGCAGTTGAGTCTCTAAATTTGCTGGAGATGCAAATCTCAAACACCCGACCAGGGACTGAATATAAAGTTGTGCATGCTCAAATAAACAGCATTTTTTTTCCACACTATTTAGCAACAAACCATGTTTAAAAATGATTTTTTTTTTATTTTACTTTGGACCAGATTTACAACAATACTTGTGAAATGTCCTTTCTCGTAAAAAATATGTCAATGTTAAATCTAAATGTTAAATATTAAATCTGAATATCACATTCAAATATCACTGTAAAATCTAAATGCTAAATGTTAAATCTAAATGTTACATGTAAATGTTAAAATCTAAATGTTACATGTAAATGTTAAAATCTAAATTTTAAATCTAAATGTCATGGGTGAAACTACATTTTTAATGTTAAATCTAAATGTTAAACCCAAATGCTAATGTTAAATGTCATTTGTAATTATAAATGTTAAATGGTAAATGTTAAAGCTAAATGTTATATGTAAATGTTAAATCTAAATCTAAATGTTAAACCCAAATGCTTATGTTAAATGTTATATGTAAATGTTAAATGGTAAATGTTAAATCTAAATGTTATATGTAAATATTAAATCTAAATGTTAAATCTAAATTTAACTGTTAAATCTAAATGTCATGGGTGAAACAGAATATTTAGCTAATATGTTAATTTGCCGGAAATACCAAAATAAAAGCTTGTTGACATTTTGATTTTGCATTGAAATGTATTCACGAGAAAAGAAATATATCACAAATTTTGTGGTAAAATCTGGTCAAAAGTAACATAAAAAAAAAAAAAATTAACAATTGACGCCCCATAAAGATCAGGTCAAATGTAAGTGACGACTTCCTACTGTTGACCTTAATTTGCATTATTTGTAATTTATTGATCTGCGGCCACAGTTGTGAACCCTCAGAAATAAAGCAGTGCATCTTTTATTAGTTTTCATGTCAATGCAGAGTCGTATAGTTGACAAAGTGGAAAAGTGACGACTTAAGTGACGATTCACAGCAAAAAATATCAGTCTTCTTCAAACATCTTTACAAACATGAGTCTGGGGCAATTCTCATTTTTAATCTTCTTTATTTTTATATAAAGCGTTTGAGCACCACCTAGCGTTGATTATTTGAAAGACACTTATTGATTAAGCTGTTGCTTGTCTTCATTCAATCAGTGCACAAGTATGGAGGACAAACTCTGCCACAATTTAGAATAAATAAATAAATAAATAAATAGCATTTATTAATAAATGGCACATGTTAGGTATAGGTGTTTTTAAAAAAAATTGATTTATGGCATATATTTTGGTATTGAGTGATTTATTTATGGCACATATCTATAGGTATTTATGTATTTATGTATTTATAATTGAGGCAGAGTTGGTCCACCATACTCTACTGATGCTGCTCTAGCAATCATTGTCTTCAAATTATTTCCATCTCTACAAAATTATCTTTTTTTCTCCCCTTTTTTCTGCCCACAATTCATACTGGGTTGAAATATTTAATAGACAATCGCTTGATTTTACACGACTCACATTAGTCATTGTTCTCTGCTGCTGAGTCATCAAACTCACCATCATCTTCTTCTTCTTCTTCTTGGAGGACTGAGGATTTTATCTTAAACGCTGCAAAAAATGAAAATAAATCATACAAGTTATGAAAATAAATACATCTTAAAAAATGCTACGAAAACAGAAAAGGTTAAAAAAAAAAAAAAGATGATTTTTTTTTTTTTTTTTTTGTTTGTTTGTAGAATAGAATTGAACTCATACTACTGACATGTGGTGGACAAAATACTCAGATTACTTCAGGGAAAGTACAGACGCTCCCTGTCAAAAACTACTTAAATACAAGTAAAACTATTAAAAAAAAACCAAAAAAAAAAACCAAGTATTTAGTGGTACAACTTAGAGTATTTAAGTATGTTTACTTTGTTCCTGTCCACCACTTTGTCTGTGTGTGTTTAATACAAAAATTAACACCATATCAGGTTGAATAATGGCAATTCAATCTTTAATGCATAAACTCTAATGTTTCAGATTTTAGTCCACTTTGTTTTTTTAGTTGAAAGTTAAAACTAACTAAATACTGTCATTATTAACACTGCAGTTTAAACAAAATGAATCAACATCATTATATATATATATAGGCTATTAAAATAAAATGAAAAATTAGATTTGCTATCAACAATTTAGTCTTATCAATAAATCTTTGGGTTTATCTGCTATATTGAAATATTTTTCTAGAATTGCGGGAATCTGGTAGTATTATTTTAAACACCCACTTTCTGTGAGATGCAGTGAAATTAACTACACTTTATTATTTAGTTTCAGTGCTGTGTAAAATGACTACACTCTAGTTGATGAATTCATGAATTAACAACTTTTCCATTTCATCTTTAACAGTTGTTCTTCTTCCCTACAGTGGCATGCTGTGCAGCAGCGCCCTCTACTGTTAAGGAGCTACAGCAACTATCACATTTTTGCATATTCCGCATTGTTACTGTGAAATGTGCACCTATTTAAGACAATTTATTTATTTATTTTTTTTTTCAATTTGATCACCTAATGTTTTTAGAAATCTCTTTACTGAGATTTGTGTCATTTATCTGGTTCAAACATGTTTTAATTGTTGTTCTCCCTCCATTTAGCCTAATGCACCTCCACCATTGGCCACCTGGTTCTGCTCATTTATTTCTAGTAACTAGGGCTAACCTGATCCGATATTTATGTCGATATCAGAAAAAAAAAAAACCTGAGTATTGGATTAAAATTGCAGATACAAGCACTCCGATACAAGCAGTCCATTCGTTAGAGATTCCAGTAGCTGACAGAGGAGCTCAATATAAAATTAAAAATAATTGTTAAATCTATATTCGTTCATAGAGGATTTTTTTAGGCTAAAACTCTGGGAAACAGGCGAGTTTGGGAAAATAAAACTCAAATACTATGATTTTTAAGACATGTGTCAAACATAAGAGAAGCTAACAGAAAGCTAACACAAGAGGAAGGTTATGTTTTATGCGGTTATTTATTAAAGATTTAGTCATTGTGGTTAATTGCAATTGTACTTCAGTAATTTCAGGGGATAAAAAAACAATACTGGTAATTGTCATTTTAATTGCAATTGGAAAAAATGTTGGTCACTGTAATGTAATTGACCCCAACCCTGACTTTATAATAAAATAAAATAATACACATACGATTAGTGGCAGTTTTAAAATCTTTATTAAAAAATAAAATAGGAAAAAATATATTTACATAAAAATGTCCCAAAAAAAGAAAGCTGCTGTAGTTCCCTCTGGTCACTGGAAGCTCTGTGTCCATTTTAAAGGCCACACCGGAATCAACCAGGACACAATAGGGCTGCAATCTTTAAACAGCAGCCGCCAGTTTAAAATCCCTCATTGTAATTCAATGGAAGGACGCATTACATTTGCATCTAAATGTATGTGTGTACATTATAATCTCAGCGATCCAAGTCATCCAGGGAAATAGTGACCTGTATGAGCACTACCAAGACTTTTCAATCAACACATTGCAATTACAACCGGCTAAAGCACAGAAAAGAAAAGAGAAAAGTAACTGTGGAGCGTTGGACCACTGAGATGCACCATTTCAATCCATACAGACATGATGGAATACTGCATGTCAGTCTGCGTGTTAAATATGTTCCACACATCTGCTGGTGACACTCGTTCTGATCTGTCGGAGCAGGTGCGGAGGCAGTTTTTTTTAAGGGTTCCACAGGCAGTTGATGTTAATCTGAATTTATATCCAATTTATACTGCATAGCATCACATGTAATGTCTTTTCAATGATTGGAAAAAAAAAAAAAAAAAAAATGACGAGATTACACAATTTTTGTTGTTCTGAGCAAACGGATTTGGTCAAATCAATGCATGTGAATTCCTCCATTTCCTGTACGTGAAGACGAATTGATTGGACATTGAGCTGCAGCCCGGACTGACAGATCGCAGTCGCCACACGTTTTAAAAAGCAGATTTATAGGAAATGAAAAATAAATGTGACGATGTAACAGTACTGAACCAGTCTCCGTTAAAAAAAAAAAGGGTTAAATATGGTTGGCACCTACATTTGTGAAGGACACCTACAGAGAGCAAGTCGCTCTCTGGGGGCGCACACGTCGGAATTAAAGACCTGCACGAGGCATGAGTTTGGATAGTTCCTCACACACACGTTTCACAAAGTCACGCACGCACACACACACACACACACACACACACACACACACACACACACACACACACACACACAGACTACACAGACCCGACTGACATCAACATCCTTCGTTCCTTCCGTCTGACTCAGAGGCTTAGAAAACTAGACTTTTAAACACATCGCTGTGGGGGTGGGGGGGGAGAGAAGCTGGGTCGTGAGGTCAGGGAGTCGGACACACTCTGCCGTGTTGTTCATTAATGGCAAACCAACCCCTCAATGGGAATTTTTTTGTTTTGTTTTTTTACCAGAGTGGATGCAGAATTTAGAAAAGAATCCACTTGCATAGTAATAACACCAGTGTGTGTGTGTGTGTGCGTGTTGTCAGTCCTCTGAGAGTCACACCATGTGCTCGCGAGAAACGCCGTACACACACTCCAAGTAAACACAAAGAAAGGCATTGCAAACAATTGGCGGAAGTACCTGGCGATCAAATATACACAAGATTCCTGAATGGAATCAAATTATAATTCCCTTTCGCGTCGGCTCAGGAAGTACAACCCCCCCCCCCTCCCCACCCCGACCCCTCTTTCTCCTTTGTGCTGTAGAAAATAAAACCTTATCGTCGCTCTGCACTGCTGTACAGCTGATTTACTCCAATATTTCCCCCCTTTTTTTTTTTTTTTTTTACTTTTTTTTGGAAGCAGAGTGAAACTCCCACCTGACACTCAGCCTTTTTTGTTTTTTCATCCTTGATCCGCAAATTCAAGTGAAACGAGCTGCTGCCGTGTGGGCTTTAAACCGTCCAATTGCGCCAAAGCCTGCAAAATAAGACACGTGTGTACACCGTGAGCAGAGCCAACTCAATCCTCCAGGAAAAGAGAGAAACAAAAAGGTGACAAAGAGGAGCCCAAAGAGAGAAGACCCTCTCACAAAGTCCAGGTGGTTACTATCTAGGTAAAATAGCTCTACAGCTAGTGTGAGGAGAAATATATATGACAGATGGGAGCACCTGATCTCACAGGAGGAGGAACACACACGCCAATATCTTCTTCTTCTAACACACACACCGGTGCTCAGGAGACGCTGCTCGGGGGAAAAAAAAAAGAAGAGTTTTGTAAACAAAAAAATTTAAAACCTCTAGAAAAATAAAAATAACCGTATAAAAAGCTTTTACAAATACACACACGGAATTAAATAAGCATTCGGTTCCAAAAAAACAAAAGAAAATTATTGCACGAAATAAAAAGGTTTCTTTTTTTTCCCCCAGGTGTAAACTTTTTTTTTTAAAAAAACAGGAAGCTTAGCGATGAGGCCGAGAGAACTCGATAATGGCCTCCACCACCGAGTCTCACAACAACAACCGACCGGGGGGGGGGGAGAGGGGTGAAGCCATGCAGGGATGGAGGAGGCGGAGGGGCTGTCGTGGCCTCAGAGTGAAGGCTGCTGGTCTCTGGTCCTCCTTCAAGACGAACGAGGAGTCTGGGCTGAGCCGCCGCTGGAGGAGGAGGAGGAGGAGGAGTGGGTTCTATCTGCTCAGGCTGACGGGCAGGCTGTCCCTCTTCCTGCGTCGCCACGTGGTGCGGTGATACTGTGTGTGCGTGTGAGTGCGGTTGGCCGCGGCAGCGTTGTTCACCAGCGGCGGGTTGTGGAAGCCCTTCACGTTGAGCTTAGCGGCGTTCTAAGTCACACAAAGAAAACACACACGATTATTAGGTGCAAGTAACAGAATACAATTACTCACATTACTGTAACTGAGTAGCTTACTGTATATGGGCACCAGGGTGTGGGTCAATTATAATCAGGGTTCCCACACTTTTTGCACAATGACTTTTCCAAAATATTTTACCAAATTTCCATGACTTATTTCTGAACTCCTGAGATCTATTTATTATGTCATGGTATATAATATCGCGATACTATAAAATGCAATTTTGTAATCGGAATATTTTTTTTTTGTAATAATTTATTTTAAGTTCGTTGGGGGTTTGATTTACCTAAACAACGTCCAATTGGTCAAAGCAGACATTAGTTCTCTATACTTTTCCTGCAGTTTAGTATGTGTAATGTAAATGACTGAATATTAGTAAGCTTCTTTATATATATATATATAAAAATAAATATCTGTTTATTTTATGTATTTATAGACTGTCCTGTTAAGTTCAGAGAGTGTTTAAGAAGTACAGTCCACATGTTTACATGTTTCGTGAAACGTGAAGTTAGTTAGACATGTTGAAGAGGTAAAGCCACATATTTGTTTGCTTTATTGTTGTAATCTGTGCTTTAAAATGTATATTTTATATTTGTTTAAAGTTTAAATCAATTTGAAATTGTTTATTATGAAACAGATTGATCTATTGCTTGTTTTCATTAAAAATAGCATATTAAATCACAATCGCAATATTGAAGGAAAAAAAAAAAATCGCAATTAGATTATTTTCCAAAATCGTTCAGCCCTACTGTATTTCCAAAACTGTTAAATTATTCCATGACTTTAAGACTGGAAAATCATTTATTTTATTTTTTTATTCCATAACTTTTCCAGGAATTGCATGACCGTGGGGACCCTGTATAATTGTAATCAAGTAATTGATAATTACTTACAATTATGGCTTGATTAGTGAGGATGCAGAGCAGCCGTAATGAAACCGTAATGAAAATGTAATGTAGTTTAGATAATTGACTTTGTAATTGCCATGAAAATTTGCAACATGAAAACTGAGGAACCATGTAGTTAATTATTATTAAAATGTGTTTCATATCAAGTTTTCCCACATATGATCATTTAAAAAAATAATAAATTGAGGTGAATACAGACACAAAAAGACTCAGATGCCCACACCAAAAATATTAAAACATGTATTTACATGTATTATGAAGCCTAACAAGGTAATGAAGAGATGAGAAACTATTTAGATGATAGATAATGTATTTGTGTGTATTTTACAGCTGATTTAAGACATGGGTCAAAAGTGAGCCGTTATCATAAGAGGTTGCTAACAGAAAGCTAACACAAGTGGAAGGTTATTTATTAAAGCAGAACTAAGTAACTTTTTCACCTTAATAAATCCTTCGCTGTTGTAGGCACGCGCACACACTCGCAACCCAGCGCTCCATCAGGCAGCACACACACAAATATCCATCCATCCATTTTGAGAGCCACTTTGTCAGCACGCAAACAAACACATCACACACATTTCCACACTCCCTTCCATATTATTCCCACATCATTCATTTATTTTACTTGTCTCTCTTCCTCATACTGTTCACATGGTCACATGGGACTATATGTGTGAAAGCACCCTTAGTGTCACTGTTGTATTAGGATTTTTCAGTGATCGGTTGCTACTGTCTTGGGAGAGCAAAGGTGCGCATGTAGCGATGGGGTGGGGCAGGGGGCGGGGGGTGCAGAGTTTTTACGACAGTGACATAACCAAAAGGGACCTTTAGTAATTTTGATGAATTGTAATTGAACTTGAGTAATTAAGAACTTAATTGTAACTGAACTTCAGTAATTAAGAACTTAATTGTAATTGAACTTGAGTAATTAAGAACTTAATTGTATTTGAACTTGAGTAATTAAGAACTTAATTGTAATTGAACTTCAGTAATTAAGAACTTAATTGTAATTGACTTTCAGGTGGAAAATCATAATTGTAATTTTAATTGGAAAAAATGCAGGTCACCGTATTCGTAATGCAGTTGCGATTGAACATGAATAATTGAATACATAATTGTAATTGACACCAACCCTGGTCAGTAGGTTTCCTGTCCTGCAGACAACAGGACATCTTTCTCAGTGAGGAGCAGCGTCTGAAAAACTTCAACGCTGCTTTCAGCTGAGATATTTATCAGCCATAATATTTATTTCATATGTTTGAAAGAACATGGGTCTGAGAACCTGCATTACAGTATACTTCTTTTTTTGTTGCACTGCAGCAGCACAATCGTTGGACAAAAAACCCACGTTGGTTTCCAGGAATGTGTGTTTTGTAAGTATTTGAGCAAGTGTGAAATATCTACAGGAAATAAAAAAAGTGTGTTTTATTGTTTTAAGCTTTTACGGGTCCGGTTCCATGTATAGGCAACCTTAAACTGCTTCTGTAATTATATTAGCCTTCATATCTCACTTGATCTGATATAAAGTGTAATTAGCATACATGGAATTCTAACAAATTAGACGTTTTATAATTGCATTGCACCAGTACTGGCAAATAGTTTGAATGGGTAGGATGTTGTTTTCCACCACGTGGAACTGGAGGGTTGCAGCAGAAGTGATCTGCCACAGCTCATTGAATATTTATGCACGAGTAATAACTCATCATTTATGGCATGTAATGAAAAAAGAAATAAGGCATAAACAAGGGCACAAATATTAACAAACACCAAACAAACACAAAGAGAGACGACGTGAGGGAGTGAAACTCATGTGTATGTGAAAGACGATCTGTTCTTGAGTGTGTTCACAGCATCCGTCGCCTACCTTGTGTGTGTGGCTGGAGTGGGGGCTGGGCGGAGTCTGGGGACTGGAAGGGGCAGGGGCATGAGCATGGGCTGGGGGTGGCATGTGGAAGAAGGGGGGGAGCCCGGTGTCTATACACACCTGTCTGCCAGGTATGGAGTGCATTGACAGGGCACCGGGCAGCGAGACGCGCGCCTGCAGGACAGAAGCGACAACACGTCAAACTCATCCAGATGTTTGTTTAAACGCCATGCAGCAGCAGCAGCAGCAGCAGCAGCTAGAGCTAGGATGTGACGCCTCTCACCTGGGAACCAGGAGCCAGCAGCAGGGGGTGTCCTCCCAGGCCGGGCTTGCAGGCGCTGATGTTGAGACCTGGAGGTAACGCGAGGCCGAGCGGCGGTAATGAAAGGTACGCTGGCAGGGCTGGAGGAGGGACGGGGCACGGCAACGCGGAGTCTGAGTCCTGAACGGTCAGAGAGAGAGAGAACGCTCAGAGCTCCTCATGGCATTCATATAAACACCAGATCAGAATTATAGGCCAGACATTCTGGCTCACATTTGCATTTCCCTCAGAAGCACATTAAATATTTACACAGTTTGATTGAGCCTCAATCTTTCTGTGTGAATGAATGCAAGAACACGACAAACGACCTCACGGAGGACATCCCTCTGGTCGAGTGGATTAAATTCATTATAAATTATAAAACATGTTTAACACTATTACATTAGCTGTTAAAGGGATCCTCTATTGTTTTTACAAATGTGGCCTAAAACCTATGTAATGTCCTTATTAGAAGATCTATGCCTAACAAATTGCATTATTTTCATTTTATTAACTTTTAAAAATGGGACTACCCTATTGTTTTCTATTGGAGTGAAGCATTCCGTCTGTTTTTTTTTTTTAGATAATTTAGAAGCTTTTTCAGTCAAAATGTCAATTTTTGCTGCTTTTGGTCGCTCTAAATAATCAGGAAAAGTTAAAGATGATGATGTAACCCTCTTGTTTGCCGAAAGAGGATAAAAACAGTAAAATAATCTATGACTGTAGGGGCTGACAGTTCCAACTCCACACTTTGGTAGTCGACAATGAAGCAGAGAAGAAGAGCTCAGTGAGAGGCTGATGCTCTGATGGCTGAACTAAATCACGGTCAGTTGAAGGACTCCCACCCAAAAGGACTTCTATCCTCAGAGCCTTCAGAGCATCAGCCGCGCACTGTTTAAGGGGAAGTAAAGGTCCCTTAGGAGAGCTCTTCTTCCCTGCTTCATTGTCTAATACCAAACCATGGAGTGGGAACTGTCAGCCCGTGGGTCACAACTTTTTTTATCCTCTTTCGGTAAATAAAGGTTTTACGTGAACATTCTTAACTTTTCCTGATTATTTAGAGCAACCAAAAGCAGCACAAATTGGCATTTTGACTGAAAAAGCGGCGAAATGATCTAAAAAGCTGCTAAATGATCTATAAAGCAGCCTGAATGCTTCACTCCAATAGAAAACAATGGGATGCTTACAGGCTAATGAAGCCATATGACGTCATCAATCATGTGATTTCAAGATGGCGGAACACAGGCTTTAAAACGGTAAAGTAGTCCCATTTTTAAAAGTTAATAACAAATATGGTGCAAAAATAATGTGTTTTGTTAGGCATAGATCTTCTAATAAGTACATTTAAAAGATTTTAGGTCAAATTTGTAAAAACAGTGAAGGATCCCTTTAATTTATTAATTTGAGGCAAGGAGATAAGGTTTTGTGATACAGCTACATGTATTTTTGGGACTTTAACATCTCTTAATATATCAATTCATTAGTTTATTTAGGAGGGACAGTACAGAGAGCATTGTTACATTTAAAAGAAACTGATGCCATGTCCATGGGCCATCAAAGGCTAATTTGTAGATCCGGTCCCCAACATAAAACACTAATACATACAGTAGTTATATACACACAACATGCTAAAATATAAATAGTTTACAATCGTGTTCGCAGGCTTGGTTTAACTTTAACCCGCGCTTCACTTTGCAGTGAAACAAGTTTAGATCTGTGAGGGTTTTCAGTTTGTTTTTCTAGATCTATGGACCCTTTACTGTGAAGGCGCTTTGACCCAAAGTGGTCTCACGGCAGCACCTGGGGGCTACATTTCTTTATCATTTTACTTACAATGTCTGGCATAAGATTATACACACATTTAAAATGTAATGTTAAGAAAGCATATTTACCTATCTAGACTTGGGAAAAAAAATTGTTTTCTATAATTGTACAGTAGTGCCACCTCATGGACCTTTGGTCTATTACTTTTAATGCCTGTTTGTACAGAGAGATGACACTTTTTATGGCCGACTGGGTAGCCAGTCCCCAAACAGTGATACAGTATGAATAATGGGAGAGAATCTTTAGTCAAATTAAATTCAAGACTTTTTAAGGCTTTTTATTGCCATTTGAAATTCAATTTAAGACCAAATTCACAGTAAATATAATTGCGGGAAAAAACACCCCACATCATTTAATAAGGGTCGGGGTAATTTTTTTCCAGTGTCTAGTGCAGACGTACAACTGGCGGCCCCCCCAACGTAAACACACAAAATGACAGTAAAATACACAAAACAGACAAAAATAATCTAAATTACTCCAAAAACATAAGATGACTCCAAAAATAGCCAGAAATCTATAAAACAACAACAACTAAACCACTAAGAAAAACCATTAAGAAAATTATTTGTTGGAGAGGCAATTTTTTGGTAAATTTACATTTTTCCATGTTGTTTATAAATAACAAAAAAAAGAATCATACTTATGAGTTAAAATTTAAGACTTCTGAAACATTGATTCAAGACATTTTAATGATAACTAAGGCCTTATTCATAGATTCATGAATTTAATGCCTTTTAAGACTTTTTAAGGATCCGTGGTAAACCTGGGTTTTAGGAGTCGTTGCTTTCACTACTTCTCAGAACAGCATGAAAAGCCCCTTAAAAAGCAACACTACAGAACTCACTCACACATGCTGTCCCTTAAAGCCAAAGGTGGCACATATTGTGCCTCAGCAAATTTGACCCAGAATGATCTTTCTGGAAAAACTTTATGAGTCAAAAATATTGAGATGTAAGTTTTGGTGAATACGGAGCACCCCTAAAAACAATGGCGTAAGTGTTTTTGAATGATCTAAAGACAGGCAGTCGTTCCTCTAACCACTGAGACACACTGACCAATGGATTGTTTAGTAATCAACCGTACAGATGCGTATTTGGCTTCCTGGCTCTGCTATTCCTGGAGTGTGGAGAAGTAGGAGGTTTCCTTACATTGTCCGACCCCGACAGCGATGAGACGGAGGAGGCTGATGAGTGCTGCTGTGGGCTGGAGATGGACATGGGTGAGTCTGCACTGTGGGGCGACACTGAGTCCCGCTGCTCCTCTGAGCCCACCGCTACGGCCCCGCCCAGCACACACGACTCCTGCTCCGACCCAGGCTCCTTGGGAGGATGTGCTGGACGAGAAAAAAAGAAAGAGAAAAAAGTGATTCGACTGCACGAACCAGGGTTGGGGTTAAACTATAATTGGAATCACATACTAATTATGATGTAATTATAATAGCAATTGAAAATATCTGTTTCTGTTGGAATCATAATTGAATTTAGATAATTGACTTTTTTAAATTGTGATTGTCATGGAAATTCTATAAAAGCTGTCAATTTCAATGTAAATAAACGCAAACCTGTGGAAGCATGTTATAGTTTTATGGCTTTATTAAATTATTAACATATGTCTCATATAAACCTTTTCCAGTGCCTGTCAATTCTCTCAGAGATCATTTTATCATTTTTTAAAAATAATATAAATCTAGAGGTACACTGACAGAACAAAAGGCTCACACCAAAAATATTAATACTAATGAATAATATTTTCATAGATAAGAAAGCCTAACAGTGTAACTAATGAGATGATACATCATCTTTTTAGCGTAAGAGATGCTAACAGAAAGCTAACACAAGAGCGGGGTTAGGTTTGATGAGGTTATTTATCAATAGCTCGGTAATTGTGATTAAATATAATTGAACTGAAGTAATTGAGAATGTAATTGTAACTGACTTTCAGAGGGAACATAATCATTTTAATTTTAAATGGAAAAAACACCGGTTAGAGCACCGTAATCATAATTGACGTGGATAATTAGAGATGTAATTGTAAATAAAAAATGTAATTGACTAACCCTGAACACAAGCACGGGTTCAATTACAAAACAATATCATCTATTTAAAAATAGATATCTAATTAGATTATTTACTGAAAATAAACTCCTTGGAGTAATAATTGATGAACAATTATGAAAAAAGCTAAACATTTTCTGGATCATGATGCTCTCTGATATTGTTCCTTAGTACTTCCTTATCTCACTTATTGCATTAAAGTGTGAGGAAACAATTAATAAAGTTCCATACATGCATTATTCCTAAAAATGAGAAAATATGGAACAGCCTGGATTCACAACAAAAGCAATGCCAAAGTATTCAGAGTTTTAGTTTTAAGTCACCTCATAAATGTCTGGTCTGGTTACAGTACAGTGAGGATGGGGGCGGAGCCTATTACATTTATGGCTAGTCTTGTTTTGTTTTGTTGTAAATGCATAATCATTGTTGGTATTTTACTTTGTACTCTTGTAAATCTTAAGTTACTGATTATCAGTGAGTGAGTTTTTTTCCTATTGTCTTTAGTATTTGTTTGTATAGTTATAAAAGTCCAAACAGACAGAAGCAATATGGTGAAAATTGTAAAATTTACACCATATATGTTGCTTTTTGAGCAACATATTGTTGCAATTATAAGTGTGCATATATATATAATCCTGGCTGCTTTAAGTACAAAATGTCACTTTTATTATTCTTTTTTTAAATTAGCTCTTTAACCTTTTATTTATGTACTGTATATACCCCTTCTGGGTATGAATAAAGTATATATCTATATTTTTAAATATCTTTAATTGTTTTCTCTGCTGGAGTTTTTTTTTTTCATTATTATTTCTTTTCCCTGCTCGAAACAAACAAATAAATCAAATTAAATTAAAAAAAACGTGAGGAAATCCCACCTCTGCTGTCGACCCGTGACAAATCCCTGCCCCCCCACTTCTTAATGATCCACTCCCTGTAGTCGATCACTTCCTGCGTCAGCCTGATGATCCTTCCCAATGTGCTGCAGGAATGACAAATATATTTTTTTTTTTTTTTTTTTTAAATGGAATTTTCCTCTGAACCAGAATCTGTTCATCCTGTGGTTGACAGCAGTGATTTCTCACCTTTCACAGTCTTTGTTGGGATACGATCGTGCTAGTGGAGACACAGCGTGACTGAGGATGGTGTAGGCGTAGTCAAACACCTGCTTGACGTGCATAGCTCCGTAGGATCCCCTCCCCACATCATTACCTACAATAAATAGAAAAGTATGAAAGAAATTGTCCCAATGACTGTATTGCACCACAACATTTTGAACACTTTAAAAAGTGATACAAGAAGGGAACACTACAAAACTATCTTGAAGATTAGATACATCAAAGATTTATATATTAAAAGAAAATATTCTGGTTTATTTTTTCATTACTTTTTGATACAAACGAACATTAACGATAAAAAACATATATGGATATTGTACTGTATATATTTTTTTAGTATTCTTACATAATAAAAAAACAAATGTGATTTTTTTAAATGTTATTTTGTGAAGGAGGGGTAGGCACCTCTAAGTTCCTTGAACTTCTGCCTACTCCTTTTGAGCACTTTCTCCTTTGACTACGTGTTATCTATTGTACATAAAATGTGTTTTTATGTTGCTCAAATAAATAAATAAACAAAAACTGTAATAATATTTCCTTTTTAATGTGCTTGATTTTAGAAATATGTGACAGATTCTAAGTTTTAAAATGCATGCCTGAACTGGACATGTCAGGACGAATAATAAAGTATGATAGTTGTTAATTTTGAACTCCATCCACACACCTGGGAGCAGGGGGTCCTCTATGCAGAGCATGGATGGTCTGTATCCATTGATCATGAGCTTCATCATCTCCTCTTTGGCTATGTACGCTCCGCCGTTTTTGATCCGGATCCCCGTTTTCAAGTAGTTGAAGTGTCGGCCGTAAAGCTCGAAGAACTCGATTAGCAACACGCCCAGATTCTCACTGGGGTTCCGAGCGTCGATCCGAGGGTGCAGCTAAAGAGATCACACACACACACACACACACGATCAGACAATCTATACCCGCTCCTGTGTTTTAACCATGTATGCATGCTCTCCTAATGTTTCACTATTAGCATTTTGTCTGCATGCATCTTTACACCGGGCGCCACATGCAGTCCTCGGTCTAATTTCATTTGGCCTCAAAATACAAATACTAAAACCAAACAAAAAAAAAATCTATCTGAAAATCTACAGAATGACAGAAAAGTTTACAAAACGCCAACAAATATACACAAAGTGACTCCAAAAACACAAGGAGGACCAAAAATATACACAAAATGAGAGAAAACTATACACAATGACAAAAAGCATACGCAGAATGACACTAATAACCCACAAAAGGACAACAAATACACACAAAACAACATCAAAATACACAGAATGACGAAAGACTTTACAGAATAACAGAAAAATATACAAAATGACCAAAATTATACACAAAATGACTCAAAAAACCCACTAAAGGACCAAAAATATACACAAAATGACTCAAAAAACCCACTAAAGGACCAAAAATATACACAAAATGTGAAAACTATACAAAAGAACTTAAAATCTACAGAATGACAAAGGAATACAAAATGAAAACAAATATGCACAAATTGATTCCAAAAACGCACTAAAGGACCAAAAATATACACAAAATGAGAGAAAACTATACATGATGATAAAAAGCCAAAGCAGAATGACACTAAAAACCCACAAAAGGACAATAAAAACACACAAAATAACCACCAAAATACACAGAATGACAAAATAATTTATAGAACAGAAAAAATATACAAAACGATGACAAATATACATAAAATGACTCCAAAAACACACTCTACACAAAACACCAAAATACACAAAATGAAAAGAAAGAAAAAAAACACAAGATGACAGCAACACACCAAAATGACTCCAAAACACAAACATAATGTTTCCCAAAACACACAAAAATGACAAAATTATACACAGTGAGAGAGAAATGTACAAAATGACAGACATACACCAAATAATAAACACCAAAAATTCACCAAAATGACAGATAAAGATAAAACGACAACACTCCACAAAAAACACTGACAAAAAAAAAAAACAAGACAAACAACAAAAACATACAAAAATGACTCCAAAACACACAATAATACACAAAATGATTATACAAAGTAAGAGAAAAATGTATGTTTCATTTCCTGTATTATTGTTTAGTTCAGTTATTATAACTGTAAAATTGTAGCACCTTGTATTTATGACCAGGCTGGACCAATCAAAACACGTTCTCTTAATTTATTTAAAATGTGTTTGAAAATAATCAAATTATCTAGGGAATATTTCTGTACATATTTACACAAACTCCTGCAAATTAGTATTTGCACAGCCCAGGTTGGGGGTCAGTGTGTACCTGCAGGAAACTGATGACCATGAGGATAAGGCTGTAGGAGCTAATGCCCCCAGTGAAGACTTCATTCAGATCCCTCTGCAGCAGGAACTGCTTCAGGACAAAGATGAGGTAAGGCAGGACCGGGTACTTCTGAAAGGAGACAGCAGCGAGTGAGAAAGGCTGGTCACGTCGTCTATTAGCTTTAAATGATACATGTGTGTGTGTGTGTGTGTGTGTGTTAGAATGGAGCATGGTTGACATGCTCAAAGAACAAAAGAACACCCTGAAAAGTGCAAAAGTTGAGCATTAGGTTGCACATGCTTAAATAAATGGCAACTTTTTACATTAACGTCAACAAACCACATTTGAAAGACGTGCGATACTTTTGACCAGATTTACAGCAGTATTTGTGATATTTAATTTTCTTGTAAAAATATAATGTCAATGTTAAATCTAAATGTTGAATATCATATCGAAATGTAAATGTTAAATGTAAATCTTAAATGTTAAATCTAAATTTTAAATTTAAATGTTAAATGTAAATCTCAATTGTTAAATCTAAATTTTAAATCTAAATCTAAATCTAAATGTAAATCTAAATGTTAAATGTAAATCCTAAATGTTAAATCAAAATTTAAAATCTAAATGTTAAATGTAAATCTTAATTGTTTAATCTAAATGTTATATCAAAATTTTAAATGGTAAATGTTCAATCTAAATGTGACGAGTGAAACTAAATATTTAGCTAATCTGCAAATTCACCGGACGTGCCAAAAAAAAAAGCTCAGAGACAAGAACGAGCACTATCCACAGACTTCATCTTAACATTTAAGGTTAACATTTAAATTTGAATGTAACATTTAGATTTAACATTGACATATTTTTACAAAAAAAGTAAATATCACAAAGTTCATAAGTACTGCTGTGAATCTGGTCAAAAGTAACATTAAAAACATTCACTAACATTTTTTAATCGTGTTTGTTGCTAAATGTTTATTTTAGCATGGTCACATCGTCTAACAGGTTTAAATGATATGTGTGTGATAAAAACAAACAGTGCTTGTGACATGCTCATGCACAAGAAAAGAAAAATCCTGAAAAGTCTAAAAGTTGGAAAAGGCCTGATTAATTTCAGCTTAACTGTGCAGAGTCAGCATTCACACAACTAAACACAAAAAAAAGAAAACGTCATGTACTGTATGCTCATTTGCACTAAATGTGGGGACAGCTTCTGGGGAACTTTCCCAGAAGATTTATACTCAGCATGAGGGGAAAAGCTAATGTGGAAGCTATGAAGCTAGCTGAGAATGAGACGGTGCAGTTCCAATACTTCATAAATGACTGAAACGTCCTGGTGTATCTTTGAGCTTTAGCTACAACCTGTTATTACTGCTCTACTAAACTGCCAAATGGGACAAACTCTGTGTTTATATGATTGCAGTAGATACTAAATGAAGACTGGGGCCTAATATTCGCAAGTATCCCCACTGAAAATAGGGCATGACTTCATTCCTCACAGGAAACATGCTCTGTCCTCTCTTGCTACATGGAAACCTTTAGATAACCTTTAGATGACAAGACTGCACTGGAGTCTGTCACACCCAAGCAATGACAACAATGACTTGAGTTGGGTTGACTCCGAGCACAGCTGTCAGCACCATGCTTTCAGGCCCAGACATGCTAACCTGGAGAATCCAAACGTAGCAGCACTACAACAGCAGTAGACATAAGCCAGAGGCTGAAGGCTATGGCAGAACTCCCTCTGCTCTGAGTTAGCAAACAAGCGTACTGTAGATCCACCTTCACGTCAAGTAGAAACTAGGAATGTAAGAATATCTAATGGTTTCCACTAGGGATGTAACAATTCACTCAACTCCCGATACGATACGATTCACGATACTGGGTTCACGATACGATTCTCTCACGATTTATTTTACAAAACGGGACTGTCGACAAATGATGATTGAAAAATATTCTTTTATTTTTTTGGGGAAGAAAACTAGAAAATACGGTACTATTTTCCTTTTATTTTTCATTGTCAAAAGAATTCCTTGATAAACTATTCAAAACAATGCAATTTAACTAAAAATAAATCTTGAATGAAATAAATAAAGGAATTACACAAATGAAGAAGAAGCCTATTAATTTAAATTCTGGTTCTATAGTAAACAATGCAAAACTACAAAATAGTTATTTTTCTTTTTAAAAGTGCAACTGAAAATGTGTTTTGTGCCTTAACAATTGGACTTTTAAAAAAAAAAAACAGTCTGCATTGTATTTATGTCAGATATTTGTTTGAACCAGCAGAGGGCGCTGGTAACCCAGTGGCCGGTTGGAATGCAGCTACTCTGTGCAGTGAAGAAGAGATGCTACGCTAGAAGACAGAGCTAATAGAAAAACGTGACTTTTACAGATATTCACGTAATATTACAGATATTCTTTCAGTGCTAAGGGGGCAAGGAATCATTTATGAATATGTTTGAGAGTAGAAGGTGGCCAGAAAGAAATTAGTAGCAGACTCCGCCCGCCACCTCGGCATTTGGACAAGAGAAGGATAAATATATAGCGCCCTCTGCTGTTTATAAAAAGTACTAGGATTCAATTTTCAGAGAATCAATGTGAACCGTGATACCTATGAATCGATTTTTAACTGCCTAATGATTAATCGTTACATCCCTAGTTTCCACTGACGGTATCGGCGCTAGTCATGTTACAGTTCTATGTACAGTTCTACACGTATATAGTTAACAATTATTAAAATATGTTTCATATTAAGCTTTCCCACATTTTACCATTTTAAAAAATTGAAATCTAGGGGTATACTGACACAAAAAAGGCTCCGATACCCACACCAAACATATTAAAACCTATATTTTCATTGATTAGGAAGCCTAACAAGGTAACCAATAGATAGGACAGAGATTAGATGATAGATATTTGTTTTCAGTGTATTTTACAGCTGATTTAAGACCCGTTATTATAAGAGATGCTAACAGAAAGCTAACACACAAGAGGAAGATTAACTTCTATTAGGTTATTTATTTCAGGCTCAGTAATTGTGATCAAATGTAATTTAACTTTAGTAATTGAGAACGCAACTGTAATTGACTTTCTGAGAATAAAAAAAAATAAATAATTGTAATTTAATTGTAATTGGAAAAAATGCTGATCACTGTAATGTTAATTGAATTGTAATTGAACATGGGTAATTGAAAAGATAACTGTAACTGAAAAATGTAATTGACCTCAACCCTGGCTACAGCCAACCCAAAACGTGATGTAACCACGGCGATATTGAGGCACTTGTAACACCGTGGTATGGTGATGTTGTCAACACCGTGACATTTCTATAAGAAACTGTTTGAGCTTCACTCCTGCACTGATGCCAAAACGGTTCAAATCAATCACGTCTTTTTAAAATTCTATCAACTACCGTCTATTGACCTTTTCCTTTAATGCTTCCTGTGCAGTCATTTGTGACGTGTTGTCGCACCTTTACATAGTCTTTAATAAAACACGCCGCCTTGACTCCCGTCTCGACGTTAAAACTGATGTCCACCTTCACCTCGGTCTCCTGGTCTGTCAGTTTGATGATTGGCACCTGGAGGACAGAAGACATATTGACATAAACGTTAGGAGTCGTGTCAACAGCTGAACGCGTGCAGACTGCAGGCAGGATTCTGATTTCATTGACTGGCAGCTAATACAAAGAATGCCGCTCCCAAAGTAACAACATTCAAAGTGCAACATAAACACTGCAGCATTCCTATCATATTGGAATATATGCTGGTTAAAAAAAAAAAAAAAAAAAACTACCTTTGAAAACACATTAAATCTCAATGGGGGACAAAAGAAAAAAACAACCTGTACATCTTTCCTAAAAATGAAAATAATCTACCTCTCCAAAGCTAGATTGAAGGATTTCCTTCTTATATATAAATGTGTCGCAGCCTTCTGTAAAACCATTCCTGTTAATATCCCAGGAGTTGAATTGACTTGATGTTGAATATACTGTGAATAAAAAAGAACTCAAAGAAAAGACTTGAAGATTTTATATTTACTTTTGATGTATCGCTGATTAACTGAAGTCTAAGAGCTCTCACTTTTCTGCCAAGCTATGGCGTCACTCATCCATCATTATACTTTTCCCTTTTCCTCCACTGAACAGATTATAAGATTACAATTTCATTTAGCAGACAATTTTATCCAAAGTGACGCACGACACAAGCAGTTAGGGTTAAGGGACCTCTATCTATCCTTTATTTATCCCTTATCCTTTATATCTATCATTAATATTCCTTTCGAAAACAAAAACGGTTTTTGGGAGTATGTTGGTCAGTTTATTTGCGTGAGTGTGTTTGTCTGTGTGTGTACACGATAACTTCAAAACTTATGAACGGATTTTGATGAAATTTTCAGGAACTGTTGATATTGGGTCAAGGAACAGCTGATTACATTTGGGTAATGTTCTGGCTACTAAAATAAAATATATAGATATACAGTATATCCCATTTATTTTCCCATCCACACTGTGGAACTCCTGTTTAAACATTGTTTTAGAACAATGATGATGTCATCAGTGTACACAGACACACAGACACACACTGACCAACATACTTCCAAAAACCATTTTCGTTTTTGGAACAGTGTCTCTGTGGAGACGTACGAATCCGATCGGACGTTTTCGAAAGTCATTATTACTGGCTTATGTTTTGTTTTTTTTTATTCTGCCGCGACTACCGAGTCATATTCCCTGTGATGTTTTTTTAAAACTGTACTTGGTAAAATAAACTTTTCTGATTCTGATTCTCTACAGCCCACAGTGATGGACCAGGTTGGAATCGAACCCGTGACCCTCTGATTACAAGCCTGCTTCCTTAACAGCATTCTTCCCAAACTGGTGGGCATCAGAACAGGAAGGGGGATAGAATGGCTTTGCTGAAGCATGAAAAATATTATATAATATATAAAATTGATTTTTTTTTTCTTTGCACTTTATTGATAACAAGTTTTATTACTGTTCTAAAATACAGTATGTGCTACTCTGTAGTGGCCCCTCAACAAAAACGAGTAGGGTGTCCCGTTCTGATATTGATATCGGATATCGGTCCGATATCAACCAGAAAACAAATATCGGATTTTATCGGACTGCATCTAAACGCTCCAATATCATAACCGATATAGTAATTTCTTTTTTTATTTATTTTATTCAATTGTAGAATACTGTATATATCATGTTGAAGGTCAGTTTTTCTCATCCCTACTGTTGTTGACTATTGTTCTCTGTTTGAGTGACATCACCTGATCAAGCCTTTTCTAACATTCCACACTACATAATAAGTCATAAAAGTATGTATGATTCGTGTCGATATTGTACCGAATCAATATCGGTATCGGCCAACACTCAAGCCTGAAATATCGGATTGGAAGTGGAAAAGTTGTATCGGGACATCCCTAAAAACGAGTTTGACTCCCCTGGTTTAACGGATCAGGAAACAGGATTTTTTTCACAAGTGTACCTTGATTTTTCTTGAATTGCTTTCAAGGACGTAATATTATGATGGAGCTTATTTATTACTTTTGAAAACGATTTACATTTTTAATATTTGTAAATATCTGCCAAACAGGATTTCTGGCGTTTGGCTGACGTTTGTGCACTCAGTGATCTCCTTTTGTATGTTTTGTATTATTTTGTGTATTTTTGTGGTCCTTTTTTTCGTGTATTTGGAGTCATTTTTGCATATATTTGTTTTCTTTTTAGATACTTGTCTCTCGTTTTGTTGTTTTGTGTGTTTTTGAAGTCCTTTTGTATACATTTAGTTTAATTTGTTTCATTTTTAATATTTGTGAATATCTCCCAAAGAGGATTTCTGGCGCTTGGTTGACATTTGTGTTCTCTGAGTGATGTTGTTTTGCATATTACTTTTGTTTTGTGTGTTTTTGGAATTATTTTGTCTATTTTGTGGTCCTTTTTTGCATCATTGAAGTCCTTTTGCATATATTTGTTTTTACTTTAGATATACCTGTATGTCTCCCATTATGTGTAATTGGTTGTTTTGAATGCTTTTGAAGTCATTTTGGATACATTTGTTAGTGTAATTTATTACATTTTTAATATTTGTGATCTTGTTTCGTATATTTTTTGTTTTGTGTGTTTTTGGGATTATATTTTGCATTTTTGTGGTCCTTAATTGTGTTTTTGATGTCATTTTGCTAATATTTGTTGACATTTTTGATATACGTCTCTCATTGTGTGTATTTTGAAGTCATTTTGTATACATTTAGTTTAATTTATTTCATTTTTCATACTGTATATGCTCTGGTTTAGTTTTTTTGTGGGTTTATTTATTTTTTTATTTGGGTATTTTTGTGGTCCTTTTTTGTGTTTTCACTTTAGATATAAGTCTCCCATTGTGTGTATTTTGTTATTTTGTGCATTTTTGAAGTCATTTTGTATTCATTTAGTTTAATTTATTTCATTTTTCATATATGTGACTATCTGCCAAAGAGTGCTCGCTGTTGTTGATATAATTAGACCTGCTGTCTACTTTGTGGTGCTAGGGTGTGCTCACCTCAGGTTTAAACGCTACACTTCATTCATTTACAATATGCATCAGAATCAGAGCTTACTGTAGCTTTGTCCAGCACTTTGATGGAGAAAGGTTCAGCCACGTTGTGTTTGCGTAGAGCTTGTTCTAACTCCTGCAGCGGAGGACGATCCCATTTCCCAAACACCACCAAGTCAATGTCACTGATGTTCAAAAGAAGGCGGAAATAAACAATATGAGCTCCCTGTTGAGAGAGATGCGTGCTGGACTCATTTTTCTTACATCCAGTCAGTCTTACCTAGTTGGCAGGTAGAGTCCAGTGCTGAAGCTGCCAAAGATTTGCACCTAGGGTTTAAAAATGGAGACAAGAATGTCAAACGCTAAACCACTCAGTCACGTTTAAAAGGGGAAAGAAAGTGAGAACAGACCACGGTGGGGCTCAATTACAATTGTAATTGTAGTTTAAAAAAGATGTTGCTGTCATGATCATAATTAAAGTGTAATCAAGTTTGGATAATGGACTTTTTAAATTGTAATTGCCATGAAAATTCTATAAAAATGGTCATTTATAATTTAACGCAAAACTAGAGAACCATGTTACAGTTCTATATACAGTTCTACACATATATAGTTAACAATTATTAAAATGTGTTTCATATCAAGCTTTCCCACATTTTACCATTTAAAAATATAAATCTAGATGTATACAGATGCCACACCAAAAATATTAAAACCTATAATTTCATTGATTATGAAGCCAAACAAGGTAATCAATAGATAAAAAAAAGAAATTAGATGATAGATATTAGTTTTAAGTGTATTTTACAGCTAATTTAGGACCAGTTATCATTAGAGACGCTAACAGAAAGCTAACACGAACGTTAATTTTTATTAGGTTAATCATTAAAGGCTCAGTAATTGTGATTAATTGCAATTGAACTTTAGTGATTGGGAACAAAATTGTAACTGACTTTCTGAGGATAAAAATGATTTTAATTTAATTGTGATTGGTCACTGTAATCGTAATTGAATTGTAATTGAACATTGTAACTGAAAAATGTAATTGACCCCAACCCTGGTTACAGTTTTATGTATAATTCTACACATATGTATTTAACAATTATTAATATGTTTCATATCAAGCTTTACCGCATTTTACCATTAAAAAAATTACTAATAATAACCGAGAGGTATACTGATACAAAAAAGGCTCAGACGCCGACACCAAAAATATTAAAACCTACATTTTGATTGATTAGGAAGCCTAACAACGTAATCAATATATAGGAAATAAATTAGATGATAGATATTCTTTTGTAGTGTATTTTACAGATGATTTAAGACCAGTTATCATAAGAGATGCTAACAGAAAGCTAACACAAGAGGAAGGTAAACTTTTATTTTATATTTTTATCGGTAACTTCAGGTTTAGTAATTGTGATTATCCTGGTCACTGTAATTGTAATTGAACATGGGTAATTGAAAACGAAATATAAATTATAGTACTTCAAATGTATCTGGAAAAAGTTCTCGTCACTGTAATTGTAATTGAAAAAGTAATTTAGAAAATAATTGTAATCGACTTTCTCTGGAAAAAGTGTTGGTCACTGTAATTGAATTGTAATTTAACAGGGGTAATGGAAAACATAATTGAGAACGTATTTGTAATTGACTTTCTCTGGATAGCAATGAATAGTAATTGGAAAAAATGCTTGTCACTGTAATTGTAATTGAAAACGTAATCTAGCACGCATTTGTAATTAACTTTCTCAGGATAAAAAAAACAATAGTAATTGAAATGTAATTGGAAAAAGTGCTGGTCACCGTAATTGTAATTGAACATGGGTAATTGAAAACGTAATTGAGAATGTATTTGTAATAGACTTTCTCAGTATAGAAAATAATAGTAATTAAAATGTAATTGGAAAAAATTCTGATCACTGTAATTGTGTAATTGAACATGGGTAATTACAAAACGTAATTGAGAACGTATTTGTAATTGAATTTCTCAGGACAGAAAATAATAGTAATTGAAATGTAATTGGAAAACATGCTGGTCACTGTAATTGTAATTGAACATGGGTAATTAAAAATGTAATTGTAACTGAAAAATGTAATTGACCCCAACCCTAGAACAGACCATAGACATTGGAGCATGTATCAAGTTGAAATGTTAACGATTCATTTCTGGGTATCAGTAAGCCCTGCCAAGATCAGTATACAGCCAAACAAAGTGTACAATAGCAACAGGGTGGGGGGGGGGGGAGGGGGGTGCACCCTGAAAGGAAGCCAAGGGGAGTTCTTTCCTTTTCCGTCTGCTAAATACAACAAGGCAACAGCACAAGGACAGGCCAGGATGAATGGGCTGGAGTGAAAAGGGAGGCTGGTACAAATCAGGGACTTGATCCATTTATCTGACTGTGTGGCTCACAGTGGAAGTAGAGGAAGCCTGGAAGCCAATAAATCACCGCTGCGCGTGTTTTACATGATTAAGTAATCAGAGTGAGTTTCCATCAAGTCTGCGGGTTTTTTTTTTTTTTTTTTGGACCAGCCTCTGGATCCGCCCTCACATTTTTCACACACGTACCACACAAGTGCTTTTGCCACATTTTTCAAAACAAAGAGAATTCTACAGGCTTTTGTTCACATTTCAAGAAAACGCTTTTAGAAAAACAGGCCAATGTGGCTGCAACAACTCAACTAATGCAAGAAATAACATCTGAAAACTAATGTAGACAATTTTTGATTTATTTCCATAATATGGCAAATCTCAGGAAATGCATTGACCTTTTCAATATGTACATATAGAGAGTTTAATAATTCTAGCAAGTTCATTTTGTTTTCTTTTTTTTAATTAAGATGTTGAGGTTTTATTAATTCAGACATTTTTTACTTTGATCTCCTAACATGTCACAAGAACTCCCAAGGACACATCAAAGCAATCAGCAGACAACTCTGAGGAAGACTGACAGCTGGCAGTCGAAACATGTCAGGAGATCAAAGTAAATTTCCTGAAAAAAGTTGTCTGAATAAATGAAACCTTAACACATTATTCAAAAAAAAAAAAAAAAAAGACATATACTTGCTGAAATTATTGAACTTTTTATTAATTTGAATGAACAAATTTAACATGCATACACTAAGTGGATAATTGATAAGGCTTGTTGGAACATTCGATATTAGGTTTTCGCCAATATGTCAATATTGTCCAACACTTTTGCACATTTGCACCACGTGTTCAAATATGTACATGGACATGTTTATGTGTAATTCATTTTCCCACTGGGTTTTTTGAGTTTTTCCTTGCCTAAGGAGGGTCTAAGGACAGGGGACGACATTTATTATACATTTGCTTAAGTCCAGCAAACATTGGTGCAAACTTTATTTATCAATTTATCATGCGCATGTCCCATAGAATTCAATCAGGGAAACTGCACACACTATTTCACTTTGCACCCACAAATAAACCCCTTTATAACGCTACAGAGTACAGAGTATGTACACCTCTATGTACCTTCAAACACATTCATTTGGCCATAATTGACAACTCTACTTAAGCTCCTCCCACTATATGAATACATATTTTTGATGGACACTGTACTAGTGTTATATATTAAAAGTATTCTATACTTTCACTTTCTCAAATATACATTTAGTTTAAATAAAATGCAGTATAAAAAAAAAAGAACATAATTAAGAAAACACAGTATGACAAAATGTGAGCTGGCACATCTCGTCCCTTTGTGGACTAAACCTACCCTGTATTTGTATATATTTTTTATTACGATATAACAAACATAACTAAAAATCACTTCTAGGCAAAAAAAAAAAAAAATCTGGGTCTTCAGGGTCGCTAAAAATGGGGTTCACGTTCCAAAAAAGGTTGCAAACCACTGAAACAAACTCTCTGTAGTTTCAACACGTCCTGAAAATTAGCGCCAGCATCCACAGATGAGGGCAGAACCCCTCCATGTTTTCACACCTGGGTATCAACCTTCATGACATCTGCTGCTGATTTGAAAGACAAAGGGGGGGCTGTCCTTACATGTCCCAGGATAAGCTAAGCTTCCATCCCCTCAATGTGCCCAGCAGGATGCCTGGGCCCAATAATAACTGGAAACAGTGGACGGTGGATTTTAGCCTAATAAAGCAGATAACTATTTTATAATGAAACATAAGATGGAGTAAACCATTGCTTGCCTGGGTTTTGAAACGCTATTGACAAATAAATAATCATCTGAACTGAAATTCATGTCAAAAGTTAGAACGACTTTTGATGCCCAAACCTCAACATACAGTACACACCAGTGTGCAATTACATTTTTTAGTAACAATTGCATTTTCAATTACCCATGTTAAATTACAATTCAATTACAATTACAGTGACCAGCAATTTTTCCATTTACAATTAAATTACAGTTACTTTTTCTCCTAAAAGTCAATTACAATTAATCACAGTTACTGAGCCTGAAATAAATAACCTAATAAAAGTGAACCTACCTCTTGTGTTAGCTTTCTGTTAGCATATGATAACAGTTGAGTTTTGACCCATGTCTTAAATCAGATGAAAAATACACTTAAAACAAATATCTCACTTTTTTTTTTTTAAATAAATACATAAAAACAATAAGAATATCAAACATCTATTTATTTTTATTTTTTTATAAATTATAAAAATAAAATTAATCAATTAATTTAAATAAATAAATAAAAAGCAAATATCTAACATCTAATTTCTTTCCTATCTATTGGTTACCTTGTTAGGGTTCCTAATCAATTAAAAATAGTTTTTTGTTTTTTTGTTGGTGTGGACAGCCAAGCTTTTTTTTATTTATTTTTTTTAATGGTAAAATATGGGAAAGCTTAATATAAAACATATTTTAATAATTGTTAACTACATATGTGTAGAACTACAACTGACCATTTATATAGAATTTTCATGGCAATTACAATTACAAAGTCAATTATCTGAACTTAATTACAATTTAACTATATTACGACAGCAATGTGTATGTGTGTGTGTGTCTTTGTATAAGTGTGTGTGTGTGTGTGTATGTGTATGTGTACAGATTTTTGAAAATACAATTACGCCATAATTGTAATTAATTTTCAATTTTATGATTACAATTATAATTGAGCCCAACCCTAAAACCAAGTTGTTCCACTCCTAACTCTGATTTCCCTTTCTAAGAGAGAGGGTCTGGATGCTAACATGAATGTATCTGCTGCTACTCTGTTGGTTCTGTGGGGTGAGAGCTGTTGTGTGTATTTTTACATCTGCAGTTGGCCACAGCTCCTTGATGATCATCTCTATCCGCTTTACCACCTCCTTCCTCATAGCTGCCTCCTCAGGCCGAGGGGACATGAAGTTGTAGAAGTCCATCACCTCTTCGTGGAGTCTGGAACAGACAGGATAGTAAACGTTAATGTCACAACAAAGACACTTCTGCCACAACATTTTGCAAAACTGAAAGAACAAACTCCACATGAATACATGCTGGCTATCAGGTATAAAAATAAACTACGAATACGTATTTGGCAATTTGAAAAAAATGGCAAAAATGACAACCTGAATCTGAATTTGTTGACATGTTTGTTCTTTTTACTAATTAAATTGAAAGTAATAATGCAGGAAAAAAGACTGACATTGACCTTAAATATGACCTTGAGCGAAGGTCAAGGTCTCACATTGAAAGGAAATGTTGTTCAATGCTACCAGTCTGAGCACTCGTGATCGACACGATTCATCGATTTTTGCGTGTTTTACGTGTATCGGCATCGCCGCTGCTTGCTGCTGCGTTCGCCGATCCACTTTATAAACAGAGCGGCTGCCACAGGCTGCTCCTGTTGCTGGAGACAGAGGATGCACAGCCCATCCCCCCACTAGCAGAGCGTGAAAGAAGCTCTTCAATCACAACGGCAAGTTTTAAACTTTGAAAGCATCTTTTAACTGTTTAACTTAGCGGTTGTTCCGTGGTTCCACGTGTTGTGTCGCAGCTGTATTTAACGAGCAGCTGGCTGGAGCTTTAGCGCGTGTATGTTTCTCTTTCTCTCTCCCTCTCTGCTTCACTCAACGCTGCGCTGAGAAGTTTTTAACGCTGAGAAGCAATTTACAACTTATTTGAATATTTAATCTGGTTAATGTTGATGCAATTTAGAACAGAAACTAGAACAGTTTGTTGCTTAATGCGCATCTGACATCACATTATTTTCCTCTGATAATTTATGTTCTGGGGTTGTGTTGGAATGGACTATTATTCATGGTTTCTTTTTGTTTTTAATACTATAATTATTAGGGATGTAATGATTCACTCAACTCCCGATACGATTCGAGTCACGATACTGGGTTCATGATACGATTCTCTCACAATTTAGGTTATTAATTTAAATTCTGGTTCTATAGTAAACAATGCAAAACTGCATAATAGTTCTTTTTTTTTTTTAAAGTGCAACTGAAAATGTATTTTGTGCCTTAACAATTGGACTTAAAAAAAAAAAAAACGTCATTGCACTGATTTACGTCAGATATTTGTTTGGACCAGCAGAGGGTGCTGGTAACCCAATGGTCGGTTGGCATGCAGATAATCTAGCAGTGAAGAAGAGATGCTATGCTAGCAGACAGAGCTAATAGAAAAACGTGACTTTTACAGATATTCACGTAATATTACAGATATTCTTTCGGTGCTAAAGGGGTAAGGAATCATTTATGAACATGTAACATTAACATGTAAGAGTAGAAGGCGGCCAGAAAGAAAATAGTAGCAGCTTCCGCCCGCCGGTACACTGCTGGACAAGAGAAGGGATAAATATATCCTCTGCTGTTTAAAAAAAGTATCAATTGTGATACCTACGAATCGATTTTTAACTGCCCTACGATTAATTGTTACATCCCTAATAATTATGTATCTTTATAATCAATAATCCTGTTAATAAAATACATCTTCAGTCAGGCCAACTTCTGTCAAAGCTATTTTCAGAACAAGGACGAACAGTTCTCTTTCATAATATTTCATGAGATGTCTCACTATTTTTTACTTGTTCTACATCACCTGTTTTTATTATTTGTTAAATATTTTTTACTTGGTGTCGTTCTACCTCACCTTTGTTAATTTCAATAAATGTTCCTTTTTTTTTCTAAACGTGAGACTTGTAGCATTTGTTATCATCATTGTGTAATTTTTATGATGTAAATTGAGGGAGAAAAAGTAGTATCGGCTCTAAATATTGGCTCAAGAAAATCAGCAGTGCGTATCGGCCATTGGCTAAGGCTGATCGGCCCTAAACAACCCATAACAGTTGATCCCTAATGAGCACTGTATCTCAATTTGTGGCCAAGTTATAGGGAAAAAAGTATTTTTTTTTTTTTGTGACGTCATTAACTTTGACCCCAACCAATCTTTTTACTGGTAGGTCATACAACTTCGGTCCAAATAAATAAAATACTCCACTTGAAATGAGCTTTTCATAAATGTAAGCATCAAACTTGGAACATTTAGTTTTTTGACACTTGATGCAACCTTGACCTTGACATTTTGGCTTCAAAAAAAGGTCGACTACACACCCTTGACATTGCCCCTATGAGATGATATACATGTCATTATTAGTGCTGCATTAATAGCCTAGGAGGAGCACCAGGACAAAGGACTTGCGGAAGAAAAAAAATAAGAACTCCAACGAGAACACTGTATTTGGCAATGTTCAATTGCCAAATACAAATACACATTATGTGTCTTTATTCATTGGCAGGGACTGAAGGGCTATTTCATTGGCCAGAACATCATGCCATTATTTAGAGGGAAGATTGCATTTGTAGGAGGCAAACAAGCTGTTAAAAACTCATCTCTAAATCAAGCCAGTACAAAAAACAAAAACATTTAATATTAAAACCTAACAAGAGGAAATTGTGTTTTTTTTACAAGCACTGAATGTGGTAGAATTGTTTGTAACAGCAGTCTGAACTTTGTGATTTTGACACTAATGATCTATTTAGATCTTTAAAGCAGAACGTGCTACAAAGCATAATCCAGCTGTTTGAGGCACATTCAAAATACCCATGAGTTTATCACTTGAAATTGCCAATCCCAGACCATTACAATACAGCCAATTAAATCAGATTATTACTAGAACATGTTAATTTAAGCAGAAAGACAGTATCTGGGTCTCGATTACAGATATTCGTAAAATAAAAGTGACAAAGTATAATTGCGCTTTGAACGTGTTTCCATTGAAGGTCGTTTTGGGCAGAAGCCTCGTAACTCCCGTGAAAACTCAAACAAATGTTACTAATAATCTATCTTGTAAAATAGCTGATCTTTGCTGCAACAATCATACTGTCAATTGTTGGGAAATGGCAGAACATGAAAAAACTTGATTTGATCACACTACATATTACCAAATACTGTATATTCTGTCCCCTTCACAGGGTTGGCGAAAGGGCCAGAGCAGCAGTAAAGATGTTTTTTGGCAACACTTTGAATATAATAGTAACTAACATGTATGGGACGCCGAAAAATGGACGGAATATGCAGAAACTGTTTATTTTACTTTTTAAATAAGGCTCCAAATTGACACAGAAATAATACACATGCATGTTTGGGGAAAATGCCACACATGCTATTTTTCCCAGAGAGACGGGTGATTTACAGTCTAGCAAGTAAGCAAACAGTCGATTATGTCCATTTTCCCTCATAATCTCGTTTAAAATCTTGTGCTATGTAATCACGGGCATGTGGGATTTTGTGAAAAATGGAAATAGCTAAATACTCACTTACAGGCTAGTTGGTCCAATATCACACATGTCCATGTTATTTTATCCATGAAACAAATGACTGAGTGACCAGCAGTGTAGCTAACTGACAATCTTGGGATATACGTAATTCTGCGTGATTTCAGCCTAACCTGAAGCATGTAAGTAAATATAAAATTACAGTAATTGACTCTATCAACCCTTTTTAGTATGTTTAGTACCATTTAATAGCCAGTAAAGTCGCCTAAACAGAGAAAGACAATGAAACATAACTGAAAGAGTTAACTGACGCAGACATAACAGGAAATGGAAAATCTGAGCCTCTACATTATTTTTTATAGTGACCATCTCTTTATGATCCCAGTAGATCCATTTTCTGATTCCCACTTCTAGCAGGATAGTAGATATAGATAACATGCAACATCATATCATGGATTTCAAATTGTCTTTATTTTTTATAAAGTGACAAAGTTTGACAGTGACAGTGCCCTCCTCAGTCACCAGTTAAGGAAGGAAACAACACAACTGAAGTATTAAAGCATCTTGTTTGATTTATGCTACTAAGGTTTAGGCTGGTCCTGAAAGCAAGAAGAGGTGAAACCCAAGAGAGTCCAGTGGATGGACCAAAACTCATATCTCAATATTTTTTTTCAAAATATCGATATACAATATACTGTAAATCTTGATATTTTCAACTCAATAAAGTCTGACCAGAAAGACAGTTCTAGGTTATTGCTGATGAAAAATGCCACACAGGCACATTTATTAACACAAACAGCAGAACAATATGTGGCACTTTTGGCTTTTTCTACCACAAGGGACAGCATGTGTGAGTGAGTTCTGTAGTGTGGATGTTTAGGGGAAGGTCTGGGTTAGGACGCACTGAGAAATCCATCTAACTGAGCTTTTCGTGCTGTTCTAAGAGGTAACAAAAGCAGCGACGCCTAAAACAAGTACTTTAATACAAAAATAACTAGGGCTGGGACGATACCCTTTTGTCCCGATTCGATTTTAATCCTAATTCTTGGGTGCCGATTCGATTTAAATTGTGATAGTGATTTTACAAGTATTGCGATTCTACAGTGACGATTATCGCAATTGTTTTTCCTAATCCAAACACATAAGTTGAATCCTAAACTTTTAGAAATATGTCACAGTTCCAAAAAACAATGCACATCACATCACATTTAGTCTTTCACTGATTTATCATTATTTACTCAGTGATTTATTATTATTATTTAGACTGAAATAAATAATAATGCTTTGGAGTGTCGAAGTCTTCTGTAGGAACAGGAGCTGGTCAACATGCTGGAAGTTATATATATATATATATATATATATATACACACACACACACACACACACACACACACACACATACAGGTGCTGGTCATAAAATTAGAATGTCATAAAAAAGTTGATTTATTTAAGTAACTCAATTCAAAAAGTGAAACTTGTATGATATATATATATTAGAGATGTAATGATTAATCGTAAGGCAGTTAAAAATTGATTCATAGGTATCACGGTTCACATCGATTCTCTGAAAATTGAATCGCAGTACTTTTTTTAAACATATATATATACATTTATATATTTATCCTTCTCTTGTCCAAATGCTGAGGCGGCGGGCGAATCTGCTACAACTTTTTTCTGGCCGCCTTCTACACTTAAACATGATTTTAAATGATTCCTTACCCCCTTAGCACTGAAAGAATATCTGTAATATTACGTGAATATCTGTAAAAGTCACGTTTTTCTATTAGCTCTGTCTGCTAGCATAGCATCTCTTCTTCACTGCACAGAATATCTGCATCCCAACCGACCACTGGGTTACCAGCGCCCTCTGCTGGTCCAAACAAATATCTGACGTAAATACAATGCATTGTTTTGAATAGTTTATCAAGGGATTCTTTTGACAATGAAAAATAAAAGGAAAATAATACAGTATATAAAGGAATATTTTTCAATCATCATTTGTCTACAGTCCCATTTTGTAAAATAAATCGTGAGAGAATCGTATCGTGAACCCAGTATCGTGAATTGAATGGTATCGGGAGTTGAGTGAATCGTTACATCATCCCTAATATTTATATTTTATATATATATATATATATATATATATATACATATATATATATACATATACATACATATATATATACACATATACATACATATATATATACACATATACATACATATATATACACATATATATACACATATACATACATATATATATATATATACATACATACATACACACAGATTTATTTCAAGTGTTTATTTTAATGTTGATGATTATAACTGACAACTAATGAAAACCCCAAATTAAGTATCTCAGAAAATTTGAATATTGTGGAGAGGTTCCATAGGTTGCACTTTAGCTTAAACCTGGGTTAAAGCTTGACATTGTTGAATGATAGAGCCTCATGTACTTTTTATTTTGGGTTTAATTTTTCTATGCATTTCAACTCTTGAGGACAATCACAACTAGTAAAAACAAGTTAAAAAAAATATAGATATATCTTGATATGGGTGATGTTGTCATTTTCTATATCGTCAAAATCAAAAACTTGTTCTTGAATCACGGTATATGGTCCAGCCCTAATATCTGAGGTGTATCTCTTTTCCTTCTCAGTCGAGTGTTGGTTGTGGCTTCATTATGATGGTGTTTGTATATTAATAATAATAATAATAATAATAATAATAATAATAATAATAATAATAGTCCAAAATATTGACTAACCCTAACCCATTGAAAGATTCCAACGCTAACTGTTGCTGTACGTGCTCTTTGTGTCTAATGCCACATGTGTATGTTAAAGATTTCTGAGCGGTCAGATGGCATAGAACAGTGGGAGTCTGTTTAGAGACCCTTTGGCCATACATTTTTCTAGGAATGCATGCCATGATGTCAGTGTGAAATACACAACAGAGAAACTGTCACAATCAATTACCAGAGCCCAGGAGGAAGTGAAGGAAGGCAGCTTATTGCATCTCACGATTTGGTAAAAATAAAAAAAAGAAAGAAAGAAAGAAAGAAAACCATAGTGTAAACCAGTTAATGGTGGATTTACCACGCCACGGCATTGTTTTTGAATGAAACTCTGATTAAACTCTCCTTAATAGCCTCGGGAGCACCCATGATGCATCTTTCTGAGTCTGTAGTGTTTTATCTCGTATTAGTCTAGTGTTACTACACTTCTATTTAAGTGGAACTCCCTCCTTATGCGAACCAATAAAGGGATCCCCTGAAGGCAAACAGGGGCAAAGCCGTCTGTGCACAAGCCAAAACCTGCTTCAGAAAACAAGCCCTACCACATCAACTCAGTTCTTCACACTTTCCCTGCAGTGACTACAACTTCCATTTCCCCGTCAACATCAATCCGTGGGTGTGGGGCATACCTGCACATAGACAAATACTCATTACGCAGACATTTCCCAGATGGGTGTAAGTCACCTTGACAAATATCACAATTTATTTCATTATGTTTGGGTCATTCCGTGTCATTTCAACAAATGCATCTAAAATCTCTTTAAGTACATAATTTTTTAAATCACATTTATTTAGGTTAATCTTCCAATTTCTTTATTTAACTCAATTGTAGAAAACTCTTATTTTTAGGATTGACATGTATGTAACCCATTGGTTAATAAGAAATGTGTTTTTCCTTATATTTGTTGTATTGTTACTGAGTGATGTTGTCTTTTTATCGTTTGATTAAGCATTCTCTAACATTCCACACTACAAAACAAATAATAAAAGTATGAATGATTCGTATTGATTTCGCATCGGATTAATATCAATATCAGCAAATAATCAAGGCCGTAACATCAGTATTGTATTGGGCCAGCCCTAATTTAAAGATGTTCATTCGATACAAAATCAGAAATCACATCACATGCAACAGTATGAGGCGCTGTCTGCATCTCATCTGTATTTACCTTTGTTAGATTAAAGCCTGGGCTTCAGACCAGGGGTTCTCAACCTTGGTGTATGATCTGTTTGGCTAATTTTAAAAACTACTCATACCATAATTTCTCTCTATTAGAGCTGGGCAATATGGACCAAGACTCGTATATCGATATTGTTCCCTCAAAATAACAATATATGATATAAATCTTGATATTTTCAACTCAATAAAGTCTCACCGGTAAGAAAATTCTGGGTTAAATTTGCTGATGAATAATGTCACGCAGGCACATTTATTAACATAAACAGCAGAACATTATGTGGCACTTTTGGCTTTTTCTATACTAAAGGACAGCACGTGTGAGTGAGTTCTGCAGTGAGACTTGTTTAGGGGAAGGTCTGGGTTAGGACGCACTCAGAAATCCATCTAACTCAGCTTTTCATACTGTTCTGAGAAGTAACGAGAATTTTAATACAAATTATCCTATAAAAATCTCAGAAATATGGAAAAAAAAAATGTAAAGAAGGACATAGGGCTGGGCTAAAAAATTGATTACATTGATTTATCAAATTTGTAGCTAAAAACAGGTTTTTTGGTGGGTTTTTTTCCCCACCAGTTTTTTGGGACTTTTTCACGTTCCGTCCTTGTGGGTTAACGTAGCCATAGATGTTCAAATTACAGTGAGGAACACAAGTTGGGATTGAATAAATCTGATTGCCTGCAATATTTACATTTAATTTTTTGCTTTAAATTCTTGGTTAATTTTTTTTTTATTTTTTTTTGTATAATTCTTATTTAAAGCTTAATTTTGCACTGTAAACCGTACACATATTGTTTTTTAAAAAAGTAGTGCAATAAAAACACAGATGTTTTCCCCTAACATGATAAATAATCGTGATTATAATATTGATTAAAAAATTATCGTGATTATCCTTTTTGCAGCCCTAGTGTACAATTTAATAATTAATCACACAAATTGCCTATATATGGATAAAGTTAAGCCACTTTTTTTTTTTATCAAATCAATTTGAATATTTCAACTTGACAGTATTATTGAAAAACATTAAATACATATAAAAGTGTAAATTACATACGTTATTTGTGGCATTTTATAGAAATGTCTGATCTGCGTGGCCAATTTTAATAACTACTTATACCATAATTTCTCGATATATTTTTATAAACATATGGATTTAAAAAGTTAGGAACATTTTCAGCAAGAACAATATCAGCATCTTCCTTTAAGGACTACTGTAAACCTGATTAAGCTGGAAAACTAGAGAAATAGTGGAGGTTAAGGCTGTGCAGTTCATTGAAATTAAGTTACGATTTTGATTATTACGCTCAACAATTACAAAAATAATACTTTATTTATTTATTATTTTATTATACATATGTTTTATTTGCAAAATAAACCAAACTTCCACAATTTACAAAGAATAAAGCGCTAAAACACAGGAAAAAACAATTATTAATACTAACTTTGAGCTAAAGTTAGCCTGCAGGCTAAGTTCAACACAGGGGAAGTTGTTGCTCGCGGTCCTGAAGCTTTTGTAATGAAAAACAAATACTTTGCGCCTTTTTTTTATTTATTTACATTCAAATAAAACATTTTCCAAATATTTTTGTTGTGTGCAAAAGTCAACATACTTGATTTTAGTGTTTGCAGGATTGTATTCATGTTTAAAGAATATATTTCACATTGTTTTCTACAGGAAAATAAACAACTTTACGGTTGACAAATAATCGTGATTTCAATTATGACTAAAATAATCGTGATTAGAGGGCTGGGCAAAAAAATGAATGAAATTTAGCAAATTTGTAGATAAAAATGATTTTTATTTTGCAAATTTTAGTTTTTAAAAAAAATTGTAATTACTTGGTTTTTTTCCAC